>NC_082643.1:76355638-76683138 GCF_028023285.1 Balaenoptera ricei
GGGATGGCGGCCTTCATAAACATCACCATTATGGTTCATAAGGACGCCATTGTGGGGAGGCCTTCCCAAAATAGAAAGAGCTGGGGAGGGAGAGGCCTGGAGTCCGCGAGGCCCGGCTTTGTCCTCCCCTGGGAGAAGATGGATGGTCAATGTCACGCAGATGATGACTTGGGACTATTCAACTGTCAGAGGGGGAAGAATCTTTACCAGCCCCCAGCAATGAGGGGAGATTTGGGGCAGGATCCGGAGGGCCTAGGGTAGGAAGGGAGGGCCGGGCGGCTGGCTTAGCCGGGCAGCTTGGGGGACGAAGCAGGTTAGCGGCCGGCGGAAGCGGAGTGCACGGTGGTAGGGGGCCGAAGCTTGGGTCTCCTCCCAGGCACTCTGGTTACGGCTGCGCTCTGCTCTCAGGGGACACCTGATCTCGAGCTGCCCCCTCACCCCAACCCCATCGCCAAGGCTGCGGGACAAGTGAAGCCAGAGAAAGGAGAGGGGCAGCGAGCCCCGAGCAGTTCAGGGTAGTGCCAGGCGGGGAGACAATTCTTCCCATTATTCGAAGCGGAGACCCAAGCCCGGCCTCCCACCCGGTCGGGGGGCATGTCGCTAACTGGATGGAGATGGATGGAGGCGCCCGGAGCCCCCCCGGCGTCGTGTCAGACCCGGGGCAATTACTGTCCCGCCAGGACGGACACACTGCCGGCCACCCTGACCCCGGCGCGCGGGCCTACTGGCTGCCTGCGCCGCCTGGGCGATTCGCTCTCTCGCCTTTACCATAACCCGACTTGACATAAATAACTCCCGTGCGCTTGTCTACATCTGCTTGACCTCCTGAACCTGAGGAAAATCTTTGCTGCATTTAGCCAAATTACATTTTTCTTTAGAATAAAAAAAAAATCTTTAAAACTGTAAATTCTAGCCTCTTGTCCACCGCTAGTTCGGGTTCTGGCGTATCTTGGTATTCACCCTGTTGTCAGACAAACCAATTCGCTTTTGCGAAGACGGGTTCCTCCCTGATTATGCCTCGGACATCGGTTGCTCTGTTCCAGGCGTCCCGAGCTCTCCAAGGCGACCTGAGGGCACCTTGAGTTACGTTACACCTTCAGTGGTCCCGCCTCCCAAATCCCCTCCCTTGGCCGGTCCTTGAGTGAGGGAGAGGGAGGCGTGGGTGCCGACCACCGGCTCGGTCCTGGGCTGTCTGAGGTCGCAGCTGGGGCCAGGCCAGCCGGCCAGAGCAGCCTGGCGCCCAGCGTGTGCTCCCGTTGACCTGATCCAGCAGGGGTGCGGGGGGCAGCCCCGGAAGTGCCCGTGCTGGCGCCACGCGCTGCGGTCACCAGGCGCCAAGACTGGAGAGGGCGGATAGTGGGGAGGGGAGGGGAATGATTCCGAGGATTCCAGGGAATCGCCTGGCCAGGCTTGTGTCCAGCGAGGATTCCCAGCTGGGGCTGGCCTGAAGATGCCAGAGCCAGCCTTGTTCCCAGAGGCTTCCTCTGGGTGGGTTGGGTGAGGCGGGGGACGGGTGCTGCTAACTTCCTGTCAGTCATCTCTGGCCTACTTAGGCCCAGCTGGCCAGGAGTCAGAGGATCAGGACAGCATCTCAGAACTTTCAAGATGGAAGAGCTCTTAAGAGGTCTGGTGGTCAGAGTGACCTCCCGGTGTGAAGGTGTAGCAAGGTCTCATCTACCCCATCTAGGTGTGGCCTCCTGACTTTCTCTGATTTCCCCACCTGCCCAGGAATATGTGAGGACCCAAGACTGGGGTCTCCTAGCTCTAGAGTGGTGGGAAGTTGCAATTGCAGGAACAAGGCCTTGACTTAACAGCTGTTATGAAAACAAAACAAAACAGAACACACAAACAGCAATCTCCAGATTCTGAAGCTCCGGGGGCAGTTTTCCTCATAATATGTTTGCTTTCCATTAAAAAAGGATCATTTAAATGTCCTAATTTCTGGAGTATGGTTTTCGTACCACCACTGTCAATGTCATTGGAGGTAAGCCCAAGCTGGTATCTCTTTGAATACTGTTCCTAATCCCAACCATTCACTTACTAGTCATTAGTCATTCTTTAATAAATCCTACAAAAGCTTTGTGAGGGGATAGTTCCACACGAGACACAAGAGAAACAGAAAACACTGCATTCAAGGAACTTGCAGTTTCCTTGGAAGAAATATCAAGTGTAGTGGATACTGAAGGGTTTCTGATGTAACCTGGTTATGGAATCTCAGGACTCAGGTTGAGCCTAAATTTGCCACTTCCTGACTCTGGGACTTGGGTCGGGTACTGAAAGCCTCTGAGCTTCAATTTTCTCATGTTTGGAATGAACCTGTTTGGACACATGCTCTGGGAGTCCCCCTAAATTCTCTGGGTGCTCTAAAACACATAAGTAATAGCCACAGTCCAGACAGGAATGAGCATCAAAGTGCCTGCACAGGCTTGAGGAAGACCTCAGGTTCTCACTGTGCCTCTGAATTTTGCATTCAGTAGTGGAGGCCAAAGCACAAGGAAGGTGTGGAATACACACTAGATTAGGAATCTTGACTGTAAAAAAATGAGCTGGCTTATTTAATCTTTCTGTGTCCTCACCAAACAGTGGGAATAATAATTTCTACCCTATTCACTCCACAAAGTAGTTGTAAGGATCAACTCTGGTTAGATATGTAAATGTGTTTTGAAAACTAACAAGCATTCACGGGAATGAAAGAATCGGACCAGGGAGCCATGGATCCCTCTGTAGAAGGCACCCCCAATGATAATTGCTGGAAGGTGGGCTCCATCTTCTGGCTCTACAGGAATGGGAGGATGCTGAGTCTTGGGCAGCAGCTGTCCACGACTGGAATGGCTTACCTCTTGCTGTGTTGCTGTCAGGATAGGACAGTCCATCCTTGATTTTCACTGTCTACCTGTGGATACTAAAGAGAAGGGCTTTTCACACATAGGCAAAGTCCTAGAGATCTAGTGCATACAGCTGAAGTACTTGCTTCAGGAAGCTTCACTGAATTTTCAAGCCTCTGCTGCTGGAAGTTTCCTTAAAAATAAGATTTATTATTGATTGGAAAAAAGTGTGCAGAGTGAGACATTCTTTTGAAGCTTTGCGACTGCCCCTCCCTTCTGAAGAAATATGTGCTTTCATTCTTAGCAGGAAAAATGAGACAAAACCCAAACCATTCTTTTCATAATATGCTCCTTGCTAAGAACTTTGCTAGCTCACTCAGGGAGGTGAGGTGAATTTTTAAAGAAACTTCATCTCCTTGCTGAAATGGGAGGAGGACAGTCACAATGGGTTCTGAGAGAAAGAACTTTGACCTTAGAGACAGTGTGCGCTTCTGAGACAGAAACCTCCAGAAGGAGGGGAAGTGGGGGTGGGCATGAAACTTTAAGAAGGAGCAGGTCTCCTGATGGTCAGCTGATAAGGCAGCTAGTTAGCAACGTATTCATCCCTGGTGGCATGTGGAGATCTTCCAGCAGGTTCTCAATTAAGGGAGCTGCCTTTCCTTTCATTCTCTTCACTTTTGTGTTAAATGTTAACAACCTGATGCTATCTATTACGGTGCCATTATCCCAGAATGTTGACTGAACTGGTTCTTTTATCTCTATTATGGGGCTGCCTCACTTGCAGATTTATGCATTTTTGATATTAAATTCTTTCTCTCATTAAGCCTAAGCTCTTGTTGACTTTTATTGACCCCCTGCCCTGGTCCCCGATACTTTTCCATATTTAATATTGAAACATTTTTCTCAATGCCCCTCTTGGCTTTGTTGCCATCCGTTTGACGGCTGTCCCTAATGGCCTGTGCTGTTTGCTCTGTTCTTGAACTTGGTGGGGTCACACAGTCTTAAACAGTGATGTCCTCTGAATGTCCACCCTTGCTGTCCAGCTAAGTTGCCCTGTGTCACAAGCTCTGCCTTTTTCTCCGCCCCTAACTACCAACTGCTCCTAATCACTTAAATAAACACCTTCCCTCCTGGTACCCCAGGCCCCCTGAGCCTTTTGGGTTTTGTTTAGCTGAACTGCTAATGCTCGGCCTGGCCCACCGGCGGCTTGGCCTCCCTGACCTGATACATCGCAGCTCTTCTCCTTGGAGCGCCTGCCTTGTCCAGCGCCCCCTGGGCCAAAGGCCACGGTCCGGGCAGGGTTGACCAGCTGCTTGAGGTGGCCACAAAAGACACCAAAAGCCAACTTCAGCTAGGAGCGGGCAAATGAATGTATTCATTTATCTTTCTTTCCCCCCAAAACCTACCCACAAACTCAATCTACTGCCCAGCTTGAAACAAGACAAAGAGAAAATATCGGAAAGGGGGCGGGTGTGGAGGGCGAGGCCCTCTCGCCCCAGAAATCTTAGCTCCCTTCTTGGGGCCGTCTGTTCAGTTTCACAACACTTACACGACCAATTTCCAGAATTGAAGTTGCCTGGTGTTTTGATTCTTCCTTTGCCTGTGCATTTGTGCCCTGAAGGTCCCTTCCAAATGGATACTAATTGTGAGGGCTGCACGCTGCTGGCTGCTCCAATGCCCCAGGGCCCCGAGGACCTGCTTCTCAAAGCCTTAATTGACAAGGACCTGTCTGTATTTAGGAGCAGCTGGTCCACAGCATTGGCACATCAGTGCAATCTTAACGCAGCATCCCTAGCCCGGAGGAGGATGAGGGTAAATGTGGTTAAAATGAAGGAAGATTTATAGCCGGCCCCCTTGGGTAATACGACAGAAGACAGCTCCCAAGATTTTCCCCTACGAGGGGGTTCATTCATCAGCTCCCGGGCCTGGTAACCGGGTAGGAGGCGCGCTCCAGCTATTATTACTAGTGGGGGAGGGGAGGAGGGCCACTTCGAACAATTAGGCAGGTGACAATATTCCACTACAATGCATCGCCCCCCGAACCGGACCGACTGCCGAGGCTGTCTCCCGCCTCCGCGGGCCTAGGCGCCGTTGCCTCCGCCTGGCTCCGGCTCTGGGTTAATAGTGGCGCCGCCGGCGGGCTGGGGAGAGAGCGGGGAGGACGCTCCGGCTGCCGTGCCCGGGAACACGGAGGCCTTCTGCGGCCGCTGGGACTCCTCGTAAGGGTGTCTTAAAGCCCCAGAAGGCCCTTGGCAAGGGCGATTGCGTACGCTGGTTTCTCCTTCCTGCGCCGGGGCCGGCGCGCCGGGGTCCCCGGCTTCCCAGCTCCCTGTTCCACGCTGCCCTTCTGAGAGCCTTTCTGAATCCCGCTCGCTCGGTAGATACAGCCATTCAGTGGGTCACAAAGAAGGTTTATTGGTTCATGAGGAACTCGGTTTTGTTCCGATGTGTGGGAAATACTTTGATGTGCGCCCAGTTCGCACGTGTGAACAGGGATAATGGGTTTGGGGATCTTCATTGAAATTTGAAGTTTTAAAGCAGAAATTCCCTAACTTTTGCCTGTTTTTCTCAACTTTTTCTTTTTCTTTTTTTATTCCTTCAGGAACAATGCCAACATTGAAGCCCTCGGTGGGAGTCTGCACAGTTGGAGATCTTTGGTGCCATTTTAGACATCTTTGGATTTCATCAATCAAACTGACTGCAATTTTCCATAAAAACCCTGAATTTGGGTCAGAAAGTGGGCAAAGTAGATAAAGATCGTTCGAGCTGTCTTATGAGATGATAAATAGATATCCTTTCAGGCCCACAATGCCAAAGTGCAGTTTTGTGATTCCCTTCCAAGGGTTCTGAATGCAGTGAGTCGAAAGGATTTATACATGTTTTCCCATGGTTTAGGAGGTGTCTTTACAGACTTGTCTCTAGTAGCCTGACCTTTTTCCCTACTGAGTTGCTAAGTGTGTTGGTTTGGGTTTTATTTTTTTATTTTTCTTGGGGTGTGTGTGTGTGTGTTTTCACCAAAACACACAAGAAGGTTTTTTTTTTTTCTTCCATTGCTCAAATCAATAGAATATGGGTCTGATCTAGATAATTCTCTGCCAATAGACAGGCTGCAGGAGCGCATGAGCTGGTGTGGAAATGCCATTTACTCAGTGGTTGCTCACGAGGCACTTGAGGTACCATTTTCGACACCATGCTGGGTGTAAACCCATTTTCCTAACAACAACGACACCCACTGGCACTGTGTCCTTCCTATTCTTGAACTTGACGAATGGCCTTTTATATAAGGTGAATAAAAGGAAACACTAAAAGAAACCCCAAAAGGGTATTTAATCCACTACGTCCGGAGATCTTTCAACGTGTTAGCTGAAATAACTTCTAAGTGAAGAAGAATATTTTACATTTTTCCTCTTCATTATGAAGAAAATTATCTGTTTATTCAGCATGCATTACACACCACGGCCTAATCACTGATCGTTGTGGTTTAAATCCCCTTCCTTTTAAATCTTCTTGACCCTTCTCCTCAAAATGTTTTCATTTTGAGAATCCCTTCACTCAGTGTTTTTAGTTAACCAGCTATCTTAAAAGAGTCTTGAAGAATAGTACTGGTTCTTCATTGAGAAACCATGCTTGACATTCTTATTTATTTATGAATTAATTATCTGGCATGTTCTCATGAGCTCATAGATCTTGTGCGGGTGTACACAATTATGCAGCAAATATATTTATAGTTCTTGATGTAAGATTTTCCCCCCTATACTCATATGAACATCATCTCCTTTTTGTGCTTTGCTTTTCCATACTCCCTAACTAAATATCAAATGTATGTTACAAAGCATCTATAGAAGAGACTATGGTACAGTGGGAGTTAATTACTGTTATTAACTTACTGGCTTTATTAGTTTTGAATGAAGCACATAGTTGTGGCTACAGTTATTTAAGCACTCTTTATTAGCTAAAATAATTTGCAATTTTCGGACACACTCTCACTATGTAAAATTTAAAATGGCAATTGGAGATTCAGAAAAAAATTCCCACCTCTCATTTGTCTTTAATAAATCCTGCTGTCAGTAGTAAACATTTTAACTTAATGTATAGCTATCTGATGACCCTTTATATCACTTTTTCAGTGTCATTTTATTACCAGTTTTACATTTTGTAAGGTGGAAAACATATCTACTAAATCTAATATCAAGTGATATTTTAAATTTAAAAGTATACTCTGGAATTCAGAAAGACCACTGCACATAGTAAATTCATGAAGGGAAAAATAATTATTTATCTTGTTTAATATTTTCCCTAATGCCCTGTCATTCTCTTTTGCTCTTAGTATTTATTTTAGATATATCCATGGTATCTATGAAATCTATTTAGTAAGAAGGGACAAGGGGAGAAGTATAGTAGAAAAACTAAAAGTTGAAATCTAGTTAGTTACTTCCAATCAGGATATCACAAAAGCATACCTGAAATTATTATCTAAATAAATGGAATGGTAGAATTTTGTTTACTATTGAAGCCTGTTTTACACATTTTCTTTCAGGAATCCACTTACCATGCCAAACAGTCACTGGTAAAATTTTTACTTTGGAATTTTGTCAGTTGTGTTCTGTACCTATACATACAGTGAAAGCATTTGATCATTGTCATTCTGGATGAGAACAGAGGCCTTATTGATGAACAGAAAAATGTCAAGCAGTTCTATGTGGTGCACTATGTTCTATCAAGTATAGTGCAAAGGACAAATGGTGAAGCAAAAACTTAAAGCTTCAGATTTGAAGTTTCATTCTGGAAACATGTGTTTGAGTTTATGATCAGGCAGAAAGTAATTTGGGCTTTGTCAGGTACTGGTTTTCCAAAGACCAGAACTGTAGACCAGAGAGGGAATGTCTGGAGCAATTTAACTTCCCATTTTTTAGATGAGAAAACTGAGGCTGTGTAGATAAGATGGTGGTCACAATGTTCACTCACGGTAGGACAAGAGCAACTGAGCTTTCTCCCCACCTCCTCTCTCTGGTCCCTTACTAAATCAGGGACACATTTCTCCAGCATTCCTACTTTTTTTAAAACATCTTTATCGGAGTATAATTGCTTTACATTGTTGTGTTAGTTTCTGCTGTATAACAAAGTGAATCAGCCAAACGTATACATGTATCCCCATATCCCCTCCCTCTTGCGTCTCCCTCGCACTCTCCCTCTCCCACTCCTCTAGGTGGTCACAAAGCACCAAGCTGATCTCCCTGTGCTATGCAGCTGCTTCCCACTAGCTATCTATTTTACATTTGGTAGTGTGTATATGTCCATGCCACTCTCTCACTTCATCCCAGCTTACCCTTCCCCCTCCCTGTGTCCTCAAGTCCATTCTCTACGTCTGCGTCTTTATTCCTGCTCTGCCCCTAGGTTCTTCAGAATCTTTTTTTTTTTTAGATTGCATATATATGTGTTAGCATACGGTATTTGTTTTTCTCTTTCTGACTTACTTCACTCTGTACGACAGGCTCTAGGTCCATCCACCTCACTACAAATAACTCAATTTCGTTTCTTTTTATGGCTGAGTAATATTCCATTGTATATAAGTGCCACATCTTCTTTATCCATTCATCTGTCGATGGACACTTAGGTTGCTTCCATGTCCTGGCTATTGTAAATAGTGCTGCAATGAACATTGTGGTACATGACTCTTTTTGGATTATGATTTTCTCAGGGTATATGCCCAGTAGTGGGATTGCTGGGTCATATGGTAGTTCTATTTTTAGTTTTTTAAGGAACCTCCATACTGTTCTGCATAGTAGCTGTATCAATTTACATACCCACCAACAGTGCAAGAGGGTTCCCTTTTCTCCACACCCTCTCCAGCATTTATTGTTTGTACATTTTTTGATGATGGCCATTCTTACTGGTGTGAGGTGATACCTCACTGTAGTTTTGATTTGCATTTCTCTAATGATTAGTGATGCTGAGCATCCTTTCATGTGTTTGTTGGCCATCTGTATGTCTTCTTTGTTCTCCAGCATTCTTTTCCATGTCCATAAAAAAGAAAGAAAAAAAGAAACCCCAAAGGCATCTACATCCAGTTCAAGATCCTCCTCTCACTTGCAGTTTACCTTTAATAAGCTAATGTCTGCACAGGCCAAAGGAAGCACAAGGGCAGCTAAATCAATGCCAACAGCCCACTTGGGGAGCTGGGCTACAGGAGTTCTCCTTTCATGGAAGATTTTTGTTCTTTAGAATTATCTGGGTAGTTCCCTCGATATTCCCATTTCTGTTTCCCTACTTGCAATGCAAAATGAAAGAAATGAAATTGCTTCAAATAGGAAAAAAGAAAGAAAGAAAGAAAGAGAAAAAGGGCTGTGCCTTTTTTTGTACATACAAAGAGGAAAAATGCCCCCAGGTGAGTGGAAAAGAAGGTATTTGGACCCACAGTTGTCCAGTTTGCCTGTTGACAAATCCTGAATTTATTGTGTGATTCATTTCACCCTTCACTTCTCTGGATAACTACCACCACATCCTAAGCAATTATATAGAATTTACTTATTTTCCTAATACTATAATATCTTAAATCCATCATTTGACACAAATCCATAATTTGACAATTATCAATTATGCTTTTCAAAAATCTTTTAATGCTTATGTTAACATGCGCAATAAGCAGGGATAACATTCTTCTTATTTTCAATAATGACATTCATTAACTTGCTATCATCCCCTCTTCTATGAGGATGATTATTTTAGTGGGTATTGTCAAATCTTACAATTTCTGAAAATGATGTGGTTTACTGAAACATTTTTAGGGGTTTAAAAGGCAATACCAAGTAAATAATTTAAACCAAATCTACTTCCTCTCTCATTTAGTTGGGTAATTTGAACAGTAGGTGTCATGAATTTTCTGAATGATTTGACCTTCTGATCTTAGTCTACCATGTACATGACTTAAAAAATTGTTAAAAATAGCACTTTCTCATTTCTTTACAAGTATGTGAGACAATTTTACTTTAGAACATTTTCAAGTTTTAATAAGGATTTAATAACCTCTGGATTTAATAGAGGCTAACATATGGGAAGGTTTTTAAAGAACCATTCACACTAAATCCCCAAAATGGTTTCAATCAGCAGGTATCCCGATGTTTATTTAATGAAGAAATGTATGAGCAGCTGCTGCCTCCCAGTTTTAGATGTAGTTATCTTTCATTGGGCTGCAACAAATCAGGAAGAAGAACAGATTTTAGCTATAATTTGGGATCATTCTATTAGATATGCAGGCCTACACCAGTAGATTCATAAACAAGAGCAAGGAGGCTAGTTTAAGGAAGAAAATCAAATATAACAACTCTGGGGATGGGATCTATGGGTCGTGTTTTCAGATCTATTGCTTAGTTTCTAGGTCATAAGAAATATTCAAGTTTAGATTAAACCCTAAAAGGCCTTGTGTAGATAAATAAAAATCCAATCTGACACTGATTCTTGACTGACCTTGTGGTATTATTGCAGATGGACATATGGGGCTAATTTTTGTTGTCCAGTGCATGGTGGGCATTGACAATACCATAGTATCCCTTTGACTATGCCAAGGAAAAACAGTAGACAACTGAGACTATGATATGGTCCGGAGGGTTTATGGGGCAATAGCTCCTGGGACAGACAGTCCTACAGCAGGTATTATCTAGCTGTGAATGCATTGTTCATTTTACTGCTATTTAAAGCAAGAGATGTGGGGCTTGTAAATATATTTATTTCTTTGGTACATGTCTGCCTTTTGAACAAATATGAGCTGTGGGGACAGATACTGATTGATCTCAGTATCAATACATATGCTTATGCTGGACCTCTTAAAAATGAATAAAGATAGTATTTGGCAAACTCAATAGTAAACTCCTTACTTTAGAGAGCAATTGAGAACATTTTCATAACTTTGGCCTTGGGGATAGGGTTAACTACAGCCTTACAACTTTTACCTAATATTTTTTGTGAACCGTTCCCAAGTTTGGCAGAAGGAATCTTTTAAGAAGGGTAGCTTGAATCTGCTATAATGGGGCCTACTGTAATGGGTATTAAGGTTAAGTTGGAATTGTATTTTTAAATTAGCCATCCAGGGTCGTTACAAGTGATAAATTTATTTGGGAAGTTCTCTGAGAAGGCAGGGTTTTTTCCTTCATCTTTTCTCCCCCGCCCCTTTCCCCCAACAATTTCACCACAATACATATTCATTAATTTTTAATATGTTTATTGGTGACTAAGGTGAAGTATTTGTCTGATTTAGACTTTCAGAGGCCCTAAGTATTTCATGCAAATTCCTACAGTGAGTCTGAAACGAAGAAGACAGAAGGGAGGTAACTTGAGCTATTATCTGACAGCAATGAGCTCTAATGACTGGGTGTAGGTGAGGACCAGAAATTTGGATTAATCTGTAGTTGACCTGTATTGCCTGTTACAGATCTGGCAACTGGGTTTGCCCGTGAACGGATTGCTGTGGCCGAACACACAGCCAACATCAGGAAAGTAGCTGTTAGCTCACTAAAAAAGCAAGGACTCCAAGACTGGAATCTGGGCCCTCCTACTTCCCAGCTGTGTGGCCTTGGGCAAACAACTTAACCTCTCTGACGCTCGTTTTCCTCATTGGGCTGTGAGGAGGATTGAATGATCAATACTTGCTAAATGCTTAGCACAAAATAGTTCTAACCACACTCGTCACAGTGAGGAGGCTTCCGCTCCATCTCCCTGTCTTCACTGAGAAACCCCTCACACCCAGAGTCTCCTCGCTTCCAGATCCCTGCAAAAGCAGCCTCCACTGGGTGTGAAGCCTGTTCCGCCCGCCCCTGACTGCTCCCGGGATCCCCTCACATCTTAACACCTTGATCTGCCCTAGGCCTGGCTGGCCGCAGGTCCGCTGGGCCGGAGCTGCAGTGTGAGCCGGGATGAGGCCAGGGACCTCGCACCCAGGCGGATGGCAGAGACTCCGAGGGGCGCAGAAAGGCCTGGAAGCGGGCGGGAGCGGGCGGGGCGCACTCGAGGTGCATGCTAATGAGCAGCGCGGGCAGCGCCCGCCGCCGCCGGCGCGCTCGCAGCGCAGGAGCCGCGCCCCGGCCGGGGCACGCGGTGCCACTCAGGCCGGCGGGGGGCGCGCAGCTCGCAGCAGCCGCGCGCCCGGGCCTCTCAAAGCCCCTTTCAGCAGCTCTGCAGGCTCCTCACCAGAGGAGTCTGGAGCGACATAAAAGCGCATTATGAAAATTATAATATCAGCCACAGAGCATGTCCACGGAGGCAGCTCTGCACCTTTGAGGCATTGAGGCTCGTTCAGCTGGGCCGAGGGGGGAAATATCCATTTGAATTCGGCCCCTGAATGGGGGCAGCGGCGGCGGCAACGGCAACAGTGCCTCCTTTATCCATCCGGCCACTTCTCCTGCTTGCTCATTCCCGGGCTGTTGCACCTTGTCTCCTTATGGGCAAGGGTGTGGAGCGGGAGGGGCACTGGGAGGACAAGGGAGCAGAAGTGGGGGGCCCCAATTCACAGCCGCGCTAGGACAAGGAGCGTTGTCATTCGGGTCCCCAGGCGAATGATAAATGAGGCTTTCTGGGGCCCGAGGAAATTTCTGTTCTGCTGGGGATTGGAGGAGCGGGGGTCAAGGGCTGGGTGCATTTACCGGAGGCTGGAAGAGAGTGGATTCGGGGGTCATGCCCCATTTCCTTGTCTTTGTGCCAAGCCGGAGCAGCCATTTTTAGGGCATTCTCCCCATCAGAGCTCGGATTCCGGTATCCGGAATTACGGGGTGGGCAAGGGTGAACACCTCGAGGCTCGGGGACCCGGGTGCAGCCCTCCGGTCTCTGTGTGAGGACTGCACACATCTTGGACTCCAGTGGGGGAGCGAACACCTGCAAGCTCGTCAGAGACGGAGCTGAGGTCAGAGTGGACCCCGCACGAGGGTCTCCTCCCAGCCTGCAGGGTGCGCCATTTCGGCTGTCTGACTCCCAGTCAGGCCTTATCACGCCACCTTCCCCTCGATCCCCTCGGACTCCTTCGGTTCCTGGGGCGGAATTCGCACGCTGGGGCCCCGAGGCGGGTGTGATCTATTATAGCAGCTGAGTTGCCTCACCATTCAGCGCCCTGTCCATTGTCTTGTTAATCACCTTTCATTATGGACTGCTCAGGACCATCATAAAGCTTTTAATATTAATAAGGCCCAGCGCACCAGCCCCCGCACCGCGGTGCTGAGCGACCCGGCAGACAGCGCAGGTGTCGCGCTGCAACCTGTTCAGCCAGCCAGGGCGGGAGTGTCCCGGGGTTAGCGCGCCGGGGCTGGTGGGAGGCAGGTGGCGCCGGGTTCCAAAAGAAGATGGGGAAGAAAAACAAAACTCCTCGTCCAAAAAAAAAAAAAAAAAAAAAAAAAGGGGGGGGGGTGATTTGCTTGGCTCCAAAGTGCGCGCCCGAAGAGTTTAACTCTAGGGGAGAGGGGAGGTGAGAGCTGGGGGTGGATAACGAAAGGGTCCACTTGGGTAGGGATGTGACATTTCCTGTGGTGAAGCCTGCATTGGCTGCTAATAGAGATCTAATTGATGGGTGAAGTCCCATTTCCGCGCGCTCTCCTTTATTGTTCCATCCAGTCTGTTGCAAAATATAACCTTAATTTGATTTAGCAATTCCTCCAGGATTCGGTGCAAGCTTCCAGCCCAGGAAAAAAAAATCGTTATTAAAAAAGTTAAGGTACAGACTTGGATTCGGTGCGTTGCCTTTTAAAAATCTTGCCCCAGCTCCAGACATTTAGCACTTTCTCTTTTTGTAATCGCCCGGTCTTTTATGATTATTAATACCCGCAGTGCTCCGGGATCCGCGCAGTGCGCGGTTATTGGGGATGCAAATTGGCGCGGAGGCGCAAAAGCCAGTGGGTGCGTGGGCTGCGGCCCGGAGCTACAGGCCCGTCGTGATTCGCGCGGCCCGGATGGTTTAGAGTTTCCGTAATCCCATCCCTAGCCCAGGATTCCCGCAGAGGCCGCCCAGGGACAGCGAGTCTTGGAGCAGGAGCTGCCTGGTGCCAGGTGGTGGCGCGCAGGTGGGAGGGGCCCGGGTGATTTCACTCTCCCACCTTAGCTTCCCAACAAGGTTTAAAAGTAATAGCACAGGGCGTAATGGTGCCTGGTCCATAACATAGTTGTTTGCGTTCATGAGGGGGTCCAGAGGCTATGACTCTGGGTGCTGTACGGAGATGAAACTAAGCTCTTGTTTGTGATACAAATTGGATGTTTAGAGGCCATTCTAAGGTTATGGCTTCCTTCCTCACTTCTTCCCTGCCTCTGTCCCCAGCCCCCAACCCCACCCCTACTTCTGTCTCCTAAAAGTCAAATGTATATCCTCCTCAACTCCTAGTCGGTTCGAAGAGACTGCAGAGCAATAATATGTCTATCTTTTTTGTTTACTTCTTCCTTCTCTTCTTTCTCCCAATAGGCTGGGGAAGCCCCTTAGGGAAGTCCATTTGTATCTAGACATCCGAAGTCATATCGAAGACATTGTTACAAAAAATATACACAAACAATAGCGCCTTCCTGAATTGCTCTTTACCATGTCAACAAAGTTGTGTAAGAGAAATGATGGGGTTTAAACCCACCCATTACCAGCCATATGATCTTGGTTTAATTCAATATCTTAGCCTTGGCTTTTTCACTTTTAAAATGACATCGAAAATAAAATACAACACTTCCAAAGGTTGTTTTGAAGTAATGTGTGAGAAAACCCCTTGTAACGTGTTTATAAAAATAAAATAATCATCATAAAAACCTAAAAATAGAAATCTGAGTCATTAGTAGAATAGAACTTCAGAAAATTGTAGAAGCCTCCTTTCCCCAAATTTAGAACTGGGTTTTGTAGAGGTTACAGCAGATGGTGTTTCATGATTCACTTTGCCTCAGAAGGCCCTAAATTTAGTGCCAGGCTTTTCTCTCTGGAACTTGGATCCCCCAGAATATTTTTTTTTATAACCAGCATTTGCATCTGTCAGTCTTAAAAACACTTCACTGTGTTGGAGACCAGCAGTGGTCTCCAGTTGCACCAGCAAATATTAAATGAGTTCTTTAAAAACTGATCATCGAATTTCCCAAGTCCAACTCCAAGAAATCTCCTGGAACAGCAAGAAGGTGAGGCCTGAGCGTCTGGTGGTCACATAAGTCATCCTGTGCACCCTCTCCCCCGCGATCTTCATCCCCGAGATGTGGAGCAGTGGGAAGAGTGCTCAGGCGTTCCCTGGCCGCACCGCCTCTCTGCAGCGCCCTTGATGGGTTTAATGAGGCAGAACAGCGTGAAGGGGATGTGAACTGGTCCAAATGATTGATGAAGCCAGGGGCAAAGCCCAGGCGTTTCCAGATAAAGCCCCATACAGCCCGTGATAAAGGCAGGATAGTGGCAGGGCTGGACTCCTTCAAAAGCGGTGGCCCAAATGCATTGAGAGGAAACAGGGAGGGAAGGTGCTCTGTTGTTACCTAATCAGTTCAGGCACTAAGCCACCAGCCAAAGAGAGCAGAGGAGGGCTGCAGAGGAAGTGGGGAGGGTGAAAGGAGCTGATCTCTGTGCTGGTGCACTGTCTCTCTCTCTCTCTGTCTCTCTCTCGCTGTCACACACACACACACACACACACACACACACACACACAGCTGCCTCTCACTCTTTCTCCCTTCTGGCTTAGCCAAGACCAGATCAGCCTCAGCCTCTACAGATGTCCAGGTACTCAGCGTGGGACCTTCCCCCGGTCACAGAGAGAGGGAGCAAAGGTCCCAGAAGAGCAGAAGTAGCTTGGCAGGCCTTACTCAGTGTTAGGGCACCTCCTGGTTCCCTTCCTAGGTATTAGAAAGTAATGATTACAACAAAAGATTCTAGTCTGTGAAGGGGTGGGGGGGAGGTCCCAAACCCACTCAGGGATTTTAATGAAAAATTTTTTTCTATTTCTCTGTTAAAAACAAATAAATAAAACAAGATTCATTAGCTAAAGGTAAAAAAAAAAAAAAAACCCTAATTTTTTTCTATACATATTGTTTTTGAAAGGTTGGTGTACTATAGTTCTTACAACAAATAAATAAAGAAGATAACAGTCATTTGCCCAGAAATAATTCTGGAATTAGAGTGCTCAGTGACTGGGAAAGCAGTAATTGCCAAATGAACATAAATATAGCAGGTGACACCCTACAGTTAAGCTGCTTCAGCTCCCTAAGAAATCGAGTGAGAATAAGGCGAAATGTTACCTTTTTTTCCTCCTGGGCCTCAGGGCCTGGTGGATAAACACAGTCTCTTTTTTCCCCACAATCCAAAGTCAATTCATAAGTACTTACTTACAGGTATGGAAGGATTAAGGAACATTTCCATCCATGGAAGGGAAGTTTTGGGTTTTAGTAGGGGTATATTTTTTTACACGGTCCATTATATATAACTTCCACCTGTAAGTTTTAGTCATTGACTAGAACTCGTCTTCAGTTTCTCTTTCATGGATGTAGAAGCTACATCTTATGTTCTATGTTTCAAAGGGCAGGTATGATAATGTTGCTGGTACCCATGAAGATTTGAGAGCTCTGTAGATGAATGAGGTGGTGAGAACCCTCCCCTTCTGCAACTTCTGATTTTTTAAAAGGAACTTGCCTGGACATTAGCCTTCTACTCTTTCGAACGGCATTTGTATAATATAATGATTTATTCTGTCCATTTTTACTCTTCACACCTATCAACTGCAGGTCATTCTTCTTCTTTGGTCCCTGAGTTTTTAACTTAGAAGGCAAGCTCCTGGAGTATAGGTATCCTGTCTATTGAATGAATGTGTATTGCATTACAAGCAAGTAGAACTTAATAAACAAATCATATGAGCTTATCATTTAAAAGAGAAAAGATGGAAAATTATCTTCTAGCACCTTCAGATGCGGAAAGGTATTTTAAAAATAATCTTTATCTCTGATTGCAAAGCAATATATGTTATTCTTTAGAAAAGAAAATTTTATGATCACAACGTTTCTTAACAACATTCCCTTGAAAACATTCCTCAATTTATTGTATTAAAGTGAATCCTATTCTTTCTTTCTGGAGCTCCTAAATATTATATGTTTACAGAAATCTTTCAAGGAAGAAGATGAGACCAGGCCTGAAAATTTAATCTTGAACACAACTAAGGGCTTGTTTGAGATTGGAGGGAAATCATAATCTTTTAAAAACAACATTTAACTACAGTCCATATCATCTACATAAAATCTTTGTGGCCACATCATTTGCCAAACTGGGTTGTAGAATCGAGATAATTCTCTATATAATTTGGCTGAATGGACATTTGGTGAATGTAAAAACTTTTCCCTAAAAGTATATTTATAATGACTAGATATTGTAAGGTATATATCTGCATGCACATTATTGAGAAAAAAAAGAGATTTTGATCCCAAACTCTCTCATTTATTCAAGTAGATTGATTTTGTTGATTAACTGCTTAGCTCTCAACTTCTTGTCTGTGAACAAAATAAACTGCAAGGTTTTTGGAAAAGAAGGCTGCTTTGTGTCTCTGGGTCCCTAATATTAAGTAGAAGTATCTAGTATTGTTACTTTAAAGATAGAGCAAATCCATTTCCCCCAAAGTTGGCCTGAATTTCTGATTGAGGGTCCCAGGAACTTCTACAGCTGTAATGGGAACCCTGCAGGCAGGGTGCTTACAGAAACTACTCAAGACAAAACACAGTGAACTTTTTATGCAATTATTTTCTAATATGTATTGGAGATAAATGCACCTGCAAGGTAGACTTTAATTAGCTGCTATATAGGAAAAGCTCTTGTTGTCTTCTTAATAGTTTTAAGTTCCTATTGTTTAACTGGATTTTAAGAAAAGTTGTAAAGGAGGTTTGTGCAGATGAGTGAATCAGCACTTTTGTACCTTAAACATTAAAGAGTGAAATGGTTTTATACTAAAAGATACGGGAAAATATCCCAGCATTAACATAAGTAGATATGATTATTTGTATTTAGGGAATATTTTTGTAGTCGTAATAAAGATGTTAATTATGAGAAAAATTTCCTGAAAGTGAGTTAAAAAAAAAACCTCTACTAGACATTGTAAAATGTCTCTTTCTATTCCCTTTCCTCTCCCACTTTAATTCAAGTTTTGTTTTTTCATTAAAAAAGAAAATAGTTGATTATTACCTCCTCATTTACTTTCTTTTAAGGAAGGTCAAGGAAATGAGACTAAAATTGCATTTAAATTTTGCAGGGGCTGAATTTTTACTTAATTTTCTTTTCATGATAAATATTATTTTATTAGCTTGTCCCAGTATCATTACTAAGGCTATGCACATATTTGCATAGCTATTTCTTTATGCTTATAGTTTTCCAGAAATATTTTATTTGCTTAAAAGTGCAGGGAGAAAAATTTTGCTCTTCCTCTGAAAACTGGCTGATTGTGGAATAAAAATGATGAAACTTTTTATGTGCTTAGGCCTCACTGGATCTCTAGGGAAATCTGGAGAGAAATGACAAAATAACTAGCTATAGTGACTGAAAAATTGCATTTGTTCAAGTGTAGGATGGAATTTCATAAACATTGGAATTTACATAACTATTTATATGACTATAGAGTTTCATAAGCAGGAAGTATTGATGTTTGATACTTACATGGCTATAGTTTTAGTACATTTGTTTGATAGTGATGTGGGTGGATTTTGTTTGTGTATTTAAATGAGGCTGAATGCATAGTCTTTTGATTTTTATTTCTTCTATCTTCTATGGTAAAAGCAAATCAAAACAAAGGGACTTCACGGCCTTAACTCAAGTCCAAATTCCTTGGACCTCTTGATAAAGCTTTAAGGTCACTAAGTTAAACACAGCAGGAAGATATAAAATTTTGGCTCTTAGAGTCAAATATCTTTATCCATATTGTTAATAACAAGATATCTTCCCAGCTTTTACAATGTATTTTCAAATTAATTTATAAAAGAGGTTGGTGATTAGTAATGTTTCACAAAGACCTCAGCTATGCAATTGTTTAAATATATCATTCATTCAAACTTGGAAGCTTAGTGTTCACGAGATTCATCTTCCTTTGCACATAGAGAACATACCCCATATTTTCAAAGACCATCCATCTATTTATTGTTTTGAAAATAAATGTCACTCACAATCTAGCTTCCAAACATTCTAGATACCCTTTTGTGAGACTCTTTTTATTATATAATTTCTCCACAGGTCGTTATAAGAAACGCTATTTACCTCATTTTTTCCATAAAATATGTTTTCTTAATAGGTCCTACTCTATCAACGAAAAATGTTTGTATATTCTCAGTCTTTCCTGTGATTTTCATTATATATTCTGGTTTAGGAATGGGTTTTTTAAATTTTTAAACAGTTTTTAAGGGAAAAAAAAAAAGCCCACTGGAAGTGAATAAAATGCACAACAAAGATTAGCTGGGAAGTGTTCAATGTGCCTTGTTTGCCTTGCTTTTTTCAGAAGCCACTCCTGTCAGTGGTCAGTTATAATAAAGGAAGAACAAAGTTCCTTGATGTATAACTGAAAAAAAAGCTGCCTGCAGTTCCTTTCAATTGCCCCGTTGCCCAGGCAGGCCGGCCTCCAGCCAGAAGCCAGCAGGCAAAATTTAACAGCCACGCTTCAAAACGTTAGTAGCAACTATCAATGCATCCATAACTCTTAGCCCTCTAGATATGGGGTCATCTTTCAATACTACCCCACTGTCATATACAACATTTGTCTTGTCCCACATTCAACTGATTGTGTCAAACTATGGAGGGACTATATAATACACATATACAATAGCACAATGAAAGCAATAATCTCCAACCCAGCTTCTTTATTTATTTGAGTGCTATTACAAAGTTTCCTGCAGTAAGGAGAAGCTGGGGAGGCCGTGACATGTTCCAGCCCCGCAGTGGATCTTAGAGGAGTGGAGGCTCTGGAGGGCTGAAGTACAGAATGCAGTTGCTTTGGTGTTACGCAAGAATCCAGCTTTTCCATTGCTTTGATAACCCGCTTTGTTCTCCTAAATTCTGGTAGTCACGACTTATGTAGAATCTGTTTTCTTTTTTTACTTAAAAAAGTATATTATGCTAATATTTATGGATGGCTAGCAAAATAATAGGTTATTTACTCACCTTGATGTTTAAGTACTACCGATTCTTCGACCAAACGAATCCTACATGGAAAAGTACATCTTATTTTCTTGAACTGAATCGTACATACAAAATCATAGTGAGAGATTAAAGGTATACTCGCCTTAAGAGTTTTTTCAAGTTGTTTTATCCATGTATCAAAGCCTTCAAGAAAATAAAAGTTGGCTTTGGAGAATGATTGCACTTTTCTTTTGAATCTATACCTGCTATAAGGAGTGAAATGTCAACAAGTCAATGGAGAACATTTAATTATTTAGTCATTGGAAAGGTTGGCGAGGCATTTAGACAGAAGCCTGAATGACTGGGTAAAATAATATTGAGAAGTACTGCACTCAATTTAGAAATATTACCTCAAGCAGAGATTTATTAGGCTAAACAATAGTAACAATTTAAAAGCTGTGATACAAATACTCTTGTAATTAGGATTTGTATGAAACTATTTAATTTTTTTTAGACAATTATTGAATTGTGTGATTATATTGCAATGTTTCTGAGCAATAGAGCTCACTTTTGCTATGCAACATGATGAGAAAAATGACAAAGAAACGAATGAGTTTCAAGAGAGCGGTGTTTTTTTTAGCAATCAGAAGAAATGCCTTGTTCAAGAACATACGTCAGGATAGGATTAATAGGAAAATGACCATCAAAAACCAAATTGCATGGGGAGGGAGAACAGGATCCTAACCCAGGTGTAACAAATAATTTGTAGTTCGTATCCATCACAGAGCAGAGGAAGAGTCACTGAAAGCAGACTTAGCCTCCTTCCGAGGATGTTCAAAAAGAAAAGGAATCTTGTAAATATCTTCACAAAAGTCAATTCTCTTTCAACAGTCAAACAATGCTCTTGCTTACATAGCTGCAAAGTACGTGGGGTTTTCCGCCACACGGTAATATTTTTATAGCCCCGCAGTCACCATCTATTCCGTATACACAAACATCCGCGTACCCAGAAAATAATTGTGGATAATTCAATGTTCAGATTCGATAATGGATGCTCAAATAAATATGAGAATTCCAAGCAAATTTGTGCAAATGAAAAAAGATTTCCTCTGACATAATGGCATGGTGCAAGGCTGTGTGTAATGAGCTGTAATTTGTCTGGAAGAGCATTTTAAAGGGGTTGATCCATCCACTGGAAGGCCAGCAGCCGCTCCGAGTCTTGCAGCAGTGAGCTGGCCTGCCTCGTCTCAGAGGAAATTACACCACAAGCAGGCCAAATTTCTGACAACTTCCATAAATTATTTCAGATTTTCATATTTCAAATTTCATCTGCATTCATCATGTGAGTTTGACTGGGGAAAAACGTCTAGGAGGAGTTCTGCTAGCATTCAGTGCAGCAGTCCCAGGGGCCTGCCCTGGGACTAGATAATTTAATTTCATTTTGATTAGATTATTCTTGCTGCAGTCTACTGCCAATCTGAAGTATTGTGCCTTCTCTTCTACTTAACCTTCCTGCCCCATGCCTGCTCCAGCCTGCATGCAGCTCTCTGTATTGCAGAATATATTTGAACAATCAAAGTTAGGAGTTATTATTTTGCTTTCCATTGTCCATCCTTATAAAAGCACACATCTTTCACTGGGCTCCCTCTTCCCAGAAATCAGATTACTTCTTTTTTTTTTTTTGGTTTGTAATATTGTTTACCATTTTCAGTGGAAAGTGCCCTGTAATTTAGGTGGAAAATCTAAAATCATTACTAAATCTCAGGATGATGCAATAGACCAGAAATGAGGATCATCTTTAAAACAACTGTAATCATCACTAGGTGATACACAAGAGACTGAAAACAGGTAAATAATGAATACACCCATCCATTAAAGAAAAAATCTATTGTAAACCAAAGTTATTTTTCAACCCTTTACCTAATGGTCAATGAAGAAAACCCTCTGTAATCGGTCTTCAAAAGCAGGACATTAGAGATTCAGAATACAAAATCTTGTAAACATGCAAAACCATAAACATGATTAACTTACGAAAAATAGTGGCACGATAGCAAAATAATATGGGAAACAGACTAAGAAAGGTTTTAAAATATTCTCTTAAATTGAATTTGAATACATGAAATGATGATTAACAGTAAATATGGACTATGGTTACCTCAAAATGCATAATCACAATTTTTTCCTTATTTTTAGAAAATGACTGTACTTATATGAGATTCAATAACCCAGGAACACCAAAAATGTTTGTCACTTACTAAGTTAGAGGCAAGATTATTAGAAACATAGATAAATAAACAAAGCTAATGTTGTTCTTTAAGTAATATCTATCACTTCCTCCTTATTGAGTTATTTCTTTAAACAATATAAGTTTTTTTGATGCTATGTGTCTGAACTGAGGACTTTCAATTCTTTATTGTTCTCCATTTCGATGAAAAAAATTGAATTGGGGTCTGTTATATTGAATTTTGTTCAGTAAATATACTGAAATCATATTTTTGTTAGAAACTATCAATAAATCCAGTATAAGAAAAGTAATAAGATACAAATATGAACAGGACCTTTTGCAAAGGAAATATTACAAAGAGAGTGCACCCAGAAAATATATTAGGGAATGTGTTTTTTTCCTTGTGCTAGGAGAAAATACAGAAAGAAGGACACGAAACTGTGTTGTTTTTAATGCAGATTCCATGCTTGAAATAAAAACAGTTCTAACCACTATTTCACATGGTTCAATAAAATCATTTTTCCAGCGCTGAAGTTAAAAAAATACATTAGAAACACACCTAAATCTTTTTTCTACATCAAAATAACTTACTAAAAAGACATCACACTTGATAAATAATTGACTTCCCAGATTATGAAAATTCTGAACCTTTTTTGCTGTCCATGTTCTAATAGAGGTTATATAACAGTCTCAATTCTTAAAATCAATTTCAATGGCATATGTGGCTAAATCATCCATATTTAGAACCCCATTATATTCTATCAGTAATATCCTAGGAAAAAGGGGACAAGGACTTAACAAAATCTAATATATTATGGATACATGTTTTGAAGCAGTAGATCGTGTTTATTTCCTCTAGTTTTGGAGATGTTGGGGGTCAAGAGAAAAAAAATTGAACGTGTTGATTGTTATTTTTTCCCCCTACTTGTTTAACTGACTTGATCCTCTGGGAAAGGAATGACATTGTAAACTAAACTGACTTGAGGCAACTTCATTCTGGGAAGAGTCATAATTTGCTTAGTGACCCCTTGCTCTGTCATATGAAGTCAGACACAAGGCATTGGTCACTAGGGGTGCTAAAAGCTTCCGTGGTGTTTTCACTTTTATATGTCATCATGGAAACCAGCACCTTAAACCCAGAAAACCTTAATGACATTCCCTATTAGTTGGGTCCTTTGAACAGTTATATATCCACTTGGATATAGTGGCAGTTGTTAAATAACTTTCCAATAAATAAAATATGAAAAGGAAAAAAATTGTAGTTCGGTATTTGCAGCTTGTCTTAAGATTCTAAAACTTGTTCTAATAAAATTAAAGGCATGCACTTTTAAAGTCCTATCTAATTACTCTCTTGAAAATCTCTGTGACTTAATGTTGGAGCCACTGTGCCGTTTGGCATGGAGAACTGGCAATTAAGCTTTTTGTACCCAGTATTCAAATTTGAGAATGTCACTTTATTACTTTGATTTTTAATTATAGACCATGTCAGCAGAAAAACTTCCACTGAGTGCAGTAAAAGAAAAAAGGAAAACCCTTTCCTGGAAATGGCAGTCAATGAAGAGAAAAGCAGCATTCCTAGAAATGTATAATTTATGATCAAAGCAAGAGGCTCCTGTGCGCTATCATCAAGGTAGTTTCAAACAAGGATGGAGACTTGTGGGAGTGTTCATATAGCCGGGTGCATTTGGCAGCAGAGTTTTGGCGTCTGTTGCTGGGGAGTAGCCTAACCACTTCAAACTTTGTAAGCTGAACTCTGGAAGAAATGCAATTCATTTTGTGTCTACACTGTAGAAGTGTCTACACTCATCTTTTTTAATAGAGCAAGGATTTTGTTGCTATCAAGAAGAAAAATTAAAGTCTTATTATGGTGGGCCATTCTCCCAAAGTAGGAGCATTCTAGCTTTCAGTTAAAAACTTTAATCTTCTGCTCCCATAATTCAGAGGCTGCTATGTTGCCTGCATTGTGTAACTCCAGGGACGCCATTTATATGATTTGCTATGGAGTTGTGCTCTTGGGGGTCATTGTCATAAAATACAGTGGGAACTGTGCCCCCTAGTGTTGTGGAACTCAGAGGCTCCTGTGAAAGCCATTATTGAATGGCCTCTGTTAGGTTTCTTTCTGCAAAGGAGAGAAGACAGAAATGGGAAGAGAGGAAAGGACCATTGCGTTCCATTTCTTCCCTCCCTCACCACAAGCACAACCCCTAATTTTCTTTCCACTCCATGTAGACTTTTCCAAACAACTACGAAGAGGAACTTATTACAGGTTCAGATCTGCCTAAATGAAGGAGTGGGAGAATGGAAGCTTAGCCTGGCTGCATTCTGAAGTTCTCTCTCATTTTGACCTCTTTCACAGAGTCAGAGAACCTCAGGTTGCTAAATCAGACAGGCATCTCTCCATGAGTCTGAGTGGCAGCACTGCATTAGAAATGAGATCCAGAAGCCAAATTGACCCAAATGTATCCTTTCAAGGTGGCTCTTTGGGAGTCAAATGTAGGCTTTCTTACTCTTAGAGAGACATAGTCAGGCCAAGAAAATCTAGTTCTTATCATGGAGATTTGGATTGCTGATAGAATTAGTTCATTATTTGAAAAGATCGCTACTTAAGGGAATGTGACAACTGGCTTAAAACCCAAATCCATTATGTTTAAATCTTTGGTTGAGAAAAGAGGCCATAGGGCAAGGAGCATAGGAGGCAGATAAAAAGAATCAACCTTCTTGGCCTGCACTTTCCTCACCTGTAAAATGGAGTGACTGGATTAGATTATGTCTTCAGTTGTGAAATATGTGGAAAGTAATTGGAAATGAATAATAAAGTACAGAAGTTTGTGAATTTTAATCTTATCTTAAATATAAATTAGAACAATTTTGCATTCATGTACTCTCAACTATGATTTTTTTGAGTGAGGGAGACATAATGGTCTTTACAGTCAATATCCTGGGAATGGAAGTGTGTCAGCCGTGAGAGTATCATCTGCTAAGACAGAGTTAACTGCTGAACCAGGAGACCTATCAAGAGCTTCCATCTGTGACAGTTAGTGAGCATGGTTCCATTCCTAGATGCACCTGTAAATTAGGTAAATTCATCTTTGGTATTTCTCTGCTTTTTGCTTTTTTGGCATTTTATCTGCCTTTTCCACGTTATATCTATGCTCTCTCTTCTGTCTCTACCCTCAGCCCTCACTTTGCCCTTGCCTTTTTCTTTCCTCAAAATGAAATCAACCAATTCCAAGTGGTCTACTCCAGCCCAGTTTTGTAAGGTGTTGTTCATGTAACCCTGGTAGTGCTCAAGATTATTTTGGACAGTATCTACACAAATGTTTGCAGTGTAATAGTTAAGTATTTATTTATTTATTTTTGCAAAGCTATGTTCATTATTATTATTATTTTTTAACATCTTTGTTGGAGTATCATTGCTTTACATTGTTGTGTTAGTTTCTGCTGTATAACAAAGTGAATCAGCTATCCGTATACATATATCCCCATATCTTCTCCCTCTTTCCCATCCTCCCTATCCCACCCCTCTAGGTGGACACACAGCACGGAGCTGATCTCCCTGTGCTATGCGGCTGCTTCCCACTAGCTATCTATTTTACATTTGGTAGTGTATATATGTCCACTCTCTCCCTTCATCCCAGCTTACCCTTCCCCCTCCCTGTGTCCTCAAGTCCATTCTCTACATCTGAGTCTTTATTCCTGTCTTGCCCCTAGGTTCTTCAGAACCATTTTCTTTTTTTTTAGATTCCATATATATGTGTTGGCATACGGTATTTGTTTTTCCCTTTCTGACTTACTTCACTCTGTATGACAGACTCTAGGTCCATCCACCTCACTACAAATAACTCAATTTTGTTTCTTTTTATGGCTGAGTAATATTCCATTGTATATATGTGCCACATCTTCTTTATCCATTCATCTGTCGATGGACACTTAGGTTGCTTCCATGTCCTGTAAATAATGTTGCAATGAACATTGTGGTACATGACCCTTTTTGAATTACGGTTTTCTCAGGGTATCACAGTTGTGATTCTGGGATATTATTGCTTAGGGTTAGGCTAAGGTAGAAATATGCATTTTCTCAAAATAAGTCAATTTAAATTAAATATTGAGTCTATAATCGTATAGTGGTACCACAATATGGAAGAAATCATGGAAGGTGGTCCATCACTGAAATTAGGAAACTTTGGATAGATTAATTTTTGCTAAAGAAATACAAAATCATTTAGTGAGCTTTTCTCGCATTTCAAGTGACTGAAAATCACAAAATAACAGTGACCTTAAGTGATAGAAATGGAAATAATTTGCTACGGAAATTCCGATGATATTAAGGATATTCTATTTATCTTTGTGTGATAATTCCACTGTTGCTGTCCATTGTTTCTGCTCTCTTTTGCTCATGGTGTCTTGATTTCTTGTGTGTTCTGTGCTTTTTTTATTTAACTGTGTGCTCTTGCTCTTTGGGAATTTCTTTGAGGTATTGTTTGAAGGATGATTTTTTTTCTTTCTCAACGTTTCTTGGGTGAACTACCCATTCAGAACTACCTTAAATTCTAGGCTTGAGGTGCTAGGGTTTTTTTGGTTTTTTGTTTTTTTAATATTTATTTATTTATTTATTTGGTCATGCTGTGTCTTAGTTGCGGCAGGCCAGCTCCTTAGTTGCGGCATGTGAACTCTTAGTTGTGGCATGCATGTGGGATCTAGTTCCCTGACCAGGGATTGAACCCGGGCCCCCTGCATTGGGAGCGCAGAGTCTTATCCACTGCACCACCAGGAAAGTCCCTAGGCTTGAGGTTCTTTGGACCTCTAAGGTAATATGAATTTGGGCTACAAACCTTTGTGAGGGCCAGCTTTTGGTTATGAATTATCAGGGCGGATTCCTCTTTTCCCTCTGCCACTCAATGCCAAGGTTCAAGAAAGGCAATTTTCTCATTATCTGCTTCAGGAATAAGTTTATTTCTGGCTCACCCTTACTCGGGCACTTTCTCTCTTATCCCCCGTGTCCCTTAAGGCCATAAAATTTTCAAGCCCCAAATATTTCAAGTAGATGTTTCCTGGGGGAGGTTGATTTCAAGGCCCTAAGCACTTTCCTGGATTTCTGCTTTATTTGTTTACTTTTGGTCTCTGAATATTCCTTATTCATTTTAATTACTTATTGATGTGTTAAAAAATTACTTGATACAAGAACTCTCATAGATGGCTGGAGGAATGAAAATTGGTATAACCACTCTGGAAAACTGTTTGGCAGCCTATACTAAGGCTAAACCTATGTGCAACTTTTGTATGACGTAATAATGGTTTTCTTAACTATATAGCAAACAGAAATACATATACAAATTCTCCAAAAGACACTTATAGGAATGTTCATAGCAGCCTGTTCACAGTGGCCTAAAAAACTAGAAATATACAAATTCACATCAATAGAATGACTATATAAATTGTGGCATATTTATACCATGCATAGTATATATGCTACTATAGAGAGACTGGGAATGGACAAATGGCAATTATATGCAACAATATGAATGTATTTCACAAGCATAACTAAAGACTCCAGATACAAAAGAGAACATATTATGTGATTTCATTTATATAAATTAATTCAAAATCAGCAAACTAATCTGTGCTGTTAGAAGTCAGGGTGATTTGGGATTGATATATATACACTACTATATATAAAATGGATAACTAATGAGAACCTACTGTTTAACACAGAGAACTCTACTCAGTGCTCTGTGGTGACCTAGATGGGAAGGGAATCTAAAAAGGAGGGGATATATGTATACGTATGACTGATCCACTTTGCTGTACAGCAGAAACTAACACAACATTGTAAAGCAACTATACTCCAATATCAATTAATAAAAAAAAATTTTTAATTAAAAACTTTCTTAAAATTTTTAAAAAATTAAAAACAAAGAATTTGGGGTGATGCTGTTGGTGGGAATGTAAATTGGTATAGCCACTATGGAAAACAGTATGGAGGTTCCTCAAAAAACAAAAAATAGAGCTGCCATATGATCCAGCAATTCCACTCCTGGGCATATATTTGGACAAAACTATAATTTGAAAAGATACATGCACCCTTACGTTCATAGTGGCACTATTTACAATAGCCAAGACATGGAAATGACAGACGAATGGATAAAGAAGATGTGGTACATATATACAATGGAATACTACTCAGCCATAAAAAAGAATGAAATAATGCCATTTGCAGCAACATGGACAGACCTACAGATTATCATACTAAGTAAAGTCAGTCGGACAGAGAAAGACAAATATCATATGATATCACTTATATGTGAAATCTAAAATACGACACAAAGGACCATATCTATGAAACAGAGATTCATAGATATAGAGAACAGGCGTGTGGTTACCAAGGGGGATGGGGATGGGGGAGGGAAGGAATGGGAGTTTGGGGTTAGCAGATGCCAACTATTATATATAGAATACATAAACAACAAGGTCCTACTGTATAGCACAGGGAACTATATTCAATATCCTGTGATAAACCATAATGGAAAAGAATATGAAAAAGAATATATATATGTACAACTGAATCACTTTGCTGTACAGCAGAAATTAACACAACATTGTAAATCAACTATACTTCAACAAAGTTTAAAAAAAAAGAGTAAAGAAGTAGGGTGATGATTACTCTTGGAGGGTTAGTAATTGGGATGAAGCACAGAGAGGCCTCCACGGAGCTGATCATTTGTTATTTCTTATTCTGGGTACTGGTTCCACAGGTCTGTCCAGTGTGTGAAAATTCGTTGAACTGTACACCTGAGATATCTGCATTTTTCCGAATATATGCTTTTCTAAAAAAGGGAAAAAGTACTTTATGCATCCTTTTGAATTCTTTCTCGTGAGGAGTGGTCAGAGTAGGTGGTCTGCCATGCCGTAGGAAAGGAAAGAAGGCAGTGCTTGTTTGGCTTGCCGTTATACCTCTGGCATCTAGCACAGTATTTGGCCCAGAGTAAGGGCTCAATAAATATTTGTAGGTGCCATACATTTGGAATCTAATTTTTAAAAAACACACAATTACCAACTGACCAGTTTTCTTCATTAAAAATCAACCAACCAGGGCCTCCCTGGTGGCGCAGTGGTTGCGAATCCGCCTGCCAACGCAGGGGACGCGGGTTCGAGCCCTGGTCCGGGAGGATCCCACATGCCGCGGAGCAGCTGGGCCCATGCGCCACAACTACTGAGCCTGCGCTCTAGAGCCCGCGAGCCACAACTACTGAGCCCGTGTGCCACAACTACTGAAGCCCACGCGCCTAGAGCCCGTGCTCCGCAACAAGGGAAACCACCGCAGTGAGAAGCCCACGCACCGCAACGAAGAGTAGCCCCCGCTCGCTGCAACTAGAGAAAAGCCCGCGCGCAGCAACGAAGACCCAACACAGCCAAAAAAAAAAAAAAAAATCAACCAACCAGGAAATAACTGATATATACCTTTAGTAATACAGTCACCTTACTCTAAAAAATGTGGGCTGAACAGATTATACTAGTTCATTCACTCCCAGAAAGCTATTAGTGAGGGAGGCTCAAAATGTTTCTCAGTTTAAAAGAGAACAGAGTGATCTGAGGATTCATGTATGGATCAAAGGAATTCTTAAGTGAGTTCTTTTTATTTTGGATGTTTTGCCCTTTGAGATATCAATTCCTTGAACAAAGAGTAAAAGTAATTTCCCTAATGGGTAGAAACGGGAAACAAAAGTCTTTAGAAAAGTTTAAATTATATTTAGATGTGAAGGACATTTTACTTGAGGAAGTTAAAACTTATAACAGAAAAATGTTATAGCTCTGCAGGGAAACCTCAGTAAGTAGCTTTGTGACCTTGACCAAGCCTCCCAGCCTTCTCTGTTTCCAGTCTTCTCATTTGCAAAATGAGAAACAAGCACTAGGTTTCTTTCAAAACTAAAATTCTGTAATTGCATAATTTCATCTAATGGTAGGAAACATTGACTTCAATTACTTTAAACATATGAATTATAAATCATTAAAAAGGAAAGGTGGTTTTGTTTAAAGTAACAAAATACAGTATGATTTACAATAAATTTCATGTTGTTTAGTGGAGGTCTTTTAATGGGGCTTGATTAAGTATTAAAGAGTAGTTAGAGTATTCATGGTCTAGAATTTTCTCTGCATTTTGCTAAGTACCACTGTGGCAGGGACTGGCCCCAGTGGCCTCAGGGACTGAGCCTGTTTCCTCTTCTTCCTGGGCACATAGCTAGACTCTAGTTCTCTCCTTCACAGTGAGCCGTGGTCATGTGTTCTGGCCGATGCAGCATTAGCAGAAGTGATACACGTCTCTTCCAGGCCTGGCCCAATAACACCTCTGACCCAGGATCGTCCCAGCCTTCCCTTAGGCCACAGCATTAGAAGTCACACATAGAAGATGACAGGGCCACAAGGTGAAGGGATTCTGGCCCTGAATTATCACTCGGAGGAGAGCTGCTGATAATCAGGAAGACCTGTTTTGGTCTTTCCATGAACAGGAAATAAATATCTAGTATTTGTTCGATTACATGGTTTGAGTTGACAACTATTAATGCATATTTAACTAAACAAACCCTCACAAAATGTTTCTTAAAAAGAGAAACTGCAGATCGAAGAGAATGCTAATTCTCAGTTTGTGAAAATTCATTGAGCTGTATACTTAAGATACCTGCATTTTTCTGAATGTATATTAAAGTTTTTCTAAAAAGAAAAAATGCTTTAACTTTCTGCAAGCAAAGCAAATAATAAGAAAATAGCAGAGCTGACATTTCTCCTACTAATAATATATTTTTTTTATAAAGAAGAGTTTTTCTAACAAGATAAAGTATTGCCCTCTCAATATTCTCCAGGGACTGGACCAATCATTACAATATTAGCATTAGCATTAGCATTAGCATTAGGAAGGCAGCAGGGTATGGTGGAGATGGTGGAGACTGAGGATTCAGTCAGGCTGAGTTCAAGTCCTGATTTTACTACCCAGGGCTTCACTTTTCTCATCTAGACAATGAAGCTAATAATATACACCTAGTTAGGCTGTTAGCAGTAAAACAGAGTGGCTAAAAGCACGAAATTGGGGTTAGGCTACCCAGAATTGAATTCTGGCTCTGCCATCACTGGCTTGGGTGAGATGCTTAAGTTCCCTGTGCTCTGTGTCTTCATCTGGAAGGTGGGGGTGATGGTATAGATGTTGGGGAATTAATATGAGAATGAAGTGAGTCAATTCACGCAGAGTGCTTAGAATAGTGCCTGCCACCAAGATGTATGTAAATGTTTATTTTACTGTTATTGTTGCAAGGATTCACTAGAATCTGGACAAAAATTCACCCACATTGTAGACACTCATTAGATGGCAATAATGCACTATTCAAAGATGTTTGGCTATACTTGTTTGTACATAAAAATGACAGAATCTTGGTTTGATACCTTCTATATGCACAATACCCTATTGTCCAGAAATTTCATTTTAACCCATTTCAGTTTATCCAATATGTGCTGGTATCCGATGAGAAATAATTTAATTCCATGATTTAACAGGTTATTGCACTGAGAAAAAATAGAGCATATAGAAAGAAATCTGTCTTCTCTAAGACCAAGAGTTGCGGGCTTCTGTATCACGTTTCCCTACTCATATTTAGCTGGACATCAAGCCCTGTGCACCAGACTCTTAAGATTAAGGCCAGACGTGCTTGTCCCCTTAGCTGAGAAAATTTATGGAATCATCTTTCAGCTAGGCTAAACTTTCCTTTCTGATAGTCTCCTTTATTAGTAAAAGGTTTTAAAGCATGCACTCTCAAAATTAGTATTATATATTCATTTATAAATGACATACACTTAGTATTCATATACATGAGCATACATATTTATATACTATACATCACTATAATACACAAAAGCAAAAATTTTAGCATGATGGAATAAAGGACATTACCTATAGTTTAAAACATTCCTAATTGTGATGACTTAATGCAATCATTAGCCAATACCTCAAGGCTCACTATATATTTGGGTTGGGTTCCATTGTTAATGACAGTGTATGTTAACCTATTTTAAATAAGATAATTTCTTAATAATTTCAAAATTGTTTATCTGACTTATGCCAGATCCAATTAGATCATCTTTTTTTTTTTTAAACTCATTGTAGCTGATGAAGAATCTTTCTAGAAGTATAAATTCTGCCATTTTCAAATTGTTTGTGCTTGCTTTATGAGAATGATCTTCAGTTCACAGTTTCTCCTTTAAAGCTACATTTCCACTTTCCTAGTTTGGTTAAAACTAGAAAATATAACTCTTTTTTTTTTTAATTATTTATTTTTATTTATTTATTTATTTATGGCTGTGCTGGGTCTTCATTTCTGTGCGAGGGCTTTCTCCAGTTGCAGCAAGTGGGGGCCACTCTTCATCGCGATGCGCGGGCCTCTCACTATCACGGCTTCTCTTGTTGCGGAGCACAGGCTCCAGACGCGCAGGCTCAGTAATTGTGGCTCATGGGCCTACCTGCTCTGTGGCATGTGGGATCTTCCCAGACCAGGTCTCGAACCCGTGTCCCCTGCATTGGCAGGCAGATTCTCAACCACTGCGCCACCAGGGAAGCCCGAAAATATAACTCTTAATCCACTAAACTGGGCACACTCTAAATTATAATATGTTTCACTATGCCACCAGCAAACAGTTCTGTTAAGAACCCTAAGGGTGCTCCTGCCCTTCTCTGGGAGAGACTATTGGACACATGAATCTCTGTTGGAGTTACTGAATGAAGGCAGCAATGTCCATACTGTACCTATTTTACATATTACTTAAGTTACATGTCTGACTTTTAAAGCTAAAACTATAAATACAAGCAGAAGTTGTAATGTTTTCTTCCTGCGCATCCAAAGGATCACATGGGGCCCTCACCTCACTTTTGTCTGCACATGGTGTAGGCTGCCCTGATTCATTCTCTTGTCGTTGAATATTTTTCTTCCATGCCAAAGAATATTACCTTTCCATCTCAGGCAGATCTGAAGGTTTCTTTCTTAATGGGAAAGAGAATTTTACCTTCTGTAATATAGTACTTGTAATTGAAACCTTAGCAATAGAGCAAGAGAAAACTGAGCAGACGGTGTAAAGCCTGCCCTTGGGAGGCTGGTGAGTGTAGGGACACACAACCCGGCCTCGGGCATCAGTCAGCCCTTGATCCAAGTCCTGGCTCTACTGCTTACTAATTGTGTGAACTTGACATAAGTTAATCTGAAACTCAATTTGCCCATCTGAAAAAAGTGATAATATCTACTGCATTAGGTAGGTATATGTTAGGTTGCTGTGAAAAAAACACACAGGAGGGATAGCTCAAAATACAGTGGCTTACAAAGATGCAATTTTATTTCTTTTACATGTAAAAGTTCATGTACACTGGGCTCCCACCTCATGATTAAATGGGTCTTTCGGTTACTGCCATTATGTCTGATTCCAGCAAGAAAGGAAGGAGGAAAAGGAAAAGGAAGGCACACACTACTTTTCTTTAAGATTCTGACTTGGAAGTGTTTTAAATCCCATTGGCCAGGCCTTAGGCACATGGCCACAGCTAACTGCAAAGGAGCATGGAAAGTGTAGTATTTCCTGGTGACCAGGTGCCTAGCTCCAGGTTTCTATTACTAAAGGAAGACAGGAGTAGGATAGGGATTAAATGACACCATTTAGCATAGAACCAGGGCCTGTGGCTCTACTACAAACCCAAAGATAACTATTTTCATTATTCAATCTCTAAGTCTTTTGTTTTCTCTTAAGCAAAGTGAATATTGATTGACTGTTTCATTTGGTTAACAGGCATTGAGTAGTGATCTTAATATGGCAAGAATGTCCTGCCTATCCCACTAGGTAGTAAGTATCAAACCAATAGTAACAGAAGTGGATGGGCTTTGAAAACTACATCATCTATCTATCTATCTATCTATGTATCTTTCACTTGCAAGGGATCATTCTTCTTACTCTCACGTTGGGATCTTCTGAGGGCCTTGTATCACAGCTAGAAAAAGGATAAAAAGGAAATTTCTACTATTTTTGCAGAGAATATAAAAAAATAAAAATATTAGGAAGAATAAGCTGATGGAGGAATCTCCTTGAAAGACTGGGGATGAGAAGCAATAGAGCAAAGTGGAAAAGGCCTGGAGTGTGGATCGAGATGATCTCATGTATTAGACAACTTAGGCTGTAAGAACTCCTCAAGTCAGTGTTTTACAACAATATTTCTTACCCCCAGATCTACGGGTTGAAAATAGCTTTGCTTGCTCCTGCCAGGCTCTTCTTGGGTTTGCTCCCTATATCTTTTCATTCTGGCACCTCTGTGTAGGGCATGTTTTTGTAGCAGATGGCAGGAGCTTAGGAAGTCAAGCTATATCATGCAAGTGCACTCGGTGCCTCTATTTTTTCTCCCCAGCTTTACTGAGATATAATTGACACTTAAAATTGTGTAAGTTTAAGGTGTACAAATGTGATGGTTTGCTACACTTACATACTGCACAATGATTACCACCATAACATTACCTACTACCTCCATCCTGTCACATAGTTATCATTTCTTTTTGTGGTGAGAACATTTAAGATATATTCTCTTAGCAACATTCAAGTATATGACACAGTATTATTAGCTATAATAACCATGCTGTACATTAGATCCTCAAATTTGTTAATCTTATAACTGGAAGTTTGTACCCTTTGACAATATCTTGTCATTTCCTATCTTGTCATTTCTCCAACCCCTGGTAACCACCACTCTCCTATGTTTCTCCGAGTTTGACATTTTTAGACTCCGTATATAAGTGATATCATATAGTATTTGTCTTTCTCTGTCTGATTTACTTCACTTAGCATAATGCCCTCAAGTTTCATCCAAGTTGTCACAAATGGCAGGGGTTCCTTCATTCTCATGGCTGAATAATATTACATTGTATATATATGTACTGCATCTTCTTTATCCATTCATCCATTGATGGACACATGTTATTTCCATATCTTGACTATTGTGAGTAATGCTGCAATGAACATGGGAGTACAGATATCTCTATGAGATTGAAGCCTCTGTTTGGATCTGGCATATCCACTCACATTCCATTGACTAAAGCATGTCATATGGCTAAGACCAAAGTCAACAGCATGGAGAAGTATTTTCCATCTTACAAGTAAGCATGGCAAGGGCAGGAAAGGAATAAATAATTGTGAACAAATAATATAGTCTAAAACCCCTGAGTTTGAATTCCCAACTAGCTGTGTGATCAGGAGCAAGGCTCTTAACCTTCCTGAGCCTCATTTATAAATAAGGATAATACGGATAGCCCATAAGAGTGTACTTGTTAAATGATATAATCCCTTTAAAGCAGAGTTTCCCAGTGGCATGCCACAAATGGATTAAGTGTGTGTCATGATAGCGTATTTTTCAGTCCACAGACCAGCTGGGTGAGACTTGGGGCTTCCAGATTCTCGGCCAGTGGCCTCCTGCCACAAACAGCCATGCCTGTATGTTGGCTGCACAAACAGTATCATTTTCTGTGTGCCATGATATGAAAAATATTAGAAGGCACTGGAAAGGAAAGCACCTAGATAGGGCCTGGCACTTGGTAAGTTTTAAACCAGAAGCAGCTGTCGTGACTGATGGTTGGAGCAGAGACTGAGGCAGTAGTTTGATGGCAATGAGGCCTCAGCAGGAACCACTGACATATGAGAATTATGCCCGCCACCCCCAGCAGTTTCGAGAAAACTCTACTTGATGCTTTGCTGTTTTCCTCTCTGTGACCCTGTGGGGGTCATGACCTCACCCCACCCCCAGCCCCCAGCAATTTGAGAAATCCTGGGAAAGAGGATGCGGAAGACAATGACCAGAGCCCATGGTCTGTGTGACCAGAGTTGAAAGTTGAATCTAAAAATATGTCTTACTATAGAACACCAGTTGTGGCTGTTTCTATAGTCATTTGGGGTAGCTTATTACAAATCTACCCCAAAAGAAATTCCTGGAATTGTGCTCGTCTGTGAATTGCTGGGAAGACACAGCGCCATTCTTGGTCTGGCATGTGGTCAAGGCTGACTTGCAGTGGCTCTGAGTTGGAGCTTCTCAACATCTGAGAGTGGGAAGCCAGCGTTCTGGGTCTCTCTAAATTGGAATTGCTCCTTGCTGCTGAGATGTGAGATAGTCTCCTCTTACTACAATAAACATGAGTATTCTCAGCGTAGACCAAAAACTGAGGGCAACAGCCTAAGTCACTGGAACATGTTGCTGATCTTTAGCTAGTGATACTGCTAGGCAAAGCATGTGGCTTTTGTGCACAGAGATGTTTTCCCATTATTTTAGTCTTATGTTTCCCCACTACCCAGCACAGGTGCAGTCAGGGTCTAGTGTCCTAAGACAAATAAAACAGTTGAGAAGATTAACATTGAGAACTGAAGTTCTAAAAATAAAGTTGGATCCAATTTTCATGTTATTTTGAAAACTCAGCTTTATCCAAAGTGATTTCCATGGCATGATCGTTGGTTTCTTTGACACTGATTTAACCCTTTATTCATTACTTCAACAGACATTTATTGAAAGCCTTTTATGTGTGAGATTCTGGAGATACTATAATGAATAAGGCATAGTTTCTGGCCTCAAGAAACTTCCATAGTGGGAATAGAGCATTAATGGAAATAAACATTATTTTGAAATTTCATCACAGTGTTAACTATGACTCCTCTAATATCTTATACAGAAGAGAAAAAAAAAACTGCATGAACATTCTCTGGTAATTAAACAGTACTTTAGATACACATATGAAAAGTATTTTTAATGAAGTCCATCTCTCTCTCCAAACTTGTGTGTCATAATGAGAATTTCCTATTCTCTTTCTGTGGAGGAAGAAAAAAGACTTAGCCAGCAATGTTGCTAAGGGAACAGGGAAATGGCCATTCTCATGTACTGTTGATAGGCCTGAGAGGGGTCTAAATTGGTTCATGCTTTCAGGAATGGCAATCTGGCCATATGTAAATGCCCTACAATGGGAGGGAGATTCTTTAAATAAATTACGGAACATTGCACAAGGGAATACTATGTGAACCATAAAAATGATGCTCAGATGAATAATGAAATGGAATATGTTTTTGAACAAGAAAAATACAAAACAGTAGACACAGTATGACTCCAATTATGTGTGTGTGTGTGTGTGTGTGAGTACATGCATAAGGAAAACTTGGAAAAAGATAATGCTGATATGTTAAAGGTGGTTATTTCTGAGTCTTGAGATTCCAAGTGATTTTTTAAAAAATTTATTTATTTTTGGCTGAGTTAATTAATTAATTAATTTTTGGCTGTATTGGGTCTTCATTGCTCTGCCCGGGCTTTCTCTAGTTGTGGTGAGCGGGGGCTCCACTTTTTGTTGCGGTGCGTGGGCTTCTCATCACGGTGTCTTCTTTTGTTGTGGAGCACGGCCTCTAGGCACACGGACTTCAGTAGTTGTGGCTCATGGGTTCCAGAGCGCAGCCTCAGTAGTTGTGGTGCACGGGCTTAGTTGTTCTGCGGCCTGTGGGATCTTCCCAGACCAGGGCTCGAACCAGTGTCCCCTGCATTGGCAGGCGGATTCTTAACCACTGCGCCACCAGGGAAACCCCCCAAGTGATTTTTAATTTGAGGAGTGTTTTTCAGCCCTTTTTGAATTTTCTACAAAGAACACATATTACTAGCATAATCAGAGCAGGTTGGGGAGGATTGGGGATTTTTGTTTGTTGTGTTTTTTAAGAATCAAAAAAGTCTGTATCGGATCATGTCAGCTCCAGGGGAAAAATGATTCCAAGTAAAAACATTTACCTTATGTGGCAGAATTAAAAACATGAGCTTAGGTAGCTGGTGGGATTTCTACCAACGTAGAATTTTCCAGCTAGGCCTGTGGAAGAGGCATCTTTAGTTTTTTGGTTTGTTTGTTTGTCTTGTTTCTGTGTGTGTAAGCAATGAAATTAATGAAAATTTAGCACACTTACAAGGAGAAGATGCAGCAGCTCTCTTAGACAAATCAAGCCATCTTTGGCGATTTTTCATTGGAAATCTGGAAAAAAGGTAGCTGGGAGAACTGCTTGCTGGAGCACTACCCAGAATTAGGCCTGAGTAAGGGCTGGTGTTGGAGTTACTGCATGCCTCTCCTCACTTAAGTTGTTGAATTTATGGAGCTCAAGAGTGCTGATTTCTCATTTCAGGTTTTTAAATAAAAGTTGATTCTTTTAAGCTACCATATGATCCAGGAATTTCACTTCTGGGCTTACATCCAGAGAAAACTCTAATTTGAAAAGATACATACACCCCAATGTTCACAGCAGTACTATTTACAATAGCCAAGACATGGAAGCAACCTAAGTGTCCATCAATGGATGAATGGATAAAGAAGATGTGGTACATACATACCATGGAATATTACTCAGCCATAAAAAAGAATGAAATGATGCCATTTGCAGCAACATGGATTGATCTAGAGATTATCATACTAAGTGAAGTAAGTCAGACAGAGAAAGATAAATATCATATGATATCATTTATATGTGGAATCTAAAAAAGTGATACAAATGAACTTATTTACAAAACAGAAACAGACTCAGACATAGAAAACAAATTTATGGTTATCAAAGGGGAAAGGGAGCAATGAATTAGGAGTTCAGAATTAGCAGATGCAAACTACTATATATAAATCAGGTAAACAACAAAGTCGTACTGTATAGCACATGGAACTATATTCAATATTGATATTTAATATCTTATAATAAACTATAATGGAAAAAGAGTTGATTCTTTTAAACACTGTATTAAAAATCGTTATATATTTTAAACATACTTGAAAAAATAGGAAATTATAGGAAGAATACAGTTTTAAAAATTGGCTTATTTTCTTGACATTTTTCTCCTCCTCCCACTATAAATATTATAGATACAATGAAGCCATCTCTGAACCCTCTGCCCAATCCCATTTCCCTACCTTTCTCCTTAGAGTTAACCACACTTATTATTTCAGTGCTCATCATTCCTATGCATGTTTCAATAATTTTTCTACATATTTTGCATCAATAAACATCTAAATTTTTTTTCCTAAACTTTTGCTAAACTTCTTTTGGGTATTTTTCCTAGACTCCTCCAATTTGCTTTTTTTTGGTTCTTGTTGTTGTTGCTGAGATTTATCTGTGTTGATAGATGTCACTCTAATTTATTCATTTTGACTGCTGTATAGTAATCCACTGTAGAAATACGCAACAACATATTTATCCGTTCTTCCACTGACAGACACTTAGGTTGTTTACAATTTTGTTTTTGTTTTTGCTATTTCCAACAATGCAACAGTGAACATTTGTGAACTTGTATCCCTGTCTAGCATGTATACCTTAGAAGTGGGATTACTGGATCATAGGCTAAGTGTATCTTCTGCCTAACTAGGTATAGCCAATGGCTCTTCCAGGTGATTATACCAGCTTACAGTCCCACCATAAGTGTATGAAGGTTCTTGCCAATGTTTGGAATTGCCATTCTTTAAATTTTTGCCAATCTGAAGACTGTGAAATGATTTCTCAGTGTCATTTGATTTCCCTAATTAATCCTGAGGCTGACCATCCTTCCATACATTTATTGGCCATCAGTTTTTTTTTTCTTCTTAGCGACTTTTTATATACGTTGATCACTTTTAAAAAAATATTCTTTTCTATTATGGTTCATCACAGGATATTGAATATAGTTCCCCGTGCTATACAGTAGGACCTTGTTGTTATCTATTCTATATGTAATAGTTTGCGTCTGCTAAATCCAAACTCCAAATCCATCCCTTCTCCACCCTGCCCCCTCCCTTGGCAACCACAAGTATTCTCTATGTCTGTTGATCACTTTCTTAATGGGTTTTTAGCCTTTCCCTGTTTGGTTTATTCTCAGCTTTAAAAAAATAAGAAAAAGAAATCCATCCACCTATCCATTAAGCTTTTTTTTTTTTTTTTAGCGAAAATTGGCTGTTAGATGCTGTGACAGGATTATGAAAAAAGTAGTCTTTTACATGCAGATACTCAGTTTATACTATTTTTGATGGTAAGAAGAGGACACTCTTCTTCAATATATTATATAAGTGTTGTATTAGGATTAATCTTTACTTCATTTATATTTTGTTCTTAAGGTTTATTTCAGACTATTCCTGACAAAAATAAAAAATGATGAGGTTACAAATATTGCTGTATTGCCCTTAATTGTCCAAATAAAGCATCCATTCTAGACTCCAGAATCAGAAAATGAAGGAAGATGGCCATGCTCCCCCAAGGTTATGTTGCCCTCATTATGTGGCGGCACATGTGGGATGGTCAGGGGTACACAGAGAATGACTAATGTATTAATAAGGCTTACATGTACCTCTCACCCCCCTATAATTGCATTCCTTTCATTAGCTTTTACCCAGCTGGTCTGAGTTGCACAAACAAAATATTGTATAAGATCAGCCTATTGACGGTAAATTCAGAACAATTTTTGTAAAACCCTTGCCAAGTTACATACTGACCCCAGGGTCTTTAAACCAGCCAAAAAATGTTGAGCAAAAACTGAATTAAACCTATTATCACAAATTTGTGCCCCATAATCTGATGCGACTTCCAGATGTCCAGCCCAAGACCATCTGCTGAATGTCTGTGGGCACGCACTCCCAAAACACATGCCTGGATAAGAGTAACAGACCGACAGCTTGCAGCTCTGAAACTCTGAGCAGTTGCTGCTTAGACATAAAAGCGACAAAGAATAAACCAGTAAGTGAGGTTTTTTTGAGAGTTCTTTTTTTTTTAACCATCATTTGCTTTCTGTTTAATTGACCAGTTGCTTTGTTCTTAGAGTCAAATGGCACATCTCTCTCAAAGACAGCAGACTGCATGATTTCAAATATTTTAAAAAGCAACAACAAAACCTTTGAGAGTTAGTTGCTAACTTAGACCTGGTAATAATTCTGAGTAGCATGTTTTGTTTATTGCAGTATCTGTCTTATGGCAGGATTCTGAGAAAACAGACTCTCAGAAGGGGCTGTATGGGCAGGAGGTCTACTGGCAGGTGCTCTCAGGAACAATTTGCATGAGAGAGTGAGGGAAGTAGGACTGGGCAGGAGGAGAAGCTGGACTGAGACGCGGTGACAACAGAGGCCTCGTGCATTCCTATGGGGGGCGCTTTAGAGCTTGGATGGTGTGGCAATTAATTTGTCAACTTGGTGCCCATTTGTTTGGTCAAACACCAGGCTAGATGTTGCTGTGAAGGTATTTTTTGTTGTATTTTTTGTTGTTGTTGTTAGATGTGAGTAACACTTAAATCAGTACACTTTCAGTGAAACAGATTACCCTCTATAATGCGGGTGGGCCTCATACAAAAATATTAAACAATTATATTTTTAAGCTCTGTAGTTGGTACTAAGAATATGTCAATTAATAATAATAATAATAATGGTACCAATGAAAGATCAAATGGAAAAGAATGGCCTTCTTTTTCAAAAGACCGCTTTTAGTAGATCTAATGTATTCCAATTGGGCAATTCCTATACTATTAGAGGAATAAGTCTTCTAATTTACCTTTGCTCTTCAAAGAGCCAAGACTGGGGTTTCTTGAAAGAGAAGGAATTCTCCTTAAGACTGCAATGTAAAAACCCTGCCTGAGTTTCCATTCTGCTGGAAATTCGGCCTCAGGACTGCATTATCAACTCTCACCTGAATTTCCAGCCTTCCCTGCAGATTTCAGACTTGACAGCCCCCCACAATCATGTAAGTCAATTCCTTAGCCTAGAGGGTAAACCCTAGGGGTCTATGTTATGACCCTTCTATTGGGGTTTGCCATAAACTGCACGTGGCATCAGCTGCCACCACAGTGTCAAGAACTGTGAAGGGTCTGAGATTTTATCCTACTTGCAAGGTAGCAAGTTAGCTTGCCACCATTTCATAGATGCTGGTAGAAGACATGAGGCCCCTGGGTCAGTTTATTACTCACAGCTATAGCCATAGCCAGAGTATCGGCATTTTTATACTGATTCCCTGAGCCCCAATGCCCATAAGGAGGATCATATCACACCTGCGCCCACAGTGGATTGCATTACAATAGAGGGACCCTGAGTTTAGGGAGTCCAAATCTTTTATAATGGGCAGTAAGTATGCCTGCCCTTCACTCCAGAAGGAGGTACTACCTCCATCTTCCATGGCTGTAAGAAAACCCGCCCTAAGCTTTCGGGGAAGACACTATATCTTCCGAGTCTATTTGCTGTACAAACATCCTTGAAATCATAGTTCAGAACAAAGGACAGACAGTCCCTCAATCATAGGACATGCAGAAAAGACTCATGGAGAATTGTCTCTCAACACAAGAAACCTCTAGCATGTGGTCTGCCAGGTCACATGGTCCAAAGGACAGTGCTTTTAAGAAGTTGCTTTTTAATGAAACTCTAAGAATTTGGTCTCTAACTTTATGAAAAACTGTGCTGTCTTTATTTGACAACTTTTGACCAGTAGATTAAGAGTCAGACTGCCTGGGTTTGTGTGGGCTCTGTCAAACATTTGCTGTGTGACCCTGGGAAAGTCACTTAACCCCTCTGTGTCTTAAAGTCTTATCTGTATCATGATGATAATAAAAGCACCTCCCATGTAGGGTTGTTGTGAAGATTAAATGAATTAATATGGATAAAGTATTTAGAACAGTGTCTGGCACACAGGAATACTTTTTTTATTCAATGCCTTGACATTTGTGCTTAAGGAAACCATTTGCCTCTTCCTCTTCTACTGCAGACAGGTCTATGGAGGCTAGATGGAAGGATCAATGCATTTTCCTTTCCAAACTCTATTGCAGAGTGTTTGCTAATGTGGCAGATATTGCTATTGCCTAAGCCGATATCCATTCGCCCTTGTTTCCTTAGTGCTGGAACTTGAATTCCAGGAGTGGACAAAAGACCACATTTCCAAGTCTCTCTTGCAGCTATGTATGGCTTTATGACTACATTTTAGATGATAAGCTTCCAATCTGCTGAAATGTAGCTGCCCCACCTTACAGGGGCTCCCTTTTCATCCTTCTGCCTTCCTATCTTCTAGACTTTAATTAGGATGTGATGGTGGCAACTCCAGCAGCCATCCTAAATCGTGAAGGTACAAGCCACACTCTATGAATAGCTGCAGAGAGAGAGGAGCCCGTGCCTCTGTAGATGGCATAGAATTGCTATCTATATCAGCCTTGTATGGTTTGACTCCAGAATTCTTTAATGTAATAGTGAAATCAACTTTTTCTTGGTTAAGCCATCATAATTTTGCTTGTTTGATACCAGCTATTGGCAGTCAACCTCTCCTGACTCATAACTGCTAGTTGCTATATTCATTCATTCATTAACTGATTCTTTATTCATTCACACGTTTATTGAGTCCTACTCTGTGGTAGGCCCTGAAGAGTTAAAACAACCGCTTGGAATATTTCCTTCCCCAGGTTACTGGGTCTCATGGAAATGAGTTATGGCTCCAATAAAACCAAACGGAAAATTGTACAAAATGACTGTATGTTAGAGTATCGTCCTGTTTTTGAAAATGGAGCTGTTTAATGATCTGCAAATTCACACAAGTTCAAAGAAAAGAATGAAGCTGCACTAAAAAGACCTTGGTAATTGTGGGATTCAGAGAGTTCTGGAAACTTGTTTTGATTTTGCTTCCTGCTCCTGGGCTCTGAATTCTTCCCTGCTTCAATCTTTGGTTGGAAATGACATCATCTCTCACTCTCACCAGCCTGAAATGAGTTGTCCTTTATCTCTGCAACTACGAATGTTCCTGTAAAGCCTTCTATTTTTAAGATGCAGGGGAAACAGATACTAAAGTATATGAGGGAATTGTGATAACACTAATCATACACTCTCCATCTTTAAAAATTTCCACATGGTCCACAAGGCACATAAATCCTTTAGTTATCTCTTGACAGGTCAGGCTGCTATTAGTAGACATATTTAGGTTAGGTCTATCTATGCAAAAGGAAACTGAGGGTTGAAGTTCTAAAGCTTCAGGTACTCATTCAATAAATATTTATTGAGTATCAGCTGCAGACTTGGCACCAGAGATGGGGGTGAGCCGCAAAATCAGAATCGTCCTTGCCCTCTTGCTTCTTAGAATTTTCGACAGCTCTCTTCCTTTTCCTGACAAAAAATTTTCAAGTTCCCACCCATCATTCCTCCAAACATGCATGTATTGTGTGGAATTAGTCCCTTTAAACTGGAGTCATGTGTAAAACTGCTTCAGTTCAACCTTTGACCCAGTGTAGACTCATTCAGATTTCTTTTTCCAAAGAATCCCACCCCCCCCCCCCCCATTTTACATGAGTCATGGTATATGTATTCTTACGGCAATATGGCATAGATGTGAGCTTCCCTAGGAGAGTGCTATACAATTAACATTTATTTACCTCTCCAGGAAACTACTCCCTCCTCTCATAAAAATTAAACTTAATGTGCAAATACTCAGTAATCCTTTTTCTTCCACTTACCTTCAGAGCATCCTTACCTACTCAATGTAAATCATATTTACAAGGTAGGTTTTGTTGTTGTTGATTATTTTGTTTTTCAATATCTGGAGTATAATTGAGATAAAATGTAGGTCACTGAATAAAAGGTCTGGGACTTGTATTTTTCCTTCAACAAGCAGCCTTTTGATCTATTTAAATTCCTCAATAATAGATTAAGCACATTACCATTTTATCTATTTTCTACAACCTCAAATTGGTTTGAAACTTAAAAAAAAAAGTAAAACTATATTTGTATGTTTGTATGTCTCTCGCACAGTATGAACTTGACAGGTTGGCATTGCTTTAGAATTCTGATATGGGGGAAATTGTGTTTAATTGATGTGATAAAAACAAAGGGAAGTAACATAGACTTGAATAGCCAAAGAAAAAGGGTTGGCTTTTTTTTGAACGAAAGAAGTCTGGAAGTTAGATCAACAGTTGTATTTTTCATTTCACTTTGTTTCTCATTCTCCCTCCCTGACTCCAATCTAATTTATTTTTGCATTAAATTATTCAGCTCCTTTCCTTTTGTAACGGGTTGGATTTGGGGAGATGAAGACAAACTGCTTAGACCTTGAAAAACACATGGGCTCCTCGGGTAGATGGCATCTGGGAGGACTCAGAACTCCCTCCACATTCTATAGGGAAAAAACAGAGCCAGGTGCATTTCTTCCCAAATCAAATTAGCTGCAAGATGCCACATCCAATTGTGGCAAATTGATGTGAGAGTTTGTGATGTCTGCAGCAGCTCTTCCAGCAAAGGTCACCACGAAAAGACACAGGCACCAGACGGGGGGTGCAGCAACTTGTGCTAGAGCTGCTCCGACAATAGCAGGGAAGATGTAAAATGCAATCAGCTTTTGGAAAATTGCAGGAGAATCCAGTTGTAAGTATGTATTCTAATTGGATTTACTGTGCCATCATTTACCTCTTTAAGGATGTTAACATAACATTATGTTTAATTGAAAAAATGGGTAGTTAACTATTCAGAAGAGATTCTCCAGCCCCCCATATAAGCCACAGTCTAATCAGGCACAAAATATAGGATGCCCTAATCACATCGCCAGACAGTTTTCCCATTTCTTAAATAAAATTTGCTTATTTACCACCGAAAATTAACTCAAAATGTTGACATGTGACAAATTTGCCCATCTTGATAGTTGTTTTTAAAGATCTCCCCTGACATTAACAAGTTTACATCATGCTTTATGACATTTAATTAGTCATATTTTATTTAATTAGCATGGTAAGACATCTAAAGCAATCCAAATGTTTTCTGAAATGCCCAAACAGGAGGTGGCAGTTCCATACATTGTGAGAGACCAGGCAAATGTCTCTTCAGACCGATTACCAGGCGGTTTGCATTTTTGGCTACATCTAGCAGACTGTTCTTGCTGAGAAATGGGAATATTTTAAGGTTTCAACAACCATTTCAGGACCCCCCTCAAAATCTGTCTGTAAAGTGCATATACTTTTCCATGCTAACTTAATCCAGGACATCTCTGCTTGAAGGTAAAAATAAAGCTATGTACCTGGTAGGCTTGTGATCTAACTATTTATTAAATAATGAACGGATAAGTAAGTACGTAATCTTGGAGGAGATGGTTTTATGTGATTGAAATCTTTTCTTCTCATAACTTTCTTCGAGACTTCTCACATACTTTCTTTTCACAACTGCTGATGAGTTTCAGGGTGCCAAGACTCTGCCATAAATGCAAGTCTTGAATACACTGAACGTTTATTGAGTGCTTATTATGTGCCAGGCAACTTGCCAACCACTCTCATGCATTATCGCTGCCATTTGTTAGATGATGAAACGGAGGTTTAGAGATGGTTACTAACAGCTGGCAAATAAGTGACAAAGTTAAGGGTCAAGCCTAGAGCTTCTCGCAGCAGATCAGGGCCCCTGCAAAAAACCACCCCGCCCCTCAGAGGGCAGATCTGTGCTCATAAGTAACTCCTCAGCCCTGTTCACACCCAGGCTGCTCTATTCTGAATCCAAAGCTCGAGCACATAACCTGTCCACATCACAGCCTAACTCTTTTGTGGCTAATGGTGGCTGGTCCTACTCCTTTAAAAATACAGATAACTCTAAACAATTCAACACGATTGTGGAATATCCATAATAAAGTACCAAAAAAAACATGATGGAAACTTTATTTCTAATTCTAGCATGTAAATTCTGCTCCTCTCATACTGTAGCCTAGTAATAAAGCTGAGTCACCTATCCTGCCCTAGTTCTCCTAGTTCTAAGATTGCATTTCATTTTATTTTTTTTTTTAAGTGCTTTTTTTAAAAAAAAATTTATTTATTTATTTGGTTGCACTGGGTCTTAGCTGCAGCATGCGGGATCTTCTTTGCAGCCCGCGAATTCTTAGTTGCGGCATGCAGACGGGATCTAGTTCCCCAACCAGGGATCAAGCCAGGACCCCCTGCACTGGGAGCGTGGAGTCTTAGCCACTGGACCACCAGGGAAGTCCCTATAGGATTTCATTTTGAATGCTACTGTAAACCCGAATGGTGCCTCCAAACTTAATATATTTTTTTCTGTACAGATATAAGTTAGTTCAACTCTTTAAACTGCAATAAGGCAAAGAATGACCTTCGTTCCATGCAGGTGAGTAAACTAAGATGTCCAAAGGGAGGAGGCAGTGATAGGAGAGGAATCAGAAATCTACTCTCTGCCTTCACCTTGACAATATAAAAAACTTGGGGGAGAGTTTTAAAAACACTCCTACAAATCTGTTTCAGATTGGGACTGCTTGTATTGGAAAGTGAGATAAGTGTAACTTTAAAGCATTTACTTAAATATTCCAATGGATATGACTCCCCCCCACCAATATCTGTGGTTACTCCAACCACTTCCAAACTCCCCCTCCCCTACATAGGGAATGCAGATGTAGGTTTTCTGCTAAAATAGCAGAGCTCTAAGTGCATTAAGAAAATCATTTCAATAGAGCTTTTACTAATGCAGACGATTTTTTAAATGAAACACGGCAGATACAATAGCAGAGGCGCCACAGATTGAATAAATATCACTTAACCAATTACCAATTATCCATGCTAATGAAGGATGAGACAGAGCCCTGATAAATTAAAACCCCAAATAAACCGAATGTTGGTTTAACCAGTGATTCTCCCCCTTGTGCAAAAGCGTCTAAGGAACAGCTATAAAATGACTGATCTGAATTTTACTTCCTTGCCCGTCCTCCACCTGCCCACCCTCTGACTGTGGCCCTGATGGGCAGGAAAACGGTCAAAGGGCAGACAGCTGGAGGGAACTCAAAGGGAGTAGGGGGGACCCACAGAGTAGAGGAGCTGCCCCTGGATAATTGAGAGTTGATTGGATGCACAATGGCCTCCTTTTGTCCACTTTTTATTTTGGATAAGGGGCCACAGCCAAGCCTGATAAGTAGCTCTTTCCTAGACCTTCCTCTCCTGGGCCAGCTGTGAGCATTCATGGGTGACAGCCATGTTTGGCACATTCCTTGCTTCGCTTCTCTCCTCTCCGAGTAATCAGGGATTGAGCTAGAAAACTCCAGCCATACCGGAAGTCTGGTTCTTGTCATTTTGCAAAAACTCAGCCTGGGTCAAAGACTGGAAAGGACCGAAGGGGCTGCAGAGAAACATCTTCAAATGATCTGACACCGGGAGCTTCAGGCTACAGCATTCATAAGCCTCTGTCTTGCCCCCTGACATCCTCACGTTCTTCCTTTCTTCCCTTACTCTCACCCTACATTCCCTCACATGGATTCCTTCCCTCACTCCCCTAATACTTGAGTGTTCCATCTTGCCATCCTGGTCCTTTGCCTTATCTCTATTTTGTCGGCGGCCTCCCTCCCCTCAACTTGACATATCCTGCATGTGACTGGAGTCATAGCTGGCTTTCTGATGCTCCATGGGGCACCTTGCCCAGGACAAAGCTGCATGCAACTGTAAGGTCACATCCTTTACTAAAATATCTGAGCCCCCAGAGTGCATCTCTGCTAACCTGGCCTTCTCAGTCCAAACCTTAGGACTCCCCTTCCACCTTTCAATGTTTTAGCAACTAAAGGGTTAAAGCTGAGCACAGCAGGGAATCTACTTGACCTCCATTCTATTTGGTTGGTGCTCTTGCTGTGCAGTGCTCTTCAAAAGACACAAGGTACCCCCAGGAACCTACCAGTGTTTATACACAGTAGTAGGAGAATAAGTATAAAGTGTTAAATATTTAGTCATTTGCAGAGTGGAAGTTGCTTTCAGGTCCTATGAGCAGGACTCTGGCTGATCTATGGCTGCGTGTGTTAGAGCCTAGAATAATTTAGGGAAAAGATTTTTACTTATTTTAGAATTCCAAAAATCGTTCACAGAGCCACGCTTTCGTACACACTCCTTACTCTACCTGGAATGCCCTTCCCAACCGTGCTCACCTGGCAAACTGCCGCTGATCTTCTAAGACTCTCTCTCCTCACGTGTCTCCTCTTGTGCAGTTCTGATGACCCTTGTCTATTTAAGGAGTCACAGGCTTCTCTGTGTTCCCACAGAGGTTTGTACCATTCTCTTTTAGAACACCTAATGCCTAGTGCTGGAGCTGTTTGTTAACCCGTCTCTTTCTTCTACTAAACCAGTATTTCTCAACCTTGGCAGCACGTTGGAAGCCCCTGGGGAGTTTTAAGACACACTAATAGTTGGGTTTCACTGTCAGAGATTCTGATTTAATTGGGAAGAGGGGAGACCTGAGGGCGGAGAGATTTAATGCCTTCCCAGTGACTCTAACATGGAGCCAAGTTTGAGCTCCACTGCACTAGACTGATCTACCTGAGGGAGCTATTGTATCTCACTCCTCTTTATAACCTCTGCCGCTGGCACAGCGCGCGGCATCTGGTAAGTGCTCATTGAATGAATGTATATCTGCATTAGTTGGCCTGCTCTAGGTGGTCAAGAGCCCTGTGGCAGAGACTGCCAACTTTCCACCAATATTCATTCTCCCATCTATGGGAGAGGCGGTAGAATTTTAGCTGCAGGTGTAGGGCTGCTTAGGAGAAAGACCACGTTTCCCAGCTTCCCTTGTAGCTAGGAGAGGCCAAGAAAGTAATTCTGGTCCATGGGATGTGAGCAGAAATAGTGTGTGCAATTTCTAGGTTATGCCCTTAGAAAGAAAGGTCATCCCCTTCGATGCCCTCTTTCCTCTGTCCCTGCTGGCTGGAGTGCCAACATGGTGGTGGTGGGCCATCTTGGACACGGGGATGAGAGAAACGTAATAGAAGGGACCTGATCCCTAACTTGTGGAGCCATCTTGCTGGCCCTAGAGAAAGACATAAACTGAAGTCACTATTACTCTTGGTCTCTGTTACAGCACCCAAGTGTTTGTGACTAATTTGGAAAAACATTTGTACTGTACTATCACAAAGCCTGGTACTTGAGTTTGATAACTCTAGCAAAACTTGTACTAACTCCACTCCAGTCTGGTAGCCAGTTCTGCGGCTTTACAAGAGCAACACTACTCGTGTTTCTGATGGCTGGCCATCACTCTTAGGCTGAAGGCCAGAATCCAGGTCATGGACCACATGGCCTTGCCTCACCAGGCCATGTCTGCCTCTCCAACATCATCCTGCCCTCTGCTCCCCTTGGTCTCTCTGCCGCAGTCTCACCAGCCTGCTCTTGGCTCCTCAAAGGAGCCTCATTCTCTTCCACCACAGGGCCATTGTATGGGCTGTTCCTTCCATCTGGAATAATCTTGACCCACGTTCTCACCCAGTTAACCCTAAGTCGTCCTGCTGGTCTTCAGATCTCAACTTGGTTGTCACTTCCTCAGGTCTCCCCTGACCTCTCTGACTAGGTAACCCCCATATTATACATCTTGAAACTCTCCACATTTATCACAGTTGTAATTTTGTAGTTATTGGGCGTGATTGTTTACTTAGCAATTGTCTATATCACAAGACTCTTAGCTACACAAGAACAAGGCGTGTGGCTGCTTTTGCTCACCACTGACTCCCCAGTGCCCAGCAGACCGTCAAGAATGTAGTAGGAGCTCAGTAAATATTTACTGAATGAACAGATGAATAAATGAGTGAGCCAAAGAGGGTAGTCTTTCCCTTCCATTGCAGCACCAGGAAGAGGCAGGGAAGATGGAAATCATATGGTAAAGAGGGACTTTATTTCTTAGCGCTTTGGCCAGAGAGCATCAGCCAACCATGGTTTGGCTAGAGGAAAGTTAGCCAAGTGTGATCTCACTAGCCTCAGCCTCAAATTAAGTTTTTTTGGCACTCTAACCACCAGATCACAGATAAGTGGGCCAGCTCAGCTCTGGGTGCAGCATTTCTTCCTCGAGCTGTGAGGAATGGGAGAGCACTAGTACTTCCTCTTTCCTCTCCTGTTTGCAGGCTTATCTGCCTAAAGGTTCCTGGTCTGAGCTCCCCTAAAAAGTCATGTGCTCTTGGGACTTCCCTGGTGGTCCAGTGGTTGGGACTTCGCCTTCCACTGCAGGGGGTGCGGGTTTGATCCCTGGCCAGGGAGCTAAGATCCCACATGCCTCGGGGCCAAGAAACCAAGACATGGAACAGAAACAGTGTCGTAATACATTCAATAAAGACTTTAAAAAATGCTCCACATAAAAAAAAAATCTTAAAAAAAAAAGAGTCATGTGCTCTTATCCAATATGTTTCCCCCTTCCAAAGAATCCAAGTCCTACACTCCCTTCAAAGCCAGCTTGTTCTGTCTCCTTCAGGAAGACTTGATCAGCTACGCTAACTTGTGAGTACTCCTCCCACTACCCCAGACTTCAGGAGTTCTGTCAGGAGCATTCAATAGGCTTCTATGATAAATTGCTTAGCAACATTATTTGTTTTTATGTAACTATACTATCTCCCCAAAGAGAATATAAATTCTTTGAGGACAGCAATATGAATCTTTTTTCTTAGTATCCAATATAGGGGGTGCTTCTTGGTAAGCAGCTAGTGAAGCATGAAGTGTTTGTTTAGGACAGTGATGATGATGATGGTGGTGATGGTGATGATGACATAAGGAAGTGTATATTTCCTCCCAAAAGGCTGTTGCTAACCTGTAATCCTGTACCTCAGAATAAGGCCAGAATTAGTGCACATGGGTCTTGAGAAAATATTTCACTCCAGGATTGAAAGTCAAGTCCCTTCCAGCACAACACATCATGAGGGCTCTAATTTACTCAGGCCAGAGTGAAATAGCTGAGATCTGAATCTCAAAATTGCCCAGGGCAATGAAAACTCTAAATGAATTGAAGAAGTCTCTTTTAACTTTGGTTGTAGTAAAAGAAAAAAAAAATGAAAATTTAGGTTAGAAGGGCACTAATCTTGGGTGCTAGCCCTGTGTTTTGTTATATTCACCTGGTATCGAAAAGCCACCCACATCTGACTACCTGATTTATTCATCAGAGAGAAACTTATTGTTTCTTTTCTGAGAAAATACCAAAGTATTTTTTCAAGATATGAATTATGTTTTTTTGCTTTTGTCTGTCCATTCATCCATGCTTCCTTCCTTCTTTCCCTCCCTCCCTCCCTCTCTTACCTCTGTCCCTCCTTTTCTTCCTTCCTTCCTTCCTTCCTCCCTCCCTCCCTTCCCTCTCTCCCTCCCTCCCTCTGTTCCTTCCTTCCTTCCTCCCTCCTTCCCTCCCTTCCTTCCCTCCTCCCTCCCTCTCTCCATTCCCTCCCTCCCTCCCTCCCTTGCCTCTCTCCCTCCCTCCCTCCCTCCCTTGCCTCTCTCCCTCCCTCCCTCTGTTCCTTCCTTCTTGCCTCCCTCCCTCCCTCCTTTCCCTCCCTCCCTCCCTCCCTCCCTTCCTTCCTTCCATCCTTTTAGCCAGCCAGCAAAGATATATTGAGAGCTGCCCATATGCTAGGCACTATGCTAGGCAAGTGATATAAGAACAGGTATTAGTAATAGCAGCAATGAAAAAAGTAGCTAGTGTGTTTTTGAGTGATTACCATGTGATAGATATGCACATTGCTGCATTTAATCCTTCCAACAACCTCTAATGTGCAGGACCATTGTATGCCTCACCTCGTATCTTCTTGACTCGTCTTTTTAATTCCAGCTGCTGCCATGACAACCAGTTTCCTACAGGTATAACCTGGCAATACCTTGCTTCAGCTATACCACTTACCTCTCACTTTCTGCTCTAGGGCTTCACTGCTGCCGCCAAGAACTCTACCTGTGGAACTGCTCAGCCATTCTGATGTGAGCTCAGAAATGAGAGTGTGAGGGAGTCACCAACGGGGCTAACAGGAGATAGACAGTGGTGGATAAGTGCTCCCTCTTCTATCTCTCAAAAGGACAGTTCTGAGGTTTACACGGTTCCTCAGAGGGTCCCAGCAAGATGGAGCCCCAGCGGACAGAGTGACCGGCTTAATACTGTGTGTATATACTGATTTTCGCTCTTGCCCTGTTTCACTCTTCCTAGTTCCTCCTCTTGTTCCCTGAGATCACATCCCCCAAAAGACCACTTGCATAAATCCCTGGTCTCAGTCCTGCTTTCCAGGAGGGAAATCAAACAAAAACAACTAGTATTCACATTTCAAGACTTGGGAATGTATCGGTGACCCCAAAGATGTTAAGTCCTAATCCCTAGAACCTGTAAACAGTACCTTATTTGGGAAAAGGTCTTTGCAGTTGTGATTAAGTTAAGGATGTTTAGATGAGAGATTATCCTGGATTATCGGATGGGCCCCTCATCTTTGTCATCAGATATTATTCATGTGATGAGGTACAGGGAGAGCTGATACACACAGAATAGGAGGAAGCAATGTGACCACAGCGGCAGAGATTGGAATGATGTGATCACCAGTCAAAGAATGACTGCAGCCACCAGAAGCTGGAAGAGGCGAGGAGAAAATTCTCCCGTGGAGCCTCCAGAGGGAGTGGGGACCTGCTGACACCTTGATTTCAGCCTCTGGACACTGATTTCCAGCTTCTGCCCTCCAGAATTGTGAGAGAATGAACGTTCATTGTTTCAAGCCACCAGGTTTGTGGTAATCTGTTACAACACCCACGGGAAATGAATACAAGGAAACTGAGGTTCACGAAGCTCAAATAATTTGCCAAAGGTCCTAGTTAATAAGTGGCAGAGTCAGGATTCAAACTCAGTTCTGTCTGACGTCAATGCCCAAGTTCTCAATACTTTGCTTCCTCTCCAGAGGGAACAAGATTCCTGCTCTGGAAAGTAAGCAGAATCAGTGTTGATATTGTTAAGTCTACAATGGAAGGAGGTGGGTGTCTGGAAGTTGCAGGGAGAGGAAGGCTTCCCTGGACAGAGGTCATTACCTAGTGGCAACCAGGAAACACTGTGTGAGATGGGCCCACACTGAGTGGCACACCTGATAGAGTCCTGTCTGCCCATTTCAACCCACTAACTTCCTTCTTTAATTTCCTCTGATGCTGGCTGAAAGCCAAATCCCTACCCAGTCAGTCCAAAATATTTGCTTTGATTCTCCCACCCTGTTGTCCAGGGTGGACTGAGATGAATTCTCCACAGGAAGGGCTCCCTCCGTTCTGGAGAATTTTCTAGGTTCCCACTAAAGTAAGACATTCTGTCTCTGAAGCCTTGGGAGGGAATTTATTGTGGACTCAAGTGTTCATTGACGGCATGCCCTACCTCAAAATACAGGGTTCACCAAATGGGACAGAAGACCCACTAGCAGTATGTGTTTCTCCACTCTGGAAAGACAGATAAACAGACAACAGGAAGTGGAAATGTACACAGGAACAAGCAAGGAATTTTTCAGGGTTTGTTTGGTGGTGGGTGTTAACTCCTTAACTATGACCTTTCTAGTATGGTCATTAAGTCATAATAAAGCCATAAAAAATTCTAACCATTACCACTTAGCCTTAAATATTTCACTCCTCCAATACTTCTGGGGCTACTTCCTTCTTTTACGCAACAGTTTAACCCTGAAGACCTTCTCTGGGTAAGATTATGAGATAGCCTTGCCTAATCCTTCTCAGGATACTGGGTTGGCACTTCTGATGCTCTTTTATTTCATAAAATTAATCAAGAACTTTCTACCAAACCCTGGGCAAAGTTCCGGGGATATGAAGATGATACAATCACTGACCTCAGGAAATTCACAATCTAGGTGGCAAGACAGATGAATATACAACACTTACCAAATTATATTAAAGGCAGGTACACAGTGGGGTGGGAGAAGAGAGGAGGCATGCCCAGCTTAGTGTGGGAAACCAGGGACGGACACTTGCAACAGGAGACACTGTACTGAATCTTAAAGGAAACGGCTGGAGTTACCCAGGTGGAAAAGGAGGACAGAGAGAGGGCATGTGGAGGGAAGGCAGAGGGAAACATGTTTTAGTCCATTTGGGCTGCCATAATAAACATCAGTAATTGGGTGGCCTAAACAACAAACATTTATTTCTCATGGTTCTGGAGGCTAAGAAGTCCAAGATGAAGGTGCCAGCAGATTCAGTGTCTTCCTGGTTTGAACACAGCTGCCATCTTCCAGTATCCTCATGTTGGGGAGAGGGAGAAGTCTCTGGTCTTTCCTCTTCTTATAAGGGCACTAATCCCATCATGGGGGCTACCCTCATGACCTCATCTAACTCTGCCTCCCAAAGGTCCCATCTCCAAATACCATGACATCAGGGATTAGGGCTTCAACATATGAATTTGAGGGGGACATGAACATTCAGCGCAGAGCACACGTACAAAGGTAAAGATGTGAGAGCAATAACAAGAGAGTGAGAGAAACAACCGGGGAATTGGTAGGCACTTGGTATTGTTGGAGCCCAGGACGTATGTGCATGCAGCTGGAGAGGTAAGCATGAAAGCCTTGACTGCCATGATGAAGTTAGACTTTATTATGAATGTAATGGGGAGTCACTGAAGGACTTAAGTCAGAGTGACATGATCAGATTTAACTTTTAAATGATCACTGTGACATCAGTGTGCAGAATATATTGGAGCAAGGCCTGACTGGAGACAGAGGGGCCAGTTAGGGAAATATGGCAGTGGTCCAGGTGAGAGATGATGAAATGGGGATGACAATAGGGGACAGATGCAAGAGCAATTTAGGATATAGAATCAACAGGAGAAGTTGGCCACTGGAACCTGAGGGAGAGATTGAGGATGACTTCTAGATTTCCAACTTGTGCAAGTTTGTAAATGAGCAAGATTTAGGGGAGAAGGGAAATAATGAATTAAGTTGAGGATATTATGAATTTGAGACTATTCCCCATCATCCCAAGTGAAGATGTTTGGTAGGCAGTTTTTTGAAAGTAGTTCTCGTCCCAGGCAATAATACTCTCTTCTTGACTAGTTTCATATGCTCACACACATCAGCTGCTATCTAACTGCTGATAATTCTCAAGTCTTTAAATTCTGTCTGAATCTCTCTTCTGAGCTCCAGCTTTCTGGATCCAACCACCCATTAGGTATTCCTTCTTGGATATCCCATCTCAGAGGTTAAGTGACTGCATCCCATTACTAGGGTAATCTATTGAAAGCTGTGCTTGTCTAATACGGTACAGTAACAGTTAAGACTATTGAGTACTATTTCTACTGAGTGCTATTGAGAACTGGAAATGTGGTTAGTCCATCAAGAAAATGAGAAGACGAGCCACAGACCAGGAGAAAATATCTGCAAAAGGCACATCTGGATAAAGGACTGTTATTCAAAACATACAGAGAACACTTAAAACTCAACAGTAAGAAGATGAAAAACTCAACTAAAAAATGAGCAAAAGACATGAACAGACACCTCACCAAAGAAGATATACAGAGACAAATAAGCATATGAATAGTTGCTTAACATCGTATGTCATTAGGGAATTGTAAATTAAAACAACAATGAGATACCAGTACATATCTATTAAAATGGCTAAAATTCAAAACACTGACAACAGCAAATGCTGATGAGGATGTGGGGCAACAGGAGCTCTCATTCATTACTGGTGGGAATGAAAAATGGTAAGACACTTTGGGAAGATAGTTTGGTAGTTTCTTCAAAACAAACCCATATTATCCAGCAATTGTGCTTCTTGGTATTTACCCAGATGAGTTGAAAACTTATGTCCACACAAACACCTGTACAAATGTTTATAGCAGTGATAGTCATAATTGCCCAAACATGGAAGCAATCAAGATGTCCTTCATTAGGTGAGTGGATATGTAAACGGTGGCATGTCCAGACAATGGAATATTATTCATGACTAAAAAGAAATGAGCTATTAAGCCATGAAAAGATGTGGAAAAAACTTAAATGCATATTACTAAGTGAAAAAGCCAATCTGAAAAGTCTTCATACTGTATTATTCCAACCATATGACATTCTGGGAAAGGCAAAAGTATGGAGACAGTAAATGGATCAGTGGTTGCCAGGGGTTACCAGGGATGAGTAGGCAGAGCACAGAGGATTTTTAAGGTAGTGAAACCACTCTGTATGATACCATAATGGTGGATGTCATTACATATTTGTCAAAATGCATAGTATGTACAACTCCAATGTAAACTATGGACTTTGGATGGTAATGATATGCCATTGTCAGTTCATCAATTCTAACAAATGTACCAGTCTGATGAGGGATGTTGATAGTAGAGGAAGCTGGGGGAGGGAGGGGCAAGAGTTATACGAGACATCTCCATACCTTCTGCTTGATTTTGCTGTGAACCTAAAACCGCTCTAAAAATAAAGTCTATTTTTTAATTATTTATTTTAAAAAATTTATTTATTTATTTATTTATGACTGCGTTGGGTCTTTGTTGCTGCCCATGGGCTTATGGCAGTGGCTTCTCTTGTTGCGGAGCATGGGCTCTAGGCACGCAGGCTTCAGTAGTTGTGGCTCACAGGCTCTAGAGCACAGGCTCAGTAGTTGTGGCACACGGGCTTAGTTGCTTTGCGGCATGTGGGATCTTCCTGGACCAGGGCTCGAACCCATGTCCTCTGCATTGGCAGGTGGATTCCTAACCACTGTGCCACCAGGGAATTCCCTAAAGTCTATTTTTAAAAAATGTGGTTAGTCGAAATTGAGATGTGCTGTAACTATAAAATAGACCCCAAATTACAAAGATTTGTATGAAGAAAAGGAGGAAATATTTTAATAATTTTATTGATTACCTGATAGGAAAACAATATTTGGGATATATTAAGTAAAAGGTATTATTAAAATGTATTTACTTTTTTTTTACTTAAAAAATGTGGCTACTAGAGAGTTTAAAATAGTATGTGGCTTGCATTCCATTTTTATTTTATTTTTAATTTTAAATTAAAAAAATTATTTTTGGCCGTGCAGCTTGCAGGATCTTAGTTCCCCAACCAGGAATCGAACCCATGCCCCCTACAGTGGAAGCATGGAGTTCTAAGCACTGGACAGCCAGGGAATTCCCTTGCATTCTATTTCTATTGGACAGTGCTGACTTAGACTATACACAAGCAAGTACTAAAACCAAGACTCTTGGCTTCTATTCCAAGATGAATCATTCATTCAACCAACATATTTGAAGTACCTACTTTGTGATGAATAAAATAGAGATGGTCCCTGCCCTTGGGACGCTTACAGTCTTTTTCTGCCTTATTATTGAGATCAGTATAAGAAACAGTTTTGAAAAGTACAAAGACCTTAACAATACAAAGAATAATATGAATATAATTTCCAAGTGGAAAGAAGACCTGCTCTGATTTCCAGAGGAGAGTTAGAGATATTTGGAGTCCTCATGTGGGAAGAAAACCATGCAATCAGTCCAATAATTGTGACCAATTAAGTGACTTTGAAATGGCATTGGTGTTATACCAGAGGGTAAAAAGGATAGCTATGAAGTCTATAAAAATTGTAATTTCTGGGAAAAGAAGTTCAAGTTGGGATCCCCTGAAATGTACATAACCAAAGGAGCTCTGCAGAGAGATTTGCACGTCGATTTGTATCGACCAAGCTTTGCCTTGGTAGTAAAAGGAGAGGTTAGATTTTAAACAACTTTTCCTTGGTCAGTGCTATTGGGAAATCATGCCAGGAAGAAGTAGGGCAGAAGAAACAAACAAGGCCTCAAGGGAAGCTTAAATCACTCACAATTGCCAAGAAATGGTGGCAGAGTGGTGACCTAGCAGAGGCACCTATGTTTTGAAGGGAAGCTCAGTTTGAACCAAGCCTTTGGGAGGGTCAAGGAGCTAAGAGGCCGGTGACCAGCAGCCTGGTCTCTGAATGGATGGAGGGATGGAGAAAGTGGAGGCCAGGACCAAGCTTCCTGGCACGCTCAGCAAATGCTCACTGCAGGGTCAGGGACCATGTGTCCAGGAAGGAGACCTTCAAGACCACGCCTCTCATTTTGTAGATGAAAGGGAGGGAGGAACTGGAGGGGAGAAGCAGGCACTGGCTGAGATCTTGCTTTGCGTCAGGGCCTGGGCTACCCGTGGGAGCCCAAAGGGAATAAGATGGTCCCTCCTTCCAGGGAGCAATTCCCGACTGGGAGCAGATCCCATTTATTTGGCAAAGTTTCTCCCACATCAGAAGCAGTCTGTAAAATGATTACTTTAAAAATGTACATTGTACTATTTAAAAATTAATTTTGATAAAATACTCCAAACTTCTTTGTATGATTCTGTAAAATTGGGATGGTTTGAAGAATTAATTATAAGAGAACATTTTGTACTTCAAAACAAAACCAAAAAAAAAACAAAAAAAGGAACAAGAGGAAAAAGCCCATTTTGCTACCACGGGAATCGTTCTTTGTAATTTGCAAATTCTTCCCCAGTTCAGGTAAGTGCTGGAGCTGGTGTCTGCATAACAATAAAATATTTAAGACAAGATTTAGAGTCATGGGCCTGGGTTCTGACACCAGTCCCAAAACTTGCTAGCTGTGTGCCTTGGAGCAAGTTTCTTTACTTCTTAAGGCCCTGACCTCATGTGTAAAATGGGGCAATGGCACCTACCATAAAAGGCTGTAAAGAGGATTGAATTAAGTAATTGAGCTTGGGCTTCCCCGGTGGTGCAGTGGTTAAGAATCTGCCTGCCAATGCAGGGCACACGGGTTCGAGCCCTGGTCTGGGAAGATCCCACATGCCGCAGAGCGACTAAGCCCGTGAGCCACAGCTACTGAGCCTGCACGACTGGAGCCTGTGCTCCGCAAAGAGAGAGGCCGCGATAGTGAGAGGACCGCGCACCGCGATGAAGAGTGGATCCCGCTCGCCACAACTGGAGAAAGCCCTCGCACAGAAACGAAGACCCAACACAGCCAAAAATAAATATAAATAAATTAATTAATTAAAAAATAATAATAATTGAGCTTGCTGAAACTCATAACATATTGTCGGGAAGCTAGTAATGCTCAATGAAATGTATCTATTATTATTGTTGTTGTTGTTATTGTTAATACGTAAACAAGCCTAAAATCTGGATTTTTCAAAAATCTCCCTTCCTCTCTTACGTGCATTCACAGACACATACTCATATGGTGAATGTAAGTGCCAGAACTAGAACTCGGGCTGGAAAACCTAAGACCTGGGTCAGTTCTCTCTGTCTCTTTCTTTTCATGTTATTCTCTGACAAAGATCAGATCCTATTATTAAGAACTCCAAGAGATTAAATACTTTTTTACACTTGAAATCGTTGCATTGAATATTACTTGAAATATAGGTGTCATTGTACCTGGCTAGAAACATTTCTTTTCATTTATTGGACAAATATTTCCTAAGCAGTGACTATGTGTCAGACACAGTTCTGGGCCCTGGCGATACAGTTTTGAAGACCCAAATCCTTGCTCTGAGGATCTTCCATTCTAAACAAATAAGCATGGAGTGTGATGTCAGGTGCTCTGAGAAAACAAATAGAGCAGGGACTAGAGAGTGGCAGGGCCAGGCTCTTTTTGAAAAGACAATCGGGAAAGGCCTCTTTGGGAAGTTACAGTTGAAGAGATCGGGTCTATGAGCATTAGGGAGTGATGATGCAATCCATGAAGATATCGTGGGGAGGAGTGTTCCAGGCAGGGAAATCAGCAGACATGATGGGGGGTTGGTTCTTGACGGTGATTCTCTTGACGGTGACTCTTCAACTCATTTGTTGAAGTGAAATTTGCCTCTGTGAACATGGCTGTGTATATATTCCTTAGTGAATTTGCCATGTTGATGGGTCTTTCAATAAAAGCAGAAATTTGGAAGATAGCTGGTGAAAGGTGGGGGGAGAGTCTGGAGGAGTGGGGGGAAGGCTTAAGGAATGATAAGATGAGATCTTTAAATGGCTCTGTATCTCACTGATCTCATTCCTAGGGTGTGTCTACATCAGAGTTTCTTAATCTTTGCACTGTTGATATTTTGGGCCGATCATTCATTGTTAAGGGTGGGTGGCGGGAAGTTGTCCAGGACACTGCAAAATGTTTAGGAAAATCCTTGGTCTCTACCCACTTGGTTCCAGTAATATTCCCCATTCGTAGCTATCCAGAATGTCTCCAGACATTGCCAAATGTCCTCTAGGGAGCAAAATCACCCCCAGTTCAAAACCACTGGTCTATATATTGGTGGAGCAAGTGTTTGGAATTTCTTTACTTTAAAAAGCTCATCATGGGAAAGAAGTTTAATCAACATTTAATTCAAATTTGATTGGGAGGTTAGCTGCATATATCAAGCAGCCATGTGTCAAGTGCTTTTCATATACCAACTTATTTAATCTTCACAATGATCTGATGAAGGAAGTATCATTAGTGATGCTTTATATATGGGGAAACTGGGGCTTCTGGAGATTGACTTGTCCAAGGTCATACAGCTAGTGAATGGTAGAGCCAGGATTCAAACCCAGGTTTATTTGACTCCAAAGACCCTCTTTTGCTCTAGATTTGCACGTCCAATATGGTAGATATTAGCCATACGTGGCTATTTAAATTAAATTAAATTAAAAAATTCAGTTAGAGTAGTTACATTTCAACTGTTCAACAGCAACCTGTGATTAGTGACTACCATATCAGACAGTGTGGATATAACTTTCCATCATCACAGAAAGTTCTGTTGGACGGTACTGCTCTAGACAAATGGGCCCAAGAGGATGTGGAGGGATAAGATAAATGAGCAGACAGTCTTCATCTTCATGGCTGGCATTTTTCAGGCACTGGGATTCAATGTAGTTCTTTGTCCTACCTCACTGCCAACTTTACCAGTCCTCTGTTCCCCAACTCCCCACCATTACTTCCTTGGAGAGTTCTTGCTCATGCCACTACATTCTGAAACCTCCCCAGAGAAGGTAGACACTGTTGCTGACTTTTGGTAATGACTTTCTCTCTGGCTTAGATCACTTCCGCAGCCTTACACAATCTACCTGCCATGGTTGGCCTTTCTGTGGGAAATACTTGTAGGAGGCAGGCATGATCCTGGTGTTGCGAGGAGTTTATTTTTGTTTGCAGAAAAGGCTCTTAGAGAAAGAGATGAGCCTGGCTAGAATCATCGTGAAGTCTGTTTTTAGTTCTAGATAAAACTTGCCCAAGAGCCAAAATAAAACTCTGACATCGACTTACTGTATTTCACTCTGCAAGGCAGATGTCCTCATTGTCATGTAGCCCTTTGCCAGTCTTCTTGAGTTCAATCTGGGCAACCCCACTGTGGCTTTGGTTGGCATGTATTTTTGCTTCCTGCATTATCAGCACACTACTTTATCAACTTGCCCTGGCAGAAGATGCAGGGATGACGGGTGGGTGCGTGGTACCCATGAGAACATGGTACCCCATCCCAAATAGGAAGAAGATCTCATTGTTCTTGTTTATTTTATTTTTTTAATTGAAGTATAGTTGATTTACAATGTTGTGTTAATGTCTGCTATACAGCAAAGTGATTCGGTTATACATATATACATTCTTTTTTTATATTCTTTCTCATTATGGTTTATCACAGGATACTGAATTTAGTTTCCTCTGCTATACAGTAGAACCTTGTTGTTTATCCATTCTATATATAATAGCTTACATCTGCTAACCCCAGCTTCCCACTCCATCCCTCTTCCAACTCCCTCCCCTTTGGCAACCACCAGTCTGTTCTCTGTGTCCATGAGTCTGTTTCTGCTTCATAGATAGGTTCATAGTCCTTATTGATTATTCCATTGAGATCAATTTCTGAGGTCCAGAGCAGACTCTCATTTTGGAAGCATGAATCCTCAGGTGTTTCTACCTCTGGCTACCAATATTCAGGACATATTTATTGAGCACCTCCTTTGTGCCAGACACTGTTCTAGACACTGGGTTTATAGCAGTGAACAAAACAAAAAATTCCCCTGTCTATATGGAACTTGCCTGTTAGTGGGGAGAGATAGACACAAAAGATAGTAAGTAAAATATATAGGATGACAGATGGGATACACACTATGGAGAAAAATACAGTAGGGAAAAGAGTTAGGGAATGCAGGTGAGGTGGCAATTTGAAATAGAGTGTTCAGGGATGGTTTCATTGAGTAAAAACCTAAGGAAAGTAAGATAAAGAGCCATTCGGATATCTGGGAGGATCTGCATTCCAGGTAGAGGAACAGCAAGTGCAAAGGCCCAAGCAGGTAGCAGGAACAGCAAGAAGGCTGGAGGGGCTAGAGTGGAGAGAATAATGTGGAGAGGGGTAGGAGGTGAGATCAGAGAGGTTGCAGGGGCACCAGAGCACGTAGGACCCTGAAGGCCTCTGTAAGGATTTGGCTGTTGTTTGAGTGAGATGAGAAGCCACTGGGCAGAGAATTGACATAAATGATCACTCTGGCTTCTGTATTGAGAAAAGATTACAGAGGAGTGTGAGGGTTTTAAAATATGTACCCACAGATGCTTCAATACTCCTGTCTTCAAAGAGGGGAGCCTGATTTCCTCTCCTTGAGTGTGGACTGCATTCGGTGACTCACTTCTCACAAATAGAAATGGTGGAAGAGGGGTGCGGGACTTTAGAGATTAAACATAAGGAGAAATGCAGCCTCCTCCTCGCCCTCTCATTCTCTCTCGGTTCACTCAAGCAGCCTATGGACAGCCCATGTGGTGAGGAACCGAGAACGCCTGCCAGTGGCCAGAGAGGAGCTGAGGTCCCGTGTGGACAGCCGTGCCGGTGGGGCATCTTGGACCCTCCAGTCAAGCCCCTGGAGGACACCTCAATGCTCACCTCATGAGAGACGCTGAGCCAGAAGCACCCTGCTAAGCCTCCCCTGGGTTCCTGACCCACAGAAACTGTGAGGTAATAAATGCTTATTTTAAGCTGCTAACTTTGGGGATAATTTGCTCTGCAGCAATAGGTAAGTAATACAGGGAGCAAGGGCAGAAGCCAGGAGTCCAGTTAAGGGGCTGCTTCCGTTATGCACATGAGGAGGTGACTTGGAAGTGGTGAAAAATAGCTTTGCAGTCAGGATACGGTGAGTGAGAGAAGGAAGAGTCAGGCTTTCGTCCTGAAAAATGGGAAGGTCAGCTCCCACTTGAGCTCTTAAAACTATTCAACACATTCAATCTTTCCCTCCTTAGAAGAATATTTTATCCTGGCTTCCGTGACACCACACTCTGACTCTGGTTTTCCTTCTATGTCACCGACTGATCCTTTTCATTCTTTGCTGACGTGCCCTCTACTCAAGCCCTTGATGCTGGAGTAAGCCAGGGCTGGATTTCTGGCTTTATTCTCTTTTCTGTTTAGTGTCTCACTGGGAATTCTCATCCTCTGTAAAGACTTTAAATACCATCCATATGACTAGTGATTTCTATTCCTCCAGTTATGTCCTTCCCATTGAATCCCAGACTCAAAGATCCCCTTGCTTCTTGACATTTCCATGTCTCTCTCTAATGAGTTCTCAATTTTATCATGACCAAAACAGAACTCTTGATTTCCTGCACCAGCCCTACTCTCACGACAATGGTCTCCATCTCAGTGAGTGGAACCACCATCATCCCAGTTGTTCAAGCAAAAGTAGAGGGGTCATTCTTGATTTCTCTCTTTCCTTCAACCCTTACCTTCAGCAAGTCTGACTGATTCTACGTCCAAAACATATTCCAAACATGTATACTTCCTGCTATCGCCGTGGATACCACCCTACTTGAAGCTATCATCATTTTTCACTTGTCCTCCTTCTCCCCCACTGTAGCCAGAGTGATATTCAAAGAACACAAATCAGATTGAGAAGCTCTTACTCTTAAAACCCTTCAAAGACTTTCCGTCGCAGTCAAAATCAAATCCAGGCTTGTCAGGGCTAACAAGTTCCTACATGAAGTTGGCCCCTGTCTATCTCTGACTTCATCTGATACTACTCGCCTGCTTTATTTTTCCTCAGTCACTCTGACCTTCTCTCTGTTTCTTGATGATGCTAAATTCATTCCTGGATTAAGACATTTGCATTCGTTGTTCCCTCTGCCTGGAATACTCTTTTTCAGATATCTGCGTGGCTATAACCTTCTTGTCATTTTGGTCTCATACAAATGTCATTTTCTCGGAGAGCCCTTCCCTGAGTTCTAAGTCTCCTTCTGGTCACTTCTTGTCATTTCATCCTTTTTGGTTTTCTTCATAGCACTTGCCTATCTGAAAGTATCTTGTCCATTTATTCGTTTACTTATTTATTTTCAGTCTTCTGGACACCTTGACCCTAACCTTAATCCTAACCCTCATCTCTCTTATTCATTACCATATGTATCCTCAGCCCCTATCACAATACCTGGCACACTGCAGGTATTTGATAAATAACTGTTGAATGTATGCACGCATGAATAAATAAATGATCTGACAAGGAAGAAAAATCCCGATCTACTTTTCCATCACCATCTGAACTCAAGGTAGCACAGGTAAAGGGGAACCCTTCTCAGCTTTACCAAGCCCTCACTTGCCTCTTGGCCTTTTCATTTTCTGACTTCACATCCTTGACTCTCTCCTTTCCTCAGATGTCTGCTCAAGTGTCACCTTATCAGAGAGGCCTACCCTGACCACTCTTAATCAAATAGATCCCTCTGTCATTTATTTCTAGAGATTCGGGGAAATAATTCATCTCCATTTTCTCCTCCTCTTAAAATATTGGACTGCTTTTTTTCACTAAATTGATGAAGTTGTTAATTACTGTGAGGCCTCTTTAAACTTAATGCTTGAGTGAGCTTTTACTGCTCTGTAACAAGCTGCCCCAAAACGTAAGGGTTTAAAACAACAATTTATTTTCTCATGATTCTACAGTCTGGACTGAGCGCTCTGAGGGCTCCTCTGAGGGGCTGGCAGTGGGTGTGATTATAAGCTGGGAGCTCAGCTAGGGCTGTCAACAAGAGTGTCTTGGTTCTCCTCCACTGGCCTCTTCACGTGGATCAGGTTTTTCATGGCTTGGCAGCTGGCTTCTAAGAGGGAGTGTTTTGAGCCTGTAAACTCAGAAGCTGCAGATTGCTTGACACCCAGCTTTGGAAGTTGTACTGTGTCACTCGAAGTCAGTCACAGGGCCACACCAGAATCAAAGGGAGAAGATACGACTTTGCCTCCCAATGGGGGAGTAGGAAGGAATTTATGACCATCTTCAACCCATCATCTTTAATCAACTCAGAAAGGCAATCATTTTGATTTCAGTCTTGTTGATGAAAATGTTTCTAAAAATACATTAGTCCTGCAAGTAGATTATAATGGACATAGTCTCCTCAATGATTAAAAGTCCTTCAGAAACTCAGGGTCATTCCCATTATTGTCAAGTTTGGGTCCTAGCCCCAGCTCTGTCACAAGCTACCTAATTTTGTTATCTTGGGAATATCACAGAGGATTTTGGTGTTTGTTTTCTTTTTCTTTTTTTTTCTCTTTTAAAAATTTTTAAAATTTTTTGGCTGGGTTGGGTCCTCGTTGCTGTGCGTGGGCTTCTCATTGTGGTGGCTTCTCTTGTTGCAGAGCATGGGCCCTAGAGTGCATGGGCTTCAGTAGTTGTGGCACTCAGGCTCAGCAGTTGTGGTGCACGGGCTTAGTTGCTCCACGGCATGTGGGATCTTCCTGCACCAGGGATCGAACCCTTGTCTCCTGCACTGGCAGGCAGATTCTTAACCACTGTGCCCCCAGGGAAGTCCCCTGGTGTTTGTTTTCTCATCCACAAAGTGAAGGGATAGAGTTACATGATTTCTATTTTCATTTCCAGCTCTGAAACACTATGATTTCATAGTTTCATTTAAAAAGTACAGGAGGTTAGACTACATCTGTAATAAATTCAAGTCATACCTGCTATGCATAAATTTTTTGTATGAACTTGTGTTTGCTTGTGATTATGTTATTTTTTTCTTTTCTTTCTTTTAAAAAATATAACCCATAATTCCACCACTGAGAATTTACCTCCCTTAACTCCCAAGTTTCTGGGCCTTTGTATTTGATGTTAGATCAAACACGGTAATTTGTGTTTGGCTTTTGGTTGACATTTGCATTGCCCTCCCATTTCTATGCTTTTATAGCTGGAAAGACTAACCAGCTAAAGATCACCTAGTTAGTCGATCTTCCATGTTTAGAGATGGACAGGAAACCAGAAACAGAGAATGGAAGGAGAAAAGCCAAGCCTTTGGTCTCTTTTTCCTTCACCTCAACATCATAATTTACCTCTCATTCTTCACCTTCAAAATTTATCTTAACTCAAACTTCGTCCTTCCCCTCCCTCTTCCCCAGGACATTTTCATCTTCTCCATGGCCTTAAAGGAAGAGCAGCAAGAACCACCCCAAGAGCTAATGTTTATTGAGATGATTTAATTCTCTCAATGACATTGAGTGAGGTATCACAGTTAGCCCATTTTACAGATGAAGAAGCTGAAGCTCAGACAGTCTGTACCTTGGTCAAGATCTCTCAGAGAGGAAGTGGTTAGATCTTGGATGTCAATCCAGACCCTGTAATTCCAGAGTATTGATCCAAACACTATGCCATCTGGCCATGAAACTAACCAGAATACAAAGTTCTGGATCCAACTGACTGGATATGTGTGTTGAAGCATAGCATACATACCTAAAAGTATGAAAATCATAAGTATATAGATAGCTTAATGAATTATCCAAAGGGAGCTCACCTGATAAACAGAACATACAAAGAATAGAACATTACCAACTGTCCAGGAGCCCCCTCATGTATCCATCCTAAGTCACTGCCCTCTCTTCCCCGAGAATAACAAACATTCTAACATCTGAATTAGTTTTGCTTGTTTTTAAGCTTCCTATAAATGGAACCATATAGAATGTACTCTTTTTTTTGTTGTTTATTATTATTTTTAAATTGAGGTATAATTGACATATAACATTATATTTGTTTCAGGTGTACAACATACTGATTTAATAGCTGTATACGTTGTGGAATGATTATGTTATTCCTTTTGGAATGAAGGTATAGAACATTTGTTATACAGTTGAAGGAGGGTAATTGTTAAGTTCAGCTAATCTGTTCATAGCAGAGACTGCCTGGTGTTCTCCAAAGCCCTTTTTCTTATCTTCCTAGACACACAGCGGAGCTGCATTTCCCAGCCTCCCTTGCAGTTAGCTGTTGCCTTGAGACCGTGCTCTCACCAAAGAGAGTAAAAGTACTGTATACCCTTTTCCCCTTTCAGTAGGCTGGATAAAGAGAGCCCCCCATTTCTTGAAGATGGCAGAGCCTCCATCAGCATGAGTCCCTGGGTGACCGGTGGGGAAGGGCTGACCTGTTCGCCCACCCATTACTATAATAAATGAACTTCATTGTGTTTGAGTCATTATATATATGTATAATTATATATAATATCATTATATATATAATATAATTATATATTGGCTGGTCTATTTGTTACAGTAATTAGTGTATCATACATAGGTTTTACTGTGTTTTTCAAGATGCTTCAAAATATTTTAATGCTATTCTACTGGCTACAAAAAAGAACTAAATTCTTTTCTATCTGTTGAGACGTCTTCAATACTAAGATGATATCCATAATGTCCTATGTGTCTCAGGCCCTAAACTATCCTCAGAATATGCCTTGATGGTTCTCTTTATACCCATCCTCATCTCTGCCCATAGACTTCCCATCAGCCTTTGGTTATTTATTAAACAAATACCACTTTGGGCACCAATTATGTACCACCAATGTTACAGGCATTGCTGAAAAGCAGCGAATAAAACAGAGAAAGCCCTGCCCTCATGCAGCTTAGGGGAAGTTAGTGGCCTCAGGCGGTCCCTTGGTCAGCCACAGTAACTATCACTGCAGTCCAGAACCCCACGCAGACAATAAACTTGTTCTGATCATTGAGTTTACCATATAATGGAGATATCCCACTGAAAGTTTTTAAAAAATTATTTCTAAAATGGGCCACAAATTTCCATTTTTTTCTAGACTCAAGGTACAGAACACAGTTTTACCTCATTATCATTATAACTGCATTATGCGGTAATGTAGCAGTAAGTCAAGGGCCAATGAAGTGCAGAGAACAATTTGCCTATACAACACGGCCTCAGATTGCTACGCCTTTTGAATTCTCACATCTACCTTTGACAGTTTTTCTATTTCCTTCATCCCAGTTGGGTTGTTTTTACTCTCCTACTAGAATCCATTTTCACCTTGCAATTTGCTCCTTCTAGCTAAGAGAACTGAGAACTCTAGTTTTCTTGAATAGGATTCTAATAAGAGGGACGAAGTGAGAGGGCACAAGGCCACTGGAACCTTGGTTTTGCAATGCAGCTTTGACTGCTAGAAACTTTCCTGATCATTTGTCGCTTCCTTGCTGAGTTGTACGTAGCTGCGGTCGATGGATATTTGATTCTTGTACCTGAGCCAAAATTTTGCCTGATGTTTGCTTCATAATTCTGCTTTTGTCCTTTTGTAGAAACGTTCACATTTTGCAAGAGGGAAATAAAGAGATTAATTGCCAGAAACTCTGTTAGCCATTGGACTTTTAATAAAAACAGATTTTGGAGAAATTTGAAGAGGTTTTATTGTGAGGAAAGAATAAGAGTTCTGTGCTCCATGAAAGCTGGTGACCAGGGAGCTGGCCTGGAGAAGGAGGTCTAGAGAGAGAAGCCCTGGGACCCAAACAGAAGGGTTCCAGAGAGTGATTCTCAGGTGACTCTGAGGAGGGCAGGTTTGCCTTAGAATTTTAAGTGGGCCTGCAGTTCAGACAGAAAGGATTTTGCCTTCTCCCAGGGAATTGTGGTAAATAACCATGGCGTTGACTTAGGGGAGACACTGGTAGTTAAACTAGAAAGTGGAACTGCGGTTGACTCTAAAAATCTAATTTATGGATTAACTGGTGCCCAGTCAAAATAACTAATAATTCTGGGACTATAATTACCCGCCTGTAGGCTTTCTATTTTTCCTCCAACTTTCTACTTTTCTGCATTTTACAAATGTTTAATAATGAACATGCATTCCTTTTATAATAAAAAAAAAATCCAATTAACTTAATTAGAAAAAAATTACCCACCAGGTGACGGGAGGTTTCTCATTAATTTATCATTGGCTGTCATAGTCTGGCTTCAAGATCTCTGCCCGCTGAGGAACAGTTACTCGTGTGCTCTCAATGGCTGAATCCAGATGTGTGTTGTAGGGGGCGTGAGGCAGGGGAGGGAGGGGATAGGAAGAGTGAAAGGAAAAACAGTCCCCCAGAGCACCATCTTTGGAAAAGAGAGCCACTGCAACTCCCTCTAAGTGGGAGCAGTGCCCATGGCTTTGGTGATTTCAAAAGGAGAGAGGAGGGAAGGAAACAGAGTTTCTGCTGGGGGTGGGAGGAGCTCTCTGAGTGTCTGATTTAGTTACACTATGTCCACTATCACTGATGGCGTTACATTTGGAAAGCTGGGTTTGGTCCAAACGGGAGCCTGGAAGAGAAGTCTGCCTCTGTGCTGTGTGGTTCCTGCGAGGGTGCCAGAGATGGAGTAGCCAGCTAACTTCTTTCCCACCCAGGGCCATATTCTATCTCCCACTGATGGGCTAGTTAGGTAGGCTTGTTGGGTAGATCTGCTATGATACTGCCCGAAAGGTTATAAAATCATCAGCATTTCTCTAGTTTAGACCTGATGTTGGTGTTTGGGTGACCTGAATGAAAACTTGGGAAGACCTGAAGTGATTTACTCAATGCAAATGGAACCATTAATTTTACTTTCATCTGAGGAAGTCAACATCATCTAGTGAGCAACTGCTCTGAGCTCATTAAGGAAATAAAGGATGCAATCCTTGCCAGCCCAGGCTCCAGATGGAAGAGTCTCCCATTTCTCTGAAGTGCAGTGCCATCCTGGGATTCCAACATCACACCCCACACGTGGGGGAAGGAGGAATTTAGTCACAGTTTGCACTGAGGGTCAGAGGACTGCAGATGAGAATTAAGGACACAATGGAAAATGAAAATGTGTCATCACAAAGGAAAAAAAAAATGTATCTGGAATTGGAAAGGATGTTCATACTCTGAAAGAAGCACTCACGCACTAGGTATGGTTAATGCATGACAGCTTTGTAATAATCATTCCATTATTGATTAACTTCACATTGTGGTGCCGGTAGTTAATTGTAGCCTTTTCCTGTTTTTGGCTCTGGTGTTTAAAGGCAAAATAGGCCCTTTGTTACGCTCTCAGAAGAACTATTTACACATTTTGATTTGGCAAAGAACAGCTCATTTTCTTCTGGGCCCTTCTGGCTTTTTTATTCCATATGGAATATGCAAGCAAAACTGGCTGAACTTTCAAACATCAGCTAAATCCTAATAATCACTACAGAGTTCCTTGCCTAGCGCTTCTCAAGTGGCTATATTTATTATAAACCAAGTCAACATTCTGCCACAGAAAGGTCAGTCTAATGGGACCATCAGTCTGCGGCACTAATACTTCCAGAGCCAGAGGCCCTCGGACGCTGCTCGTTCCGCTTTGCGGGCAGCCTGATCTGGAATGTGGTTCTCTCCCCAGGGAAGGGTCCCCAGGCACCATGCGGAGGAGGGGAGGTTGTGAGCAAAGTCATCAGCCCCTTAGAAGACGCCCTGACCTCCCCAGGACTGAACTTTCAACCTCTTGAGCTGACAGTTAGTGGTGGATGCACAAATTTTGTTTGCGACTAATTGCAGCTTATAAATGGAGCATTGTGGCCCTGGAAAAGAGTCTCTCTCCCCAGGGTCACCCAAGTGGAATCTGGACACAAGAGAGCCTGTCCCCTAATGGGCCTCCTCCCCGAGCCCTTCCCACCCTCTTGGGCTCTGGGCTTGCCTCCTTCATCAAGTTGAGAGCTAGAGGGCACAGCAGGAGACTCCTCTGCGAATCTTCTCTTCCAAATGCCAGGCTATTCATAGCAGCTTGCAGCTCGCTCAGGAATTCCCACAGACTGACTGCCCAGAGCTGACTATTGTCTCGCCACCCAGCAGCAGCGGGGCCTCTCACAGACCCAAGGACACACGCCATCTCAAAGCACAAAGTGCTTTGCAAACCAGCCATTGGGGGTTCATCAAGGAGACTCTGGGAAGTTGAGAGGAAGCAGAGGCAAGTTGGGAGGGTAGAGGGTGGATAAGATTTTCCAGCAGATCGACTGCTTCTTGTTAGTTTCTCGAAGCAGATACAGTTTGTCAATGACGAGGAAGCGATGGAATGGTTTAGAACGAGAAGCCACATTTCCATCTATTGGAGGCGGCACTAGGGATGTTGTCCAGCCTCTCTCTGATAGCACAGCTGGCTGCACGTGTGAATCACAGACCCCACGGACAGAAACCTTTAGCTGTAAGACGAAAGGGGTAGCCAAGGGTGATGACTCTCTTTGTTTTCTCCGAGAGTCTCATTGGACTGAGGAGATAGCTAATATCACCCTGTATCCTCAGACCATGAAAAGAACATAAGGAACTCTGTGAAAGTGTAGAGTGAGCTTCCCAGACCAGCATCATATTGTTCTCAGTTAATCAAATTTGTCAAATTGTTCCCAGTGCCTTAGAGCTAAAGGGTGATACTTAGGACCCCGGTAAACAAATCCCCAGCCATCTGCCCTGACAGCTGTTGGACCTTGAGCAAGAACTTGTACCCGTGGCGTCTTCTGAGAGCCCCAGGCGCAGGGATGGACTAGAACGGTTCAATCATCAAGTGGCCAAAGGTTAAAACTACGAATGGCCCCTGGGATATCTGCACCCAGCCAGTGGCACTCCCAGGAAGAATCTACAAGAGCAAAATTTCTCCTCTGCCGGTCAGCCTTCCAACACCCCAGTTTCTGTGTCCGCTGGATATTTTCTCAATACCTTTAGCCTAGCCTTAAAAATCAATGCAGTTAGTGAAGAGCTTAGTTGAAACTGAACACATCTATTGATGCTGAAACAAGAGCTGTGCACTTCCAGCCAATTTAAAGAAATCTGCTCTGATGATCTATTCGATTCTGATTCTGTGGCTTTCAAGTGTGAGGGCTCAGAGAATTAGCTTGCAGTTACAGTAAATTATTTCTATGAAAGTTGTTTGCTTCTAACAAGTTAGTTTTCGTGTGCCAATTTCATTAGGCCAACTGGGTTTCATAAATGACGTTAGAATAAGATGACCAACCATCCCAGTTATCCTGAGACTGTCCTTGTTTTAAAACTGAAAACCCCACATCCTGGGAAAATCCCTCATTCCTGGACAAACTGGGATGGTTTGTCACTATACCAAGTCCTTTGCCTTCCAACGAGTCAGGATGTCCTGCTGAGTTTGAAAGTGTAGCAATGTAATAAATTCTGAGTTTCTGCGTTTAAAATCTTAGTGGGGTACAGATTGAAAGGGGGTCATCTGAAAGTGGGGAGGGGCTTCTCTCCTGGAGATCTGTTTATTTTGTAATTATCCAAGAGTAAGGGGACCCTTCCTGACATGTGACAATTTTAAAAGGTTACTTTACATTTACAGTCACTGCAAAATACTGGCTATACTCCCCGTGTTATACAATACATCCCTGAGCATGTCTTATACCCAATAGTTTGACCTCCCACTCCCCCATCTCTATATGCCTCCCCCCAACTGGTAACTACTAGTTTGTTCTCTTTATCTGTGAGTCTGCTTCTTTTTTTGTTATATTCACTAGTTTGTTGTATTTTTTAGATTCCGCATGTAAGTGATATCATCCAGTATTTGTCTTTTTCTAAGTCAGTGCTTTTTAAATTTGAATGTGTCAATGAATCACCTTGGCGATCTTGTTACAAATGCAGGTTCTGGTTCAGTAGATCTGGGGTGGAGCCTGAGATTCTGCATTTCTAACAAGCTCCGGGTGCTGCTGGAGGCCCACATTTTAAGTAGCAAGGTCCCGGGTGACTGTACCTAAGTTTTCTTTACCTTTAGGACATTTCTAAAGAGAGACAGAGGAAAAAAATATTTTAAAGGGAGTAGAGGAAGCAAATTGCACTTTATATCCGCAAAAATAATGTCTGTTGAGAAAGAATCCTGTGAGCTTTAGTGTGCAACACAAATGCGATTAGAATTGAACCAAAACATCAGCGTACCTAGGAAAGGAAGGCAGATGGGAGGAAGTAAAGGAAATAAGGAGCGGGGTGGCAATTACAGTGTCTGTGGCTGGAGGGGAACCACTCTTCTTCAAAGTACCAGCACTTGCCTTTTCTTCCATCACTCTCTTTGCTGAACTTTAGAGCAGTCGGGCGTTTCCCTTCCAAAGGTTGCTCCAAGTGTAAGCGGTACTTTTGGCGCGAGGCAAGGAAATGTTTCATTCTCTTTCAACTGGTTGCAAGAACCCTACAAAAAGACCCATTAAAGATGAAAAATGAAATATGCTCTGAAAAATGTACCAGTCTTTTCCTGTTGGTTGTCGTTTATGGTGTTTCTGAAGACACAAAAACAGATAATGAAGTACATAAGTAAGTAGAAGAGGAAATATCATTAAGTCAAATGCCTGACAGGAAATGGATTATGCTAAATCACATACGGTTTTGATGTTGTTTTACAATAACGGTTGTGAATGCAATTCAGTGAACTGCTATTGTTCACACAGCCCTGGTTAGTGAGATGACACATTTAGGGGCAGAAGAGGAATTCTGGGATGAAATGTTTTAATTATTGAAGAACAAAATATACGTGCCTCAGAAATGGATAAGATGTTGTTGTTCCCCAGATTGCATCAGTTGTGACCCTGGGAGAGCTCACATCCCTTTCCCTGAAGAGGAGAATCAAATGTGGATGATTGAATTGTCACTGAGCACCAAAAAAACCCTCCAATGTACGTTTATGTTCCGTGAAAAAATGTGCTCTACCCAGTATGACTTTTACTTACTGCTCTTTCAGGGGCTTTGGACTCAAATAGAAAACACTTTTTTCCTGACAGGTCATCAACATAGAAGTAGCCCAAACGATGCTCCAGATTTCTTTGCATGTCCACAAAGGAGGAATAGGGAATTGGAATAGACAGATTGCGCAGTCTTCCCTTACCTAGGAGTCTGCCTCTGTTCAACTGTCCGTCATGTTTTTGTTTTGAAGAGCCAGCTGCTCCTAAGTGTTCCTTTTGATCTGATGTCCTCAGATGCCCCTTCAGACTGTGCCATGCTGGTGAGCGGAGCTGTTGATTGACTCATCACCAGCACAGGCGGTTTCTCAGCCCAGCACACCCCGCTCCAGGTCTTCAGAGAATGCTGGTGCTACTGCTTTGTCTTCACATGGATGGAAATTGCCGCGTTACATCTTGAGTGTGCTTCCCTCTCTTTTTCCTTGATATGGGTATGCGGGGGCTGGTGGAGGGAAGCACAGGAGAGGGACAACGAAAGCGGGCCGGTTGTATTCTTCTGCCTCTGCAGCCCCCGTGTTCACAACCTCCAGTGGGGGCCATACACACACCTCTAGACACCATCTCGGCTCCTCAGGTCTCCACACCTTGGACTCGGCTGCTGGTGGAGAGCTACAGCTCACAGGCAACGGTCTGTTTAAAATGTCCCTCCTTGCCTCCTTTCCTTTAATTTGCTCCATCACTTGCACAGATTTACACACTCATTCCTTTTATATACAGTTTAGGCATTTAACCTTATAACTGTCTTCCTCTCTCTCTCATATACGTGTGTATAGGTATACGTGTTCCGTAACAGCTTGTGGAAAAACCTGAATGAAACTTTGACCAGCCCAGTATGTGTATTTGGCCGAGTTGCGGGCGGCTCGTGGGATCTTAGTTCTCTAAAGTCATAATTTCCCCCTCCACTCCCGCACCCGCCCCTGCTTCTTTCTATTCTCTACAACTGCCTTGTTACATCTGACTCTGCACTCTCTGCTCCTGAGGGCATCGGGTCGTTCAGTCTTTCAGTCATGGAACAAATATTTTTGGAGTGCCTCCTACGTGGCAGCCACAGTTGTAGGTACTGGGGTACCACACTGACCAAAACAAAGCCCTGGCTCCTTTCGTTCCAGTGGCGGGGCGGAGAGCCAGTCAACAAACACAGAACCAAATAGGTAAGTGCTACGTTAGATGGTAATGAGTCCTAGGGAGGAGAATGTATAAGGTCAGGAGGATGGGAGTACAGCAGGGGACGTGGGGTGGTGTTCTTGTGCAAGGAATGGACGGCGGACACCACATCCAGGGCTACTCCTGAGGGATGGGTTTCACACAACTCCAGGTGGTGCCTTTCTCCTCATGGCTATTATACATCCATGTGGTTATGAAAATATTCTGGCAGATGGGATCAAATTGAGAAAGAGGCGAACTTTCTTCTGATTTGTCCGTTTGGACTAATGCTGGGGCTTGATAAGGTGACATTTTAGCAGAGACCTGGAGGAAGGGAGGGAGTGAGTCACACAGGTGTCAGGCAGATGAACAGCAAAGGTGAGGCCCTGAAGCAGGGGCTTCTTGGTGGGTCGGGGTCACAAGGCCAGCGGCTGGAGCAGAGGGAGTAATGGGCAGGTGGTAGGAGGTGAGTCTGGGGTGGAGGAAGGCAGATCACAGAGGGCTTGGGAGACCACTGGAGGGCCTTTGTCTTTCATTTTAATGGAAACAGAAAGTAGCTGGAGAGCTCTGAACTAAGGAGGGCTGTGACCTGATTTACATATTTTATGAATCACTCGGAAATATGGAGATCTGATACTGGGGACAAGAGTACCAGAAGATAATGATGAGGTTATTGCAATTCTCCAGGTGAAAGAAGACGATGGTGTGGCCCAAGGTGGTGACAGTGGAAGTAGTAGAGACTATTAATTCTGGATATGTTTTTGGGAGAAGCCTTTCATGTGATTCCTGAGATCCACTGGCTTCTTGTGCAAAGTGATGAGAGGCCCTTTCTTGCACACCAGGTCTATTTCACCAATCGATATCCTACCGAAGGTATGGCAGAACCTCAGTATTGGAAGGGCTCTTAGAGGCAGGACATCTAGTGGAAAAAGAGAGAACAGAGATACTTGGTTTGGTCTTCACGTTGTGGAGTCTTGGATTTTGATGGAGGTGGGTAAGAACGAGATTGATGCCTCATAATAAACGTTGGTTTATCTGAAATTCACAGTGGTCCCACACTAGTAAACTAAAGGTGGAGGCTGGATCCTATTGTAAGAAAGCACACGATCTGAAAGCTCCCAATCTCACCAAATTCTCCTCTGAGAGTGTCTATTCTAACCTCTCACACAATGCAGGGGGTCCTGGCCCAGCATCCCAGAGCATGTAAACCTGACTGTGACTACACTTCCTGGCAGAGTTCTCATTATTTCAAGGGCATTCACCATTCTGTTGGACACTTCCAAGCTTCTGGAAGTTTCTTCTTGGACAGGATTGAAATCCTTCTCTTTTCTACCCTTCTGCCCTCTGGAGCTATGCTGGCCAAGGAGAGACAATACAGCTGTATTGGTTAAGAGCATGGGCTCTGGAGCCAGACGGTCTAGGTCAGAATTCAAGTTCTTTGTGAACTTGAGCAAGTTACCTAACTCATCTGAGTCTCAGTTTCCTTATCAACAAGGTAGCAAATCTAAAGCACTTATAAGAGGACACGATACAGATTAAGTGCCCAAAAAGGGTAACTATGATGATTTATCCTGCATATTGATATGAATGTGAGAACCGGTTCCATATGTGAACACAGATCTCAAGAAGCTATACTTTCCCTGCCATTTATCAATTCTCATTGAGGTGTGTAACCCCACATGATTCCTGATAGCAACTATCAATGAAATCTTACAAAAGCAAAGGGCCTGGGTTTGCCTTGGGGGGCAGCAAGGAAAGGGGATTTACTCTTTACTGGTTTGAGGTTCAAGTAGCAAGAAACCTGCTGTTGAGTCTCCAGCATTTAGAGGTTGACTCCATCTCAAATATTGATTCCCAAACCCCATTTGACTTAGGAAGCAGTTTTTCAGGATGCAGTGAAATGGTGTTAGACTAGGTTTTAGACTCTGATTTTGGGCATTTGAATCTGGCTCTGGCATTTCTTATTCTATAATCATGGACAACTTATTTAGTCATAATTATAATAGCACTACATATTCCTTAGGTTTGTTGTGAAGATTAAAGGAGACAATGCATATAAAGTGCTTAGCACAATCTAGCTGATCCAGAAATACTAGCAATAATTTTAAGTTCTAGAAATAAATTTCTAAGATGAAGTCAATTCTTAAAAATGACTGTGTTTGAAAGTAACCAAAACTACATTCTCTGGGCTTCTTAGGGCATTTTATGTAGAGAGGAAGACAGGAAAATCAAGACTTGCTGCTCCTACCTTCCTGCCAAGTATAGGCTCCCAGGGCTCACGGAGGTTCATGATTGGAAACTTGTGGAGCTGACCTCACCATCAAAGAACTGCAGGAGACTCTGAGGTCAGCTTACCTGACTGATACCCACCCAGCAACTAAAAATTAGAAATTTGCTTGAACTGGTTGTTTGGTAGCAGGTAGTTTTTTGGGGGGTAGGAGATACATATATTTATAGTTGAGGTATCGTTGATTTACAATATTATATTAATTTCAGGTGTGCAACATAGAGATTCAAAATTTGTGTAGATTATACTCCATTTATAGTTATTATAAAATATTGGCTATATTCCCCATGCTTTACAATATATCCTTGTAGCTTATTTACTTTATACATAGTAGTTTGTATCTCTTAATCCCCTGCCCCTATCTTGCCCCTCCCCCTTTCCTTCTCCCCACTGGTAACCACTAGTTTGTTCTCTATATCTGAGTCAGTTTCTTTTTTGTTGTATTCGCTAGTTTGTTTTATTTTTTATATTGGGCAGGTAGATTTTTTAACATTTTCTTTCCTGAAAACAAAAATAATACATTTTTGTAGTAGAAATATAGGAGAGCATAGAATAACCCAGAGAAGCAAACCATGTTTATTTCCACTGCTCAGAAGTTTTCTGCACAGCACACCAGGTGGGTAAGCAGCATAAGGCAGGGTGAGTCTGTCTGGTCCACTTCCAAGACCCTTGCAGGTACAGCGCCTGGTACAGAAGAGTCCTTGGCAATAAGTTGTTGGATGAATGACATATAATCAGGTGTATAAATATATTTCTGTCTCCGCTGGGGATCATAATTGTCAGGTAGATTTCTTTTCATGTTTCTTTCACTTAATTGGGCCCTCTGAAATATTGAATTTAAAGCCAGCAGTGAGTATAAGTAGATCTTAAATGAGTCAAGAATCACAGGCTCCTGTTTTGCCCATCTGTTGATCCACAACCCAAGAAGCGCTCATATGAATGGATCCTGAAGGCTGAGTTTGCTGATCTTAAGTGAATGGACCCTGCCTTGGCTTCTCCTCTCTAGGCTCCAAGGGGCAGTTGGTTCTTTAGCCTGGCCTCACCCAGAAATCTTTCCTCCTGAGATTTTTTAAATTGCACTTTCAATTATTTGGAGAATTTTTGCAAACATTTTAGAGGATTTCCTCCCCCATCCCAATTCAGGATTCCTTCTAATTATGATAGATACCACTTATTAAATACTTACAATAGGCATGGTCCTATGCTAAGCCTCAAACAGGTATTATCTCATTTGATTCTCATAACAACTCTTTGCATTGGTCATCACCACTTTTATTTTATAGCTGAAAGAATTAGAGACTTAGGAAGGTGAAATGACTTTCCCAAAGTCACACAGCTTGTGAGCGGGAGATTCTAGTCAAGGTCTGTCTGACTCTGAATTCCATGCTTCAACCACCTTGATTGCTATCATCAGAGTTTATGTGTAATTTTGCATATTGTTCTTTATATTTAGCTTTACTTGATGGGCATTTACCTAAACTATTCTATTACCTTCAGCAGCATCATTCGAAATGTCGAAATAGTATTCTGAGTAGAATGTCAGAGCAGAAATGACCAACATAGGAAATTCAGAGAGTCAAGGAGAGCATCCTGTTTTGGAGCCCCGGGAGTGAGATGGGATCAAACTAAAAGCCTGCTAGCATAAAGGGACCAGGTGCTAGGAGACCTGCAGCTTGGCAGATTCAACATTTGGCTCTCGGGAAATGATAAGAACACTGAACAAGGGGGCTACAGAAGGGGGAAAGGGAGGTTCTAGATTTTTACATTTTCCTATATCTGTTTTTTGCCTATCGGTCCTATTTTTCATTGGGCTGAACTCCTCTTATTACCCAGATTACATGGCATATTACGAGGGTTTGACCATCAGAGGTCTGGAGGGCATAGGTGAGAAATACTGTCAAATGCAGATCTGCTGCTACGATCTCTCTCTCTCTCATCTGAAGAATCTGGAGGATGACTAGCAAGGGGTAAAAGAAGCTCCTCTTCCTCTCCCCCGCCCTTCCCCCTCTGGGGGCTGGGTCTTTCTGTCCTCAGAAACCTTGGCTCTGTCTGTGATTGTCAGCAAGGCTGAGAGGGTTGCTGCTGCTTCAGACACTGCCCAGGGGCAGATTGCTGGACCCCCAGCCCAGCCCTGCCTTCCACACAATGAAGACCCTTCAGCTTCTCCCCCAGCTGTCTCGGGGCCACCCCTGGTGGGGTGGGGGTGGGCGATTGAGTAGACCCCAGTGCAGGAGGGCAAAAAAGAGGGAGGTAGACGCGCACAGTTAAAATCAGAGATTTTTTGAACGCCGGGTTAAAATCCCAGCTCTGCCATTTATCTATGTAACTTTGATTTGTGTTACTTCACCTGGCAGAACCTCAGTTTTTCTATCTATAAAATGGTGATGATAGTTCCTAACTTAGAGAATTGCTGAAAGGATTAAATAAAATTGAAGGATTGTGCTTGCTGACCCATACACGTTCACTGATACTCATGTTGTCAGCCTTAAGAGCCTGAGGAACTACTTTCTTCTATTTTGAAGACAGTCCTATTTTGGTGTAATCGTCTACTTAGTTAAACTGGTTCATTTATGCCTGGGTGAATTAATTTACTAACTTTCCCTTCCCTCCCCCAAAGTTTTTGTTCTTCTATGTTCATGGCTTGGAGAAAGGAGGTGTAGGTCCTTTTTGTTTGAAGGATACTGGGGCCTGAGGCGACCCTCAGGTGACCTTCTGTTCTTGTCAGAGAACCTAGCTGGAGAGAAGTGTGCAGGAGGCACAGGAACCATCTGTGTTTTTTTGGTTCGGGAGTATTTAAAGGCATGTGTTATTCTTTGTAGGGTGTGTACAGAAGCTCTCCTAACATTTGCAGGTGAGAGAGTGAAATATTCCTTTCTCTGGACAAGACATTCTGTTGGCATTATCTTTTTTTTTTTTTTTTAAGTCTTGGGAACACAGAAGAAGAAAGTGTGTGACCCTGAGAGGAAACTGTGGCCTGGGAGAAAAGTGTGACCAATAATTGCTGATGGGAATTAACACTACTCTGTGATCTGTGTGGTTGACATTAGTAATACAGTGTGGTTGCAGGGGGTTTAGAAAAAGAAGAAAGAAAGAAAGAAAGAAAGAAAGAAAGAAAGAAAGAAAGAAAGAAAGAAAGAGAAAGAAAGAGAAAGAAAGAGAAAGAAAGAAAGAAAGAAAGAAAGAAAGAAAGAAAGAAAGAAAGAAAAAGAAAGGAAGGAAGGAAGGAAGGAAGGAAGGAAGGAAGAAAGAAAGAAAGAAAGAAAGAAAGAAAAGAAAGAAAGAAAGGAAGGAAGGAAGAAAGAAAGGAGGAAAGAAAGAAAGGGGAAAAGAGGAAAGAAAGGGGGAAAGAGAGAAAGAGAGGAAGGAAGAGTCTCATATTTTAGTAAAACAAGAAGAAGAAAACTTACGTCCCAATAGTAGGAAGGGATTTCAGGGTTAAATGGTGCCAGTTTGCTAAGCGTCTGCTTCATCTTTATATTCCTCTAAGCAGTTCCTCAGTTCCTAGGCAGTCACCCTATTTCTGCTTTCAAGGGTAAACATTGTCATTTCTCCTATGACTATAGCAAGTCATCATTTCTCTTTCTAGAATGTGGGTTCAGAAAACTGCAATTGTTAACAATTTTAGCATTGAATCTTAGGACAAAACTGAAAAAAAATTTAAGTGCTGGATTGTTTCTAGAAACTACTCAATTTAGGGGATTTAAAATCACCAGGAATAGTCACAGTTGATTATTCTAGAAGCGATTGCATTTACCCAAACCTCAAAATTAATCATGCATATTTGCTTGGATTGACATGTTGATGCTGTTTACCACAAATAATCCCTCAAAGCTCAGGATCTGTTTTTAATTTTTACCCCAAATTAGAATTTAGATTTTGAACAAAACTTGTTTATAGTTACTTAAAATTCCATGTAAATATATAAACTCCAACTTGCTCTCATTTAATTTCTCTGCCATTTTCACAGGCAATTTTTACATGAAAGTCATGTCACCCTTAACAACCTAGACTTATTTCCTCATTTCCCTTTAATGGTTTTGGGTTCCGAGTTTCACTTAAGAATGGATTGCTTACATTTCACTTACAAATCTCCCTTCTAATCGCTGTTATTAATATCACAATTTTGTTGTAATATCTGTAAGAGCACAAAATGTGTCCCCTTAAAGATGCATTTGCCAACCCCTGAAGTGCATACATTTCAATTACAGCTCTCCCTCATAATTATTATTATTAATATCACAATTACCATCGTAATATCCATAAGACTGCAGAAGGTGTCCTGTCATGGGTGCCTTTACAAACAGCTTGTCCAGTTTCCTCTTAAGAAAAATGTGGCAGACTTTATCTAAATTCGACTTCCCCCTATAATTTACATTAGACAGCACACTCCATCAATAAAACCATCAAAATGATGTACTGCATTGTAGACAAAAGTTATTGTGTCAAGTTGACACTAATCAGTTAATTCCAGTAAACCTTCAGATAAACAAAAGCTTGTTGTCTATTAGTGATGTGTGTGATGGGCCCCTTGTATGTCCTATGGTTCTGCCCATCTATAGAGATGTATCTGGCAGACACTTGCCCTGAGGCATCTATATGGAAACCGAGACAAGATCTATAGTTAATGATGTTGACCCTGACTCCCCCAACAGAGATTGAATTCAAATCCTCGTAATATCTCGACAGCTGATATGTATACTGTGCTAATAATATTAACAATTACTCTGCCACTGGGATTCCCCAGGCTCTGACTTCAGCGATTTTAAAGCTTCTTCCCTAATATGAACTGATTTCCTTGTTTATACCCAACATCAGCACCGTCTCCCCATTAAGACAAGGATGTGTTTCTGAATGGGGAAAGGCTTTTCTTAATGTAGGTGTCTTGTATTTCTAAGAAATTCTGTGGGAGTTAAACAACTTCTGGACAAACTGATAGTGTAGGTGATGGTGTGAGGAAGTGTTTCTAGTCACTGTTTCCCTGGCAGGCTGGGCTAGCAGGACTGGGGAGAGAGCTAGCTTCACATTGTTACTTACTGTTGACGCGGATCAGAGAGCGTTCCGAATGTCAACAGGCCTTCTCTGGTGTGGCTCTCCTTCGGACATGAAGGGGCAGCCTGTCAATCCCTGCTTGGTGTGATCAGGTGGCTGAGAAATCAGAAATCGCCCTTGGGTCTCCTCAGCTCGCTGCTGAGCCTTAGAGGAAAGTGAAGGAGCTGAACCAGACCTCTTTTCCTCACCTGTTCTCTCTTTCCCGTCCTGCTTCTCTTTCCTCTGCAGAGACGGAGTGGGAAAGGCCACTGCCGACTCACAGGCCACGGAGAAGCTGAGGATGAAATGTTGACAGGGGGCACTGTTAGAAATTAAATTCTGCCCTATTTTGTGTACCATTCTTGTGAGTCACATTCGTGAATAGTAGCGAGAGATTTAATGATCGCATATTTTTTATCTTATTTCCCTCTGGTCGATGGCAATTTTTTTCTGTTAATGTCAACTTAGAGCTCAAAGTAATTTAGTAATTGATTCTAAGCACAGCAGTTCGCCAATGGCAGCTCTCCATTTGTGGGGAATATCTTTGCTAATTTTATCCATCAGAATGAGATTACCATGCTAATCTCTCCTATCCTCCTCTCTTGGTCATTTGGGACATGCTGATGCAAATGACTTATTAGACACAAGGCCTTCGTCCAGCCCCGGGATCAGGGAAAGATGAAAGGAAGCCAAGATAAGGATGTTATAATGCCCTAACACACACAGATACTACAAACACACACACACACACACACACACACACACACACACACACGCTGACACACTAATACTAAAATGATAAGACCCTAAACTGGAAACCAGTATAAAAACTAGTTTTAACAAATGAAAAATGCAGTGCATCAAAATATATTAAATACCTGGAAAGGAAAGAACAAAAAGAATGAAGGCAGAACAAATGCGTCTGGAGACACGTAATTGGAAACCTAAACATTCATTGGCTCAGGAAACCTAGAAAGTCTAAGTCAGGTGGAGGGAGGCAGATGCCCTTAATGAGATTAAGTGAAGAAAACCAAAATGGCTGTGTTAACAAAAAGACTGAGGCTATATCTACAGACACAATCTGTCTGACTGTTTTCAGGGAATGGTTACTGACTAACTTAGTGATTGGTTGTTCGTCTGATTTAATTAAAATGCTCAAACCAGTGTGAGCGTGTGTGGTAAAAATAGCCTGAAACTAGTTTGGGTTACACACACACAATAGGGTATTGTATCACACAGTGGGTTGAAAGGGCTTCCAAAGACATTTCTAGTAAATGGACACATTCTAAAATGCTTTGCCTTATGAAATAGCAAAATACTTAGAATGAGCTCAGAAAAGATCCGTTTAAATAATTCAGGTAAGAGTGGATTTCAAGAAAGAAAAATTAGCTAATATAGTAGCTGGGCGAGTGTTTATGAAGGCAGAAAACCCCCCAGAGAGAGAAAAGACATTTAGCATTTAAGATGCCTGATGTGAGATCAAAAGAGGAAAATCTAGATATTAAGCAAATAAATAAATCCTGTCTTTATTTTCCTCAACAGAAGGGAGGAGAAACTGAAATTATGGCCATTTTATCTTCAAAAGCCAAAGCCTTATTACCAAAATAACAAAAATATGTCATGAAAAATCTAAAACAAAACTATTTTCAAGTTCCATCATCGGCCCAATTATTTCAAATGTTTTATACTCTAACGCTGTTACACAACAATGTCAATAGCCTAACAATAGGACAAAAAACTCCAAAGCTCGTTGGCTGTCACATACCCCTAACTTGAGACTGCCATCATCCCTCCCAAACCAGGATTTTCCCTAGACCTCCCAGTGCTGACTAAAGAGGCACAGTTCTGATAATTCAGAGTTATCTGCAACTCCTCTAAATTGTGGCACTGTCTTGGGGTCCTGGCCCTTGTTCTTCTCCTCACCATGCAGTCAATCGCCAAGTCATATAGACTAACTCTGAAAATTCTCGCCATGTTTTCTAGCTTCACTCCCAGTTCCCTCATTTGGGTCTTGATTTTTGTTTGTTTGTTTGTTGGGGGAGGGGATAATTCAAATAGTTTTCTTCATGGTTACTTATAGCAGTGGGTAAAGACCCAGGTTGGAAGATACAGAATTAGAAGCTAGATTTCTCCAACTATATATTGTTGTACAGATTTGACTTTGAAACCATATAAATAGTTTACATAATTATAAAACAAGTTTAAAAAGAAAACTAAGATTCAAAAGCAAAAGGGAACTGTTTCAAAAAATTTTAAAACAGTAATTTGACAGCTTTCGATTCATTCTTGTCTAGATTTTTGCTCTAGCCTGCTCTTCTCAGCTCCCCACTCTGAATCATCATGTGGTAGGGCCAGATGACTCTTACTGAAAGCAAAGTCAGGCTGGGCTGGGACTAGGGTAAGACAGGCAAAGTGCTCACCTCGGGTATAAAATTTAAGGGGATGCCAAAACCCTCAGTAATTAAGATAAATATTATTTTAATGCAATATTTTTTTAAAAATCAAAATTAATCCCAAAGAAATCCATGAGGAGCAAAATACCAAAATTTAAAATAAAGAACAGGATTCAACCCTGTGCCTGCATAACCCTGCCTCCCCCTAATCCTGTCCCTGGCTTCAATCAAGCTTTACTTACAAAAAGAGCAAAAAAATGAGCTGGGCGCCAATTTTGCTGATTTTATGTTTTTTAAATATTGCATTATAATATTATTTATCTTGATTACCAAGTTTTTTGGCACCCCCTTAAATTTTGAGCCCAAGGTGAGTGCTCCGCTAGCCTCACCCTAGTCTCAGCCTTGCCTTGTGGTTCATCAAATCAAGCACAAATTCCTCAGCCTGGCATTTTAGGATTTTTGACTTTGGGGAGGTAGTATGGTTTTGTGATGAACTTGGTGGGCTTTGAGCTAGCCAGTGCTAAGTACAAAACCTGGCTCTGCTGCTCTCCAGCTGTGGCCAGCTTGGGTAAGTGACTTCACCCTTTGCCTCTTAGTTTCCTCATCTGTAAATGAGGATTAAATAATGTTTACAGAAGGCGTCATCCTATTTTTCCAGTCTTACCAGTCCACTGTTACAAAAATGCACAACTCGGGCTTCCCTGGTGGCACAGTGGTTGAGAATCCGCCTGCCGATGCAGGGGACACGGGTTCGAGCCCTGGTCTGGGAAGATCCCACATGCTGCGGAGCAACTAGGCCCGTGAGCCACAACTGCTGAGCCTGCGCGTCTGGAGCCTGTGCTCCGCAACAAGAGAGGCCGCGATAGTGAGAGGCCCGCGCACCGCGATGAAGAGTGGCCCCCGCTTGCCGCAACTAGAGAAAGCCCTCACACAGAAACGAAGACCCAACACAGCCATAAATAAATAAATGAATGAATAAATAATTAAAAAAAAAAAGCACAACTCTTTACAAAGTGTTTCATATACATGATTTAAGCGTGATGGTAACCATGTTAGGGAGATTTGATGCTGCTTCCTCCAACCTGAATCTCCTTCCCCCTCAACTCCGCAGTTTAAAAGTAGCCAACTTTCAAAGCCAGCCTCAAAATGACCACTTGCAGGAATGCTTTCTAAGTTTCCTGCAACAGTGCAACAATAACAAACACGAATTGAGGGCCTGCAGTGTGTCAGTCATCAGGACTCAGTGCTGTACATGACAGAGGTGAGCCCTGCCTTCATGGATCTGGAATCTAATGGCGAAAATGAACAAGTAAACTACTAAACAAGCACGTAAAATAATTTTAATTAATAAATAATAAATGTGTTAAGTATTATGATTAACAAAATCAATACTTTTAATTAAATAAGTAATTAAATTAATTCTAATATACTTAAAAATAATTCCAGGCAGAGGAAACAGTAATGCAAAGGTCCTGAGCCACAAGAGGTCAGTTTTTGTGTTCAGAGTGCTTGAAGAACTGGAAGAAGGCTAATCCAAGCTGAAGGAAGATGGCAAGATGCAGTTCTCTATGAACATTCAGGTAACTTTCATGTATATTTCTTATAACTATTATCTCTCCCCACTTTATGTTCTGGTCAACTGTACCCTCGTCTGGTTCCAGTATAGGAGAAAGTTAAGAGCTTGGGTTTCTTAACTAGATTGTCTGGCTGAAATTCTGGCTCAATTGCTTAGTAGCTGGAAGACCATGGACAAGTTGTAATCACTCTAAACATTTTTTCCTTGAGTTGTAAAATGGGAGTGGTAATAATAGAACATACCTTATAGGGTTGTTGTGAGGATTAAATGATGCATCCATGGAAAGCATTTAGAACAACACCAGTACATAGCAAGTGCCATGTAGGGGTTAGTTCTTGTGATTATCATAACTAGCCTGTAAGATCCTTTAAGATTTCTTGTCTTTGCATTAAAGCAGCAACTTGCACACTGCTTCGCAAATAATAGGCTCTCAAAATATGTGTATTGAATCTAGTCATAGATGAAAGACTGATAAATTTTTTATAAACACCAGTGATGGGATGTTTATAATTGAGGCATAGATTCTTTATTTGGTATCTTCTTTTCTGTGCTTTGACTTCTTACTGACTGAAAGAAACTATCTGCAAGGAGGGTTCAGGCTGAAGCAGCATTTAACAAGGACCACTAGCATATAAGCTTTTAATACGCACCTGAAACCAACACTGTTCAATGTTAATATTATTCTTTCTTTCATTTGGGACTGTTTTACAATTTAGGCTATGCCAAGTGACGATTTTTCAAAATATTCTACGTTCAGTAACACTGCTGATGGATCTAGCCTGAGCTTTCATGTTCATTTCCTTTAGGAGGTTGTAGAAATTTCCCACCATCAGGGGTGGGTTTTACTTGGCCAGGAGGGCTAATTGTTATAGAACATTTCTTACCATGGCCTTTGGTATAGGAGTGTAGGTGTATGTGATACACTGTAGACTAACTTCTCAGATAATTTGGGATCTTAAAGAATATACTTACTAGTGTTTTGAAATTCCTTTATAAATAAAACTCCAACAATCCTCCTGTGTTTATTCCGAGATGCTTACCTAAACTCACTTTAAGTGTATTAATGACTAATCAGGGAGGGAGAAGGAGTATAGAGCAGGACTCAAACCCCAGTTCTGCCATATAATCGCTGTGTGATTTTAATCTCCGTAGGCAACCTCTTTAAGCTTCTCTTCCTTCATCTGTAAACATAAAATACTTATTTCATAGCATTAGTGTGAGGACCAGAGAATACACACACACACACACACACACACTATGCACAGGGCATGACACATGAGTTAGTTTCTTAGGGCTGCTGTAACAAACTATCACAAACTTGGTGACTTAAAACAACAGAAATTCATTCTCTCTCGGTTCTGGAGGCCAGAAGTTGGAAACCATTAACAGTGGGTCAAAATCAAGGTGACGGCAGGGTTGCACTATTTCTAGAGGCTCTGGAGGAGAATCAGTTCCTTACCTTTTCCAGCTCCTTGTGGCTGCGAGCATTCTCGCTGGCTTGTGGCCACATCACCCTAATCTCTCCCTACACAATCATGTCGCCTTCTCTTCTGCCTAACCTCCCCTGCCTCCCTCTTATAGGAATCCATGTGATTCAGACATAGAGAGCAAACTAGTGGTTACCAGTGGGGAGAGGGCAGGGGGGAGGGGCAATATAGGGGTAGGGACTTAAACAGCACAAACTATTAGGTATAAAATAAGCTACATGGATATATTGTACAACATGGGGGATATAGCAAATATTTTACAATAACTATAAATGGAGTATAACCTTTAAAAATTGTGAATTACTATATTGTACTCATGTAACTTATATAATATTGTACATCAACTCTACTATAATAAAAAAAAAAAAGAATCTATGTGATTGAATTTAGGGCCCGTCTGGATATTTCAATATAATTTCCCCATCTCAAGATTCTTATCTTAATCATATCTTCAAAGATCCTTTTTCCATATAAATTAAAATTTACAGGTTGCAGGGATTAAGATCTGATATCTTCAAAGGCCATTATTTTATTTTATTTTATTTATTTTAATTTAGTTTTTAATAGTTTTTATTGGAGTATAGTTGATTTACAATGTTGTGTTAGTTTCAGGAGTACAGCAAAGTGAATCAGTTATACATATACATTTATCCACTCTTTTTTAGATTCTTTTCCCATAGAGCAAAGGCCATTTTTTTAGCCAACCGCAGTACATAGTGTATATTTAATAAATTGCCTATTATTGTGATAATTATTAGTCATTCTTGTATTTTTAAAAATCAGAATTAGGAGTCTGGTAAAAATACATATTAGTGGCACAATATTAAAAATATAGTTCAAAATATATTTAGAATTTCTCTTTTTTGTTTATCTCAAAAGGTGATTAATAGGTTAATGAAAATGGAAAATATTTTACTCTGCTTTGTATAGTAAGATGTAGCAGTGAAGCACAAGGGTATTAAATGCCCCCCCATATGACTTTGGGCATATTATATAGTCTTCTGAGCCTCAGTTTCTTTTTTTGTTAACTGGGGACAACCATAGGCATAGGGTTGTCACAAGGATTAAATGAAATAAGCCTGGCACAAATGAAATACTCTCTAAACGGTAGGTCTTATCGATTCCAAAAATAAATGTACCAGCAAAAATCTGGCCCAATCTCTCTCACTTTTTCCCTGTGTCACTATGAGGATGTATTAGAAGACATAAATGTCAGCTGCTTGAGGAATCATTTCAGTTTGCATCTATACTGACCTCACTTTTTATCTCAGTTTGACCAAGTGTCTTCCAGAGTTAAAATCTCAGATCCTGTTTTTCATTTGCTTGAGGACTGCTGAGCTTTCAGGAGTGGAAGTGCAGCTTCCTATTTATGTGAACTATTTCAGCCTCAAACCCTTAGGGAGCCTGAGTATGATCTCAATTCTTACAGCAAAGTGGACATCAGTTGAATGCTGGGCTCTGTAATTGACTTCTGCATGTACCTGATGATGAAATAATTGGCCAATTCAAAATCAGATTGCTAAATATTGCAACAAGAAGTCTCAGGGATTCATTTGTGTGTAGATGTTGTAAGTTTCCCATTGTAAGAAGGCTTCCTGAACCAATTCATGTCTTACAAAGGAGAGCTATTAGAAATGACTGGTCCAGGGCGTGCAGCTTGTTGTGGGTACCCTGCTTTTGTTCACTTCCAGGATAGGGCATTTTCTACTCTCTGGGGAGCTGCTTCTAATATTTCCTTTTCTTTTTTTGTTCTTATATATCATCTTTCTTTGTCAGCTGCTGGCCATGGGCAAGATATGCTTATGGCCTCAGCAGTCAGGTGATGGGAGCATGAATTCTCCTTACACTATGTCATCATACACCTAATATATAAAAGAGGGAAAGTGGGAACAAAGCAGGGTTTTAGTAGTTTAATTATATTGACATCCCTTGGGTTTAGTAACATTCTTTGTACAGAGTAGTCCAAAGTAGTAGTAGTAGTAGTAGTAGTAGTAGTAGTAGTAGTACTAGTAGTAGTATGATTAGATGTTTTTATCTCCTTTTACAAGATACTATTATGGGGTTGAATTTTTGCTCAGTCCTGACCCAGTGCATATAAGAGGACTCCTAAGGACATCCAAGAGGGAATACATCCTCAAAAAGCATTCTGAAGAGAATGAAATGGACTAGTTTTATATCATGCCCTACTGGGCGTAAAATTTCAGAAATTCTTGGCATGAGACTTTGGAGACTATTACAACAATAAAATGTAGCCATAAGTAGTCCACAGTATTATGTGTGCAAACATGCTTGTGCATACATTTAATTTAATCTACAAGATTAAATTCCATTTATAGTTTTACCCACTAACATCCTCTGAGCAGGGGCTTAAAATCAAAACAACAACAATAACAAACAGCTACTATTTATTAAGCACTTACCATATGCTAAGGCCTTGATGACTTGTATCTTGTTTATTCTCACAGTAATCTACGAGGCCATTTCTTTATTTTTAATATATTTTTAGCTCCATTTTGCAAGTGAAGAAACTGAGGCTTAGAGGGATAGTAACTTACAAAAATTCCTGGTGGGACTGGAGTTTGAACCTGAGTCTGGCTTTAAAACCATGTTCTTGACACTGCTCAGGACGTTACCCTCCTGTGGCCCCATAACCAGTGTCCTCGACTCCCTCTGTTAGCCGTACCTGAGTCCTTCAATGTTCAGTGATGCAGGCATTTTTCATACACATTTCCCAAAGCGTGTAGTGAAAATACAGCATGCGTTTCATGACATCGTGATGGAGCATCCTTTCAGATAGGAAGTGGTCGATGGCCCATGTCAGAAGGGCAGTTTTGTGTGAAGCTATGTGATCCTTGCACACGGGTCACCTAAGGCCTTTTCTGCTTCTGACTGGCCAGACCACATCTGCTGTCACCAACTTGCCACCCTGCATAGTTCTTTCATTAAGTCTTAAAGAGCTGAGAAATCAGGGAAATTACCAATAAACATAGAAGAGGGCAGGAGGACATTTTTATTGTTATTTTTAAATGCTTTATTGAGTTCATACCAACAGAGGAATATTTTATTTATGAATTCAATATAAATACCATGAAATATATGCAAAAATACATGAAACTTATGAACAAAACATTAACACTACTCAAGTTTAACTTTACCAATAGCCTCTGGGTTCCATGGGAAGAATTTCAGCATAACATAATTATTTTCAGTTTGATGCAAAAAAATATTGGCTGAGCTTCGACTATGTGCTCGGCACTGAATCTACAAGTGTGCAGAAGGCTGATGCCTGCCCTCTCTTTGCTCAAACTACACATGATAGAGTCCTTATTAACCTCTCTAATATGGATTGGAAACCTATATGTACTTCTATATTTTAATAACTCTTCAACCCAAAGTTAAGTGAAAGAGCTTTCTAAGTAGCCTTGTGTACTAGGTTTTATTATAGAAGAGAGAACTCGAGGGCCTAACGGCATTCCTAATGAGCATGTCACTAACTCCTGATGGGCTGAGACTTAGCCTCAGAATCCTTCTCGACACAGCACTCCAAGCACTCACTATTGGACTTGGCATGTGAGCTGCCAGCCCTCTTCTAAGGTTTTTCACTGAATATGTGAAATGCCATCCACTTAGAGTGGCTACTATTGAACCTTTGCTAATATTCAACATTCATTCCACAAAGATGTGTTGAGGAATATAATGGCTAATATAATAGTTAATGCTATGGAGTGCTTGCAATGTGCCAGGCACTGCTCCAAGTGCTCTCCTTGCATTATTATTTAATTCTCATAAAAACCCAATGAGGTACAGGTAGATGTTATTATCCACGGTAGTTGACAGTTATAGATTAGTTTTGTTCTGTTTGTGGTCTTGTTTGTACTTACTGTCCCTTCATCTACAAGCAGCAACTCAATTTTTCTTCCAAGAACCATCCAGGAACTATCTCAGCCTATGTGGTCAAGTGAGATTGATCCCATCCCCAACTCCAGCAGGAAGCATATGACCCAAGCCTTGCCAAAGAAAGCAAGCATCTTCCTGGCCACATCAATTGGTTTAAAGTTGGGCTTGGACCCAAGCTGGACCAATCAAAGGCAATGACAGCTACTCTGGGACTTTTGCTGGGACTCTTGGCAAAGAGACATTTCTTCTACTGGGTTTGTTAAAGCTGTTTTGTTGGAAACTGGGAGCTGTTGTAGCCATTTTGCCCCTTTCTGGGGAGATCCTGGCTGAGAATATGGCCAACACAGAGGAAAGCAGAATTCAGACATGGAGAAACAGTTCCTATGTCAGAATTTGAGAACCTCGAACCGGCCACACCTGAAACAAGCCCTTCAGCTGTCTGTCTCTGCTCCTGCAGTTATTCTGTTACGGTAGCTTATAAATCCAGTGTGTGCGTGCATGCATGCGTGTGTGTTTAATATGCCAGCTTGATTTCGGTTTTCTGTATCTTACAATCAAAAGACTAACACCATCCCATTTTATACATGAAAATTCTTAAACTTAATGGCAGCTAAATAATTTGTCCAAGGTTACATAACTAGTTAGTGGTGAAGCAGACTTAGAATCAGACTTCAAAATTGGTGCTTTAAATTAGCATGCTCTTCTATTCCAGCCCTGTCATAGAATTCTCTCTCAGTACTCAAGACTGAAGAATAAGGCCTCAAAAGTGTACTGTTCATATTGAACACGATAGCTGATGCTGGGTTTGAGGGCTAATTTCCAGACAGTGAAGGTTTAGCTGCAACATTCAAAATTGACCATAGTGAGGGAGAATGCGGGTTGGAAGGAGATAGTGCCTGAGTACCCAGGGCCTGGACAAAGATCTTTGTCATGCTGAGGGAGAGGAGGTATATATTTCCATCTTTGATGGTGGCAGAGCTCTGAAAACAGAAACACTTTGCCTTTGTTTGTGGCTTTTGGGCCAGAGCTTAATTTATAGACTATCAAAGAAGGAATTATTCTGTAGGTCTCAGGGCAGGTGGAGAGCTCACCAAAGGATTATTTTATTATTTTGAGAGTCCTTGATAACACAGGAACCACGTTTTAAGAAAAATCTCATAAAACCAAAATTCAAGGACATCATCTGACATGCTGTCATTTGACTTTTTCTCATAAATCATTTAATCCTAAGGGTAACAAGATATTCTTCAACCCTACATAAATCTTTGATCATTCTAGTAATTTCCCAGATAAGTATTAGCTAGCTTATACAGTCTTTTCAAATCCCCGAACTGTTAAATGCATCAAAACATATTTAACTCCTAGTGGAACTAGGAGGAAAATGCCCAATTAATCATTTATTACAATTTGGTTGTTACTAAAATAAAAAAATTAAATCCTTTAACCCAGCCCTCAAACAACTTAAATCATATTCAATATGTGTAGACTCAGTAGGTCTTACATGTAAAGTATACTCATTGTCTCATTTATAGAAAAAAAGAGATCCATGAAATATCTTCCTTCGAACAAGTTTCTCAGTATCTTGATCTTTTTGAATGTTTTCTAAAATAACTTGAATTAATTACCTTTTTTTTTTCTGGACTAGGATATCTGAAAAGATATAAAGAAGGTGGGAAGAAGTAATCCAATGCAGAACACATTTTTTGACATTATTTCTGCTGAGAATCAATGGGATGATAACCCATGCTTGAAGGCAGAGGGATGGGTTGGATGACTCCTTGAAGTCCTTGGCAACAGAATATGTCCAGGATTATGATTATGATTATGTTTACTTATTAACATTTACACTGGGCCATTTTAGTTGATTAGCACAATGCAATTACTAAAAATCTGCAGCTAAAAGTTCTGGGAAACGTCTACATTGCTAGGAAAGTCTAGATATGATATCATTTCTGATTTTCAATAATTTAATTAAATAAACAAGCATATTACCTCCATGTTACCACTGTCTCTCAGCATAGTTTCCAATGTGATGAAGAACTCAGTCTAATTGCTTAAAGTGGGGGCAATGAGAGTAATCTTCAATTCTTTGCTAATCACTCATTAACCCTTCTCTGTCTATAAAACAAGAAAGATAGTATCTAAAAGTGAAGATGACTGCGTGTTTGCTCTCTTCTTGTCTCTGATGGGTCTAGTCTTGTGGCCACAGCTTCTGGCCAGGGCCAGACTCAGTGGAGGCTGAGAGGGCAGAGACCAGTGAAGTGGACTGGAACAGAGGACCCTTAACCAAAGACCTCCCTGTGTTTTTGAAATGCAGCCATTAGAGATTGATCCTTCTGAGGAAGACTTCATTGCTTGTTAAAATACAAATTCCTCTAAAAATTTGAAACTGTTAAGTGTTATCAGCCACAAGTGAATGAATACGGATTAATTTTCCACATCATTTCTTTAGAGCAGTGTGTCTCAAAGTATGGTCTGGTGACCCCTGGAAATCCCCAACATTCATTCAGGGGAGCATCTGTGAGGTCAAAACTCTTCTCATAGAAATATAAATACATTCTTTACCTCGAGCAGGCCCATTCTCCCTCAAGTGTGCAGTGAAGTTTTCTAGAGGTTACATAACATGTGATATTGCAACATCTCAGTCCAGAAGCACATATGAGAACCCGGTTGTCTTCTATCAAGCTAGGTATTTAAAAAAAAAAAATCACAAAAATGTTAAACCATGCCACTCTTCTAATAATTTTTTTGTTTTGGAAAATATTTTCATCAGAAGTATTTTGTTTGTGTTAATATTTAATAGGTTTTTATTATTTTTGTGTAAAATAATGAGTAAATATTTTGTATTTTTCTCAGTTTTAATTTCCAATATGGCAAATACCAACAGATTTAACCCACATACACAAAAGTTCTTTGAGATCCTCAATGATTTTAAAGAGTACAAAGGGTATGTCAATTATATCTCAATAAAACTGGAAGAAAAATAAATAAGTGGTTATTAAAAAGGTGTGTAAAGGAATGCTGGGACCACAAATGTTAGCCGTAGAGAGTGTCAAAGTGGAAGAGGACCTTAGAAAGTATTAGATTCTTTCACCCCATTTACACATTGAGAATTGAGTCCCAAAGAGTTAGGACGACTTACCTGATATTCTGGTTACCTATCGTTGTGCTATACACCACGCCAAAACTTAGTGTTTGAAAATACAATAATCATTCCTTTTTCTCTCAAATATGAAATTTGGACTGGGCTTGGAGGGATGACATCTCTGCCCCACGTGATGTCTGGGGCTTCAGCTGGGGTGCAGCGACTGGGGCTCACTAGGCATCTCTCTCTCTCTCCCTCGTCTTCACTAGTGGCTACTGGGGCTTCCTCACACAGTGAGCATTCCAAGCAGCTGGAGTGGCAACAGCAAGGCTTCCCGTGACCTAGCCTCGGAAGCCCCATAGCCCCCACCACATTCTACTGGTTAAGCAAGTCACTGAGACCAGCCCAGATTCAAGGGGAGGAAATTTAGACTCCATCTCTCAGCGGGAGGAACATCAAAGACTTTTCGGCCATCTTTAACCTACCACACCTGAGGTCCTAGAAATACTATTAGAAGAACTGAAACTAGAATCCATCTTTCTCGAGTCTTTGTGCAGTATGGCAACGTTGACAGTGGTGCATAGGAAGAGGATGAAAAGGAAAGACCAAAGTGCGAGGGCACTGTGTGAATGAAGAACGTTTCAGGGTGCAGTCTAAGCAGCCGTGTGAGTAGCATGTGCATTTGGGAGCCTGAAAGGGAGGCTGCTTAAGGAGAACAGGGGTCAGGGACTCTGATACAGAAGAGAACTTAATTCTTTCTTATGATGGCTGACTCTCCTCCTCAACGACTTCCCCGCTAGTTGTCTCCGTGTTTTTAATGGTAGGTTTGATTTGCAGGGCCGCCTACTCTGCCTCTGGGAAGCTCTGATTATTACAACGTTTTCCCACAGAGCAGAAATCTGTGTCCCTCTAACTTCTACCCAGTGGTTCCAGTTGTATGCTTATATTGGCTTAGGGTAATATTGTGAAAGGCTTCTACATACAGCTCTACAGCTATGGTAGCTCTTATAGTCCCTGTGAATTCTTTGATTCCAGGTTTCTGACTCTTCATTATAAATTTAAAAATTCCCCTACCAGTTAGGACACTCTCCTATAAGCTACCCCAGTTTGCCAATTGCTCTTTCAAAGTATTCTCCAAGAGGGAGCTGGACAGCCCACTGTCGACAAGCACCGCCATCACACACTGTGTACCCTGCCATTATCCGTGCACATTAATAATATGTGATGCAGAGCCAAACTCCTAAATTTTTTCATGTATGCTTTACTAACTGCGCTTCTCCCAGGTGGTTGTGTGCATGTGTGTGTCTGTGTGTGCTTGTTTTTGTTTTTGTTTTTTTAATACTCAGCTGTGGAAATTTACATTTATCCCTAGAAATTTTATCTCAATAAGTCCAACTTGACAGTATCTTTTTGGATCCAGACTCTATCACTAAGACTACTCATTGTCTCATTTAGCTTCATATAATCTGCAGATTTGTTAAGTATTTTTTCTATACTTTTATCTAAATCATTGATAAAAATGTTGAACCAGACAGAGCCCTATGTCGCTCCACTAGAGACCATCCTCTATGCTGATGTCAATCTACTGATCAGCATCCTTTGGGTTCATTTATTCACCTAACTGTTGTTAATTCATCTAATCGTCCTATCATTTAGTCCATATTTCTCCATCTTGTCCAAAATAATACCATGATAGGCCTGGACAAATGCCCTGCTGAAGTCCAGATACATTATGTCGACTGCAATTGGCTGTTCTTTACATCCACTATCCCTATCAGAGGAAATGAAGCAAATCCGACTCTTCTTCAAACACACCACGCACTTTGATGATTCCAGGGCTTTGCTCGTGTTCTTTTCTCTGTCCAGGTTTTCTTCCATTCCACCTCACCTGCCTGCCTATTTCCATTGCTCAGATATCACCTCCTTGCTGTAGCTTTATTCCTTAACTCCAGGCATAATTATTTCCCCAAAGCTCTTTATACACAGTACCATGTCCCAGTTGTTTGTTTATGCCTATTCTCTTCTCTCTCATCTAGAATGAACTATGTCTTATTTAATAAATGTATGATGACTTTAACTAGTCCCTGGTGTCTAGTGACCACCACTTCCTTTCCAAAATACTCGTATATCACTCATGCCAAAATCCAATCTAAGACCTGCAATGTGGTCTCTAAATACCAATTCCCACTAAAAAGAACCAGGGCTCCTTGGAGAAATGGTTGATTCCAGGTCTAGGCAAAAAGTATAAAAGAGGAACCTGGGCCATCTTGTACCAGCTACAAGGATGCTATCAAAGACAATTGGTGTACTGTCAGAAGAACTGAGAAGCCAAATGGAAGAGGCTTCCACTGGTCACAGTTTGGATAATTTGAGCATAAATAAGAATAAATACTGCAATAAAAGAAAATACATAAAATATATTTAGACCCATGAGTACATAACGCTGCAAAACAAAACAAAACCCAAAAAATCCACTGATGGTCTTTGAAGGACACCAGGGAACAAACTCACTATTCTGAAAACTGGTACATAAAGAGAAAGATTTCAGCATTTTCCTTAACTTGTCATACCTTACCATATCTTAGATGTCCAGTAATTGATAAGGGAAGGGTTTTTTTCTCTTTATAGAAGTATTCTAGCTAATAAAATAACAAAAATGATATAATTAGAATATTACCATTTGCATACCCTAAATGAATAAAATCATTTAATCTAGGCAATGCTAATCAATAACTCCTAAAATCATTAGGTAAAAAGCTCATGGGGAACTTTATAATGGATAGTTCCAGCTGATGATACCCCAACCTTGCAGATCAAACCTGACATCGTAAAGAGAGAGACAAGGATATGGTGCGAGAGGAAGTACACAGCACCACCTGTGAAGTATCCTTGTTGAAAAATCGAACCTGAACCTGATGAAGCCTCTAAATTCAACTCCCAGTTCACAGAAATAAAAAGGGTTAGGATTAAACAACGCCACGGGGAGGCCATCAGCCAAACCCAGAATGTGGGTAATTCTATAGTACCTATGACCCATTTTCCTTTAAAATAAATTGTGAGGAGGAAAAAAAGGGGAGGGGGGGAGGACCTGTAGATCAGAAGAGACTTCGGAGACATGAAAACAAATGCAATGGGCAGAACTTGTTTGGATTCTGATTCAAACAAAACAACTCAAAAAATACTTTTTTGTGACACCATCAGGAAAATGGAACACCAGATATTTGAAGATATTAAGAAATTATAGTTGATATTTTTGGTGTGATGATGGCACTGTGATGATGTATTTTTAGGGGAAAAAATTCCTTCTCTTTTAGGGATAATACTGAAATATTTAAGGAGGAAATCATATGATGTCATAGAATTGGCTCAAAACCACCAAGTCAGGGAGGCAGTGGGGGTCAGAATGGCAGGGTGGAGGCGGGGTGGGGATGGAGAAACAAGATTGGCCATGAGTGGGTAATTGTTGTGTCTGGATGAAGGTTCATGATGCTTTCTTTATATTGTTCTCTTTCCCTCATATGTGGGAAATTTTCATAATACTTTTAAAATTCAATCTAGAATTTTACCTGAATTTGTTGTTGAGTTCATCAGTCTGTTATCTTCAGAACCCACGTTCTTTCCTTTCCTGAAAATTTACGGATTTGCCAGAAGAGCAGTCTTTTCATTTCTCTTTCATCCTTCACGATTCCACGGAAACCACCAACCATCGTTTGGTGATCTCACTGGTGCGTTCTCTCTGGCCCCTGGGACAGAGACCTTGCAGAACGCATTAAAGTGGGCAGGACCCTTCACAATCACTCTAACCACATGGGGCTCTGGTCCCTGTCACTAGTGTTCACACTAATCCTTTCCGTTCCGAAGCTTGTTCTGTTTGACAGAAAAGACAGAATTAAAATTGGAGTTTTCTTTATAATTTGGTCTCAACGTTAAAATAAAACCAGTCCCAAGTAGTGAATTTATCTTTTTTTATCATCTAGTTCTAAAGATAAGAAGAAGGCCCCTTTGTCCATCATTAGATATTTATTTTTTTAAAATAAAGCTGGACTTTGGCATTTTGACTCTATTCTTACAGGTCCCTGTTATCCTTGGAATTTACCTATTTCTGCTTTCCTTCTTTTGTGTAGAAAATAGCACAGTAAGAAGAGGGTGGGCAAAACTTTTTTTACTGGTACTACACAATGCTGGTGAGTATTGGAAGGCAGATACTATCATATTCTGCTCTGCATATAGAAACCAGTACTACCTCCCTGGAAGGCAGTTTTGCAACATGTGTCCAAAGCTTTTTAAACAATGTATACTCCTTGATCCAGGAATTCCACTTTTAGGGTTTAATTCTAAGCAAGAATATCATGTGGATATGCACAGAGATTTAGCTAATAGGGTGTCCAGAGCAGTGCTTTTAATATATTTTAATAATTAGAAGCAAGCTAAATGTCCAACAGAACAGAGTCGACTAAATAAACTATGGCTTATCATGCAGTGTAATACCACATAGCCATAAAACTGTGTTAGAAGAATATTTCATGAAATGGGAAGATGTTCATGACACATGATTTAGGGGGGAAAGGAGATTACAAAGCAGTACGTAGAGAATGCTTCCCATTTTAAAAAATTTATGTTTACACATGGAACAAAAAGACTGAAAAGTTATATTAAAAAGTTACAGTATTGATATTTATCAATCACTTTTTAAGGAATACATGCCGCAACATTTTCTATAATGGATACTAAGTACTTTGAAATAAGAAAAAAGTAATTAACAATAAAAATAGGAAGAGGGCACCCAGGGCCAGCTCTGACCACTACGCAGTGCTTCCTTTGTGGAGTGCAGTCTGCTCTGGCCTGACCATCCCCCAAGAACAGTCGTGAACCTCCCTTGAAGGGTTTTTGCCGTCCCCTCCTGGTGCACAGAGAAGAGGGAGCAGAATCAATTACTCCCTCGGATATAAGGGAGCTTCAGCAGCTGGTTCGAGGCTTGTTGTGCAATAGCTGCTAAATAAGGCGTCTGCCCCAGGAACGCAGGCCCGGCCAAGGCAAACCCGAGAAACCCCTTCTGGCTTCAGCTCAATCTCCGGAAGGGCACGGTCTGGCTCCACCCTGGGGTTGTTTGGTGCTTTGTGGCTCACGTCTCAGCGGTTAGCACTGTTCATTCAAGAGGTTTCCCTGGGGTTTGGGTTAAAGCTGTTGGCCTCTGCTCTGTAGTCTCTTGTGTGACTCACTGTGCTGTTTTGTCCATTATTATGTCCCATTTCCCTGCCAGCGGCCTCCCTGCCTCCTCTTTAAAAGTCTCTCTTCCTCCTCCTTTCCTCCAAGTCCAATCTCAAATGGTGAAGGTTTATCACAAGCAACAGAGTTAGCAGTGAGCTTGTGATTGTAACCCTCAACTCATAATTCTCTAGGCAGCAGTTTAACTTACCCCAGTAAACAAGGGAGAGAGAGAGAGAGAGAGAGAGAGAAATGTGTGTTTAAAAAGAAAATTAATATTCTCCATTATATCTAACTGGGGAAATACTACAAACATGCATCACTGCAAGCATTTTATTGTCTTCTGGCTCCTGAGGTCTAGGACACGTGGTGCCTGTCCCTGAGTACTGGATTACATTTGCTTCTAAATTCTGAATCAGCTGAAATTCACATTAAAATGCATGATGCTGCAGCATATTACTGGCAAACTCCACAAACTTCCTAAATAAAACAAAGTAATATAAACAAACAAACAACAACAATAGGATCTTTTGAAAACCCAGAAAGAAGAATATGTTTTAGAAGTTTCAGGATTCGCAAGCATTTTTATATGTATTTCAAGGCTGAGCAGTTTAAGATAGTGAATGACTCCAGAGCTCCTGACACGGCTCTCACTTGGCTCCCTGGGCTGACTCAGATACAAGATGGTGTTATTGACATGCATTCTGTGTATGCCAGAGGCAACACAGAGCCCTCAGCTACCAGGAACTAGGCAAGCTTTCCTTGTGGGCGGAGGATATGGATATCTACTAGGTGCGACAGGAGTCACTCTGGGAGGCGCCACCTAAAAAAGCTCCCTCCACTTCTAGGATGCCTGTAATTCCACCATCCGTGCTTCTTTCCTCTGTGATACTTGGCTCTTGGCATCTTCATTTGAAAATACTCCCAGAAGGGAAATACACACAAAATCCTAAGACCTTAACAGAAAGGATGAGGAATGGAGGACAACCACCCTCCTCTCTCCTGGTTTCCACGTTGTGCTCTTCCCTAAACTCCTTTGATTTCCCACTAAACACACTGCCCCTTGTGTTCTCTCTGTCATAGAGAAATACTCGAGGGGGAGGTTCTCAGGCAAAAGAACCAAACCAAACCAGAACAAAAGCAGAATGTTAGGACTTAAAAGGACCACGCAAATTCTTATCCCAATTCCTGAGGTTAGCTAAGGTCTTTCTCCGGATTGAGCAGTGACAGTCCAGCGTGCAGTGTTGACCCTGCAAACTCAGGGCCTGCGTTTTGCCACACTGCACCATGGGGGTCTCCACCTTCAGTCCACTGACCCCCACCTCCACTCAGAAACCTGCAGACCTCGGGTTTGCTCCATCTCAAAAGTTAGCTTTTCAGACACTATCTGAACCACTTCTACTCTAAAGTGCTGATTTCCAGAATATAGTAGGTATTTGATAAATACGGGTTGAATGAGTGAATGAATGAATGCTTGACAGTACCACGTGCTACCAAACCCAGAGAAGTCATTGTGCTAATGAGGATCTCTAGGCCCAAGTTACAGAAGTGAAATCTTGCTAGCAGATATGGGGGAGAGTTTTTGTTCTGAGGTGTCCTCTTGGACCCTCTGAGATCCTAGCACAGGGCAGAATAATGTCCTCTGCCTGCCCTAAGACTCCACTTCTGTAACCTCTCTTGAATTCCCTTACTTCTCTTTGTCCTACGTTGCTATTCTCTTGGCTTAGATACCCATCATTTCTTGCCTAGAGTAGGGCTACAGCCTCCTAATTTGTCTCTCGGCTCCCCTGCTCCCTCATTCCCTCCCTCCCAAATCATACTTCACTGCATCCCCAGTCCTGCAGGACCTGATTCCAGTCTATCTCTCCTATCTTCTCTCATCACACCCTTCTTTGTGTGCCCCTCCCCCATCTCTCCTGTTCTAACAGAAAACTGAAATGAAATATTTCTAGATTCCCAAACACTCCATGCTCTCTCTGGCTTTGGAGTCTGACCAGCACTGATTCCTCTACCTGCAACTTCCTCCTGTTCTGCACCACCACCATTTTCTTTGCTCCCTCCTATTCACCCTTTAGTAGGAGGATCAGTCACCTCCTAGGGGAGGACAGAGGATGCCGCCTCTTCCAGAATCCTTCTCTGATGCTCTAAGAAACTACATGTCCATTATGGGTCTCCTGGGACCTCTTCTCCAGGTCATCCTCACATCAGAACTCAGGCTGACAAAGCAGCCACATCTGGAGCTCTGTCAGCTACTATTAAACAGGGCAAAAGGGAGAGGGTAGAGACTTGGACACCAGCCCTTAAGGCTCACCTGGAAGTCACACTTTAAACTTCCATTCAGTCTTCATTGGCCAAAGTCACATGGCCATATCTAACTTCTAGGGGACAGGGAAGTGAAGTCCTACTGTGTGCCTAGAAATGGGGAGAACTGCAAGTATTTGTTCAACAGCGCTAGCAACTTAAACATTCAAGGAAGTTAAAGCCCAGCAAATCCCCAATGGATTTGGTGACCTTAATGAGAAATGTTTAATTTGTGTGAGGGTGGTGGAAACCATATTAGAGGAGGCTATGGAGTGATGGAGAAGTAAAGAAATAGAGACAATGAGAAGAGACAACTCCTTCAAGATGTTTGGCGGTCAAGGGGAGAAGGGAGATAAGTGGTGGGATGGGGGAGTGCAGCCAAGGAAGAAAATGGTGTTCATTGTTTGGTTATTAGTATGAGTGTAGTTTGAGCATGGTTAGATGACAACAGGATATATCCAGATGAGCATGAGAGTTTGAAGATCCATGAAAGGAAGAACTGGGTAAGGTCCTGAGCCAGTGGAAGAGATTGGACTCCAAAGCACCGTGGAGGGATTGGCTTTAGATTGGAATAGGCTTTCCTCCTGCATTTCTAGCAGGGACAAGAAAGGAGCAAGTGGGTGCAGATGTCAACTGGTTATGGACTGGGAAGTAGAAAGTTGAGGGAATCTTGTCCAGCGGTTTCTGTTATCACTGTGAAATTCATTTATATAAAGCTATCATAATCTGTTCCACTTGGAGAAATTTAGGAGATCATTATGGTGGGGGGAGGGATGCCCCTTTGTATCGCTGTGGTTTACTAGCACAATGGTTGGGAAGGTGTTGAACATTCTCTTTCTATACCACCCTCCCCTTCTAATTGAGCCTTATTTCAGGCATGTCGGTTTTATTTTTATTTTATTTTTATTTTTAATTAATTAATTTATTTATGGCTGTGTTGGGTCTTTGTTTCTGTGCTAGGGCTTTCTCTAGTTGTGGCAAGCGGGGGCCACTCTTCATCGCGGTGTGCGGGCATCTCACTATCGTGGCCTCTCTTGTTGCGGAGCACAGGCTCCAGACGGGCAGGCTCAGTAGCTGTGGCTCACGGGCCCAGTCGCTCCGCGGCATGTGGGATCCTCCCAGACCAGGGCTCGAACCCGTGTCCCCTGCATTGGCAGGCAGATTCTCAACCACTGCGCCACCAGGGAAGCCCAGGCATGTAGGTTTTAACTGCCAAATACAATCCTCTAAGCCCAGTAAAAAGTGGCTCATTCTTAGTGTTGGCAGTAGGAGTTTTAACATAGCTATGAAATAAAAATCTGTTTCTGTCCAAACTCATCTCAAAATATTATGTGCTATTATCAACCCAAGAGGCTTTGTCTTTACCTTCTTCCTGTCTTCAACCTGAAACTGATTTCTCAACCCATACTATACTGACACAGGTCAAGACATTCTCAGCTGAGAAGGACGATCTTACCTGACTCTATTCTTTGGAGCATAAAAAGATGCCTTTAAGGTTTCAGGACATTGCTACATTTGGATGTTGCTACTCCAGTTATTCTTGCAGCTGCTGGTCCAGAAACTCATGATCCTCTCTGCAAGTGCTCTTCTGCACCCTGCGAGCTTGGTCAGGGCTCATGATTATTTTTTTTCCTCCTTTTTCAAATAGATTTGCGGGGGGGTTCAGAGAGGCCTCCCTGCCTAATTTAATTTTGTTTCTCCTTTCTTTGTTGCAAGCAGATGTCACTTTTACATCTGTGACTCTGATCAAATACCCCATGTCTCCTCCACCACCAGCCCAGCAGATGTTACTACTATTAGCTAAACTCCAGCAAAAAAGGTAACAGGCAGCCGCTTCTGCTAATCATAGCATGCGGGGGGTGTGGAGGAGTGGAGGAGAGGAGCAGAGCTGGCCTCTTCCATGATGTCCTTAAAAGGATGGATACTGGGGATCTGTACCCCACTGCCTATTTAGAGAACAGCACTTACACATGGAGTGCCTCCAAAGTTCATTCAAATACAGAGACACCATCTATGACTTACTCATAAAGCTTTAACACAAACTCACACAGCTAACCCAGGGCAAGTGCCTTTTAAAGTGACATGACCCTGAACACACAATGTTTACATATGGGAGTAGAGCACCACCTTAATCATGCATAAATACTGTGCCTAATGTAAGATAAAACATAGAATTAATTTATATACATACATGCTTTCTGGTGAATTCCTAAACGATGGAAGCTTTCTGCCTGGTTGCCTTATTTTCTCCCATCTGATGTCCTGGAACATGCTCTATGATTTGTCCACCCTCTTCCACATGCATTATAAATATACAATGGAAAAGACATTGCCCATGCACCATCCAAATCGCAAAGCCAAGTATTTAATATGCAATTCAAGGAGACTCTACCAACATCATCATAATCATCATCACCATCATCATCACCATCATAATCATCATCATCACCATCATCACAGTACTGGTGGTTAACATTCACTGGATTCTTTCCAGGTGCCAAGCACTGTGTTAATTGCTTTGCACATGCTATTGTTTATTAGTTAATAGTTGTCTCACAGTGCCAGAAATACAAAGAGTTTCTATTATGAAACATGTGTATTAAAATGTGGAAAATATGGTTAAAATTCTAAAATGCTAGGAGAATGTCTGTATCAGTGGATCTTCACACTTGGGGATGCTGTGGCTGGTTTCCTTCTATGTTCCGGGGAAGTAAATCCTGTCTGTGTTATTTTCTTAGTGCAGGTGAGTGGGAAAGACCGCTGCCTGCAGCAATCTTTTGGAGAAGCCCAAGGACAAATTTGTTTTTTAATTCTCTGGTTGAGAGAACTGGTGGTCCTGAGTTGAGCCTTTGGTGGACAGCGGCTTTACTGTGCTGGGATAATTTGGATGCAGCATTAAATAAAGCAATCAAAAAGAAAATTCCTCTGCAACTCTCACTGGTATTTAATATTTTATTCATTCCCATGTTATTGTGCTTTGCCTGTGGTAAAACAGCCTCAAAACAGCCTCCAAGGAGTGAGGCATTAGGAGGCTGACAAGCGTTTTCCCATGAATTGCTACTACAATACAATGGCATTTTGTTTGCTGTTTTGTTTCCTTGTCTTCTAACATTCTTTCTGACTTTCAAGGAAAAAAAGAAGAAGAAAAAGAAACCCTCCTATGAATGGCAAAGAAAAGGAAAGAAAAGTTTCTTTTAAACTTTCAACCTTTTTCATTTGGTACTGGGTAGCATGTAAACATTTTTTTTCTCATGGTATATATGCTGGTAGTCTCTTCTCTTTTTTGTGCTCTAAATGGCCTTTCCCCCACCCCCCCCACCCCTTTTTACCACATAGCATTGCCTTTCCATTATTGATTCAGAAAATCAGCAGGGAAAAAAAAAATCAACCGTGTACACATATTAAGAAAGAGAAGTCAGAGGAAGATGGATCAAACCATCCATCTATCCATGTGGCCATTTATCTATCAATCCATCTCGCTACCCACCGCCTCTATTAAAATAAATAGCGGGCACTGTACACATTGCTGGTTGGCTGAAGTTGTGATCTGGACAAAAGGTCTGTTTGGGAAAAGGATGCTGAAGCTCTAATTCTATTTGTGCCGGTTGAAAATCAGGAGGGGTTTTTCTACACTTCACTTTTATTAGATTATTTCTTATAGATGGTTTCTTTTTTCCTCCCAGACGCGTGGTGGAGGCTGCTGAAGCAGTTGGTCTATAGTTGGAATAATTAAATTAACCATTTGGTACAACTTTTAGGGGAGAGCTCGCGTGTAGAAAGCACAACTCGGAACAAAACAGGGCGCTGGGGCTGGGGCTCCGGCCTGGCCCAGCCCCTCACGCCTTTCATCTTCGGGGCAGAATCAGGACCACGGGGCACAAAAGAACCACACAGGGGACGATGGGCCAGGGATGATGGGGGGGTGGGGCGAAGAGAGGGACAGTAACACGGAACAAACTAAACCTACAAGGCCTACAAAGGGGAAAAAGAAGTCAAGCGCGTTTGTTCATCGGACCGTGCGGTGCCGGTGCCGAAAGGTCTCCTGGTACAAAGAGAAGGCGGTGCACAGCATCCGGACCCAGCGAGGCCCGGCACCAGGGGGCGCCTGCAGAGAGGCCGGGGCCGCGCCCGGCACCTGGGAGAGGGTTGGCGCGGTGGGTCGGAGGAGGCTGGGATTCGAGGCCGGTGGGAGCCTCGGACAGCAGGGCGGGGAGAGACACGGCCCCGGGCGGGCCCGGGGGCAGCGGAGAGCGCGAGCCGGTGCCCTGCACTGGCAGCTGCTGGGCCTGCCCCTCGGCGGCTCCCCCGGGCGCCCCCGCGGCCTCGCGCTTCCCTCGCCCTCGCCCCTTGGCGGGCTCCTCCCTCCAGTCCTCTTCTTCTCCAGGAGTCACCCTCCGACGCCTCTTCAACTCCCAGCTCCCCTGAGCTGCACACCTCACTCCCCACGCCAACGTCGCCTGCGCACAGGAACTGCCTCCAGGCACCGACTAAATCCCAAAGTTCTACATCTTCACCGAAGACTCATCCTCAAAAGAGGCCGAAATAAACCCCGCTCCTCCCAGCTCCCCGCACACTCCAGGTTCGCGGTCCGCCTCCGCCCCAGTGGGGTCTGGGGACAGTCTGCAAATTAGGACCCGAAGGGGGATTGTCCGGCACTCATTTCGGGTGTAGGGCCGGGCCCGGGCGCCCAGCAGTGGCGCGGGGCGCGTGCGCTCTATACCCAGCTGAGACACATCCCCGGGTGCGCCCAGGCGCGGGTGCCAAGAGGGGTGTGAGCCTGGTTATTGGCAAGCGTGGGCCTTGGAGCCAAAACGCATCCCCTCCAGGACACCTCATGTCTTTCTCTTCTCTGCAGAAGCGCTTAAACCCCATATAAGCGGGAGGAGCGGGCTAGCGGGGTGCCACGCAGGCCTGTGCTCCCAGCACCCACATCCCCCGAGTGTGCGCCTGGGGCGGCGGTGTCGCCTTGGGAGAGCCAGGAAGCTCCCCTGAAAAGTCCAAGAGAAACCTGGACAATTGCAGCCTTGTGCTTGACAACCTATCCCCCACCTCCCGGGGCGGGGGGGGGCGGGGGGGCGGGTAAGTCAGGGTGGGGAAAGTCTATGTGCAGCGTCGAAGGGGCACAGCCGCTTCCAGATCCGAAGGCAGATTCATATTCATGAGAGCGGGATAAATAAAGACAAATCCCCACAGTAATAACACTTGGATTCGCATCCGTCTTTGCTGGCCTTTAGGTTTAGGGGACTGAAGACAGATGTTTGCATCTCTTTTCTCCTCTTGTCTGGTGACCATAAAGAAAAACCATTTAGAGCGCTGCAATTTGTTTCCCGCCGCAGTAAAACCTTGTACACATTTATTTTCATTTCACGCCGTGCACAAAAAAGTGCACAGTGGTCACCAAGGGCCTTTCTTTATCAAATACGCATTGTACAACATACAACTGCAATAAAACTATCAGCCCTCCCCATAAAACTATCACCAAGCTCCTCGGCGGGTCCCACCGCCTGCGCTCCCGACTTTAGTGCTTTCTCATGTCCAGAGGACGCGCCATCACCTGAAATCAGCCTGAAACTCACCCAGCGGAGAAGCACGAGGTTGGGGGGCCGCTGTCCCTGTTTAATCCATTACGGCGTCCGCTGCAGTTTAGTGCGCAATAAAACACAGTGGCAGTGGAGAGCGGGCGCCCATCCACTCCCCGGCACTAGCATCGAATTAAACCACTTAGTTTGGCAAACACTGAACGCCTAAATGCCCCTATAAAGACTTTATGAGTTTGTTACTTTAATTACTGACTTGTTACAGAGCACATAAAGGGGGTAATGAATGCAATAAAACTAATTATCTACACATTTAATTCATATAAAATATCCAGGGTTTGTTTACACCACACGGCGATTCAACTAAGCATTCCTCCTCTTGTCCACCGAGAGGAAGGATTTAATGAAATAGTTTCCCTTATTCTGCTAGAGCCTAACGAACCAAATGAAAATTACCCTCCGCTTAAATCATGGGGCCACCGAGGTCCACAAATCACCGCTCATTTCTTTGTCTGTGCCTCGCTGCCAGCACCCAAGAGCCTGGGGTGTTGGACAAGAAAAGTCCCCGACCTGGAGCCTGGGCATTTAAAGAGCAAGGATTTCGTTCACTGCAGTCAGCAAACCTAAAGGGCAAGCAGACAGCAATCCTCTTTCGAAGGTTCGGGTCTTTGGAGAATTGTGGGTACCTGAAAAACTGGAGGCGAAAAAAAAAAAAGAAAGAAAGGAAAGCACCCGAGAGGGATGGAAGAGGAGGCACATTTGGGGACACTTCGTGCCCGCTTGCCAGTTAAACAGAGTAATTAAAAGCAACAACCACACAAACCAACAAAATGCAAACCTCACGCTAATGCAGAAAAACCCAGAACTGAGCGCAAAGAAGCCATTGGTTGAGAATCCAGATGTTTTATATTCAAGAGCTTTTACTTGGCTGTTCTTTTATTTTTTAAATGGCTGGGTAAGCGGAGTCTCTAGAAAAGCACATTAAGCCAAGACAAGAAATGCAATTTATAAGATGCTTTTTAAAAAAAAAAAAACCCTCTACCAGGTGTATTTTAAAGAAATCCACTTATCGTTCACATACTTGGCCCACTTACTCTATGTTACAGGGCGCCTGAGTCTTGCCAATGTCCCAGTCCTTTATAACATTTCATGCACTTCAGGGGGTAGGCTTGTTGTTAAATTGAGCGTGTAACGCTCTTACAAAACAGGTTTTCTATGACATCAAGGTTTGTTCTCCCTAACTGAGAAAAAGAGTGAGAGAGAGAGAGAGAAAGAAGAAGGGGGAAAACACACACACTATCTCAATTTATGCCTAAGGTATATGATCAGTTAAAAAGGCTTAAAAGCTCAGGGAAATTGGATCAGGGAGAATCGTCACCCAACTTTCATTATTTCCAAGTAGTGTGATTGAATTAAAGGGCAGGGAGCTGGTTAGAAGGGAGGATCAGGGGCTCAGTGCGTAATGGTGTGGTATTAAATTCTAATTAGAGATGCAGGAATCAATGATAGGGAGGTTGGACAGCTCAGTTCCCCAGTGCCAGCCCAATAGACGGATGAGTTATTGTCATGTAAAAAGCGCCAGCAATAAGACCAACCGCTTTGCTATTGTCCAAGTGGAAAGAGCCAAGTTTATTATGAGGACTATATGCTCTAGAGACCTCAGACAAGGCATCTCATAGGAGGCTTTTTCATAAAACTAGGCTCTGCTGGTAGTAAGGAGGCCAGTTTGGAGGCAGGCGTTGAGCTGTGCACATCTCCCCACTCCAGCCACCTTCTCCATACCCATCTTTTATTTCCTTTTTCCACTTGGCTGAGCCATCCAGAGCCTTTTCAATGTATAAAATGGAATATTCTTACCTCAATTCCTCTGCCTACGAGTCCTGTATGGCCGGGATGGACACCTCGAGCCTGGCTTCAGCCTATGCTGACTTCAGTTCCTGCAGCCAGGCCAGTGGCTTCCAGTATAACCCGATAAGGACCACTTTTGGGGCCACGTCCGGCTGCCCATCCCTCACGCCAGGATCCTGCAGCCTCGGCACCCTCAGGGACCACCAGAGCAGTCCGTACGCCGCAGGTAAGGACCGCCAGCTTTCTCAGCTGAGGAAGCCGCCTTTCCGCTCGTATATAGGAAGCCTTGATTGCATTTGAAAATGGAAATGTGTTTAGTATTTACCAAACGAAATTTGCTTACACAAATGAAAGAATTTATCACGTTAGAAGCGATTGCAGGGAGGGGTAATTCACTTACAGGGTTACACTATCCTAGTCACACCCGAACCGCCAACAAAATTATCTTAAGCTGCCAAAATGATAGGCATAATTTATTTACTTTGCGATGAGACGTAAAGCTTAGAAAATAATTAAATAACAAAGAGTAAAGCTCATTACTGGCAGTGTCTCTTTTTTTAAGAACCGACAGCGGCTCACACCTCTTTGGCGGGTCATTTTTCTGATTATTTCTTTCTTTTCTTTTCTTTTCTTTTCTTTTATTTTTGCAGCGCTATCCCCCAACTTTTGGGCCGGGTCAACTTCTGAGAATTAAAAAGTTTCAACTGTGGGAGGGTTTGGTAACTTCATCCCTGGCTTCCTGATATTCCGACTGAGGTTTTCGGACTCTTTTCCTCTCTCGCTTTTCCTCATCAAAGCATTCTCGTGTCCCCGGCCTTCAGCTGTCTCCAACGCGCTATTTCAACCCACCCAAAGGCGCTTGTGCCCGGAGGGACCCCACCACAGCCCGAAGTCCGCGCCCCTGTTTCCGTGTATAACTAATTTGCTCGGGTTTTTCTCGCCAGCTCCTCTCGGCCACTCTCCCGCGCCGGTGTCGGCGGCGGCGGCTCCAGCGCCACCTGACCTCTGGAGTCCCCACATTCCGGCTCTGCGGCTCGCGCGCTCCAAACCATTTTGCTCATACGCTGTCCCCTCTGTTGTCCTCTAGTTCCTTACAAGCTCTTCACGGATCACGGCGGCCTCAACGAGAAGCGCAAGCAGCGGCGCATCCGCACCACTTTCACTAGTGCGCAGCTGAAAGAGCTGGAGAGGGTCTTCGCGGAGACGCACTACCCCGACATCTACACCCGGGAGGAGCTGGCCCTGAAGATCGACCTCACCGAGGCGCGAGTCCAGGTACGCGCGCCCGGAAGCCGATCCGGCTTTGCAGCATCGCGCGGGGCAGGGGTGCAGTGCGGGGGTGCGGGTGATTCTGCTGAAGGTCCGAGCTCTCCGGCCTCTCCTGAGAGGCCAGGTCCGGAGGGGCCGTGCGCGCGAGGAAGGGTTAGGGAGCGCGTTCTTGGCTATAAATTCACAGCTGCAAAGTGCTGCCACCCCAGCTAGCGCCGCAGAGGCATTCAGGGGCCATGGGAGAGCCATTTCGGGGACAGGGAGTGCCCTGGGGGAGGAGTGCAGACTCTGCCTCCGTATTATAAGTAGTTTTGCCAAATCTCTCCTAACTCAAGAGCTTTTAACTCGGAGCTAATGGCGTAGAGGTACAGGTGCATTTTCCCGGGAACTGTGACTTGCAGCAGATTTGCAAAGGGTCTGGGATTCTATGTAGGTCAAGATCCGCGCGGTACTCTAACCTTTCAGGGACACAGGTGCGCTCAAGAGCTGGCCGTGGCGGCTCTCCGTGAGCCGCCCAGTGGAGGGGCGGCACGCACCAACGCTAGCTCTTCCAGGCCCAAAGGCCAGAATGGGCAGCAGGCCCCGAGCCCAGAGACCACCCCCCACTTCTGTCTACCACTCAGAGTTTAACTTGAGACCTGAGGCCTAGAGGCGATGGCGAGTTTGGAGTGGCTCAGGAAGTAGACTGAGCAAAGGTCCGCCCAAATAAGGGCTTCCATTTTAGGGCCTTTCTGGGACTTGCAGCCTTTTCACCTCTCCTGCAAGCCACCATTTCCGGGACATGCTCAAGTGGCCCTAGGAAAGTTTCTCAAAAGATGCACCAGCCATAGGCGCGGGAGTATCCGCGGCGCGTGGAGTTTAAAACAAGCTGAAATGGAACGTGGGCTGCCCTAACCGCTTTTCTTTCCCGTTGGCTTCTTTCTCTTGCTGCTTCGCCGCCTCTCTTCTCCTCTCGGGCCAGGTGTGGTTCCAGAACCGCCGCGCCAAGTTCCGCAAGCAGGAGCGCGCGGCCGCGGCTGCAGCGGCCGCGGCCAAGAACGGCTCTTCGGGAAAGAAGTCCGACTCCTCCCGGGACGACGAGAGCAAAGAGGCCAAGAGCACCGATCCGGACAGCACTGGGGGCCCGGGCCCCAACCCCAACCCCACTCCCAGCTGCGGGGCGACTGGCGGCGGCGGCGGCGGGCCCAGCCCCGCAGGAGCCCCGGGGGCGGCGGGGCCGGGGGGCCCGGGAGGCGAACCCGGCAAGAGCGGCGCGGCGGCGGCGGCGGCGGCGGCGGCGGCGGCTGCAGCGGCGGCGGCGGCGGCGGCGGCCGGAGGCCTGGCTGCGGCCGGGGGCCCTGGACAAGGCTGGGCTCCCGGCCCCGGGCCCATCACCTCCATCCCGGATTCGCTCGGAGGCCCCTTCGCCAGCGTCCTATCTTCGCTCCAAAGACCCAACGGTGCCAAAGCCGCCTTAGTGAAGAGCAGTATGTTCTGATCTGGGATCCTGCGGCGGCGGCGGCGGCGGCGGCGGCGGCGGCGGCGGGCGAGCCGGGGCCTGGCGGGCGAGTGGGCGAGCGGGTAGGCCCAAGGCTGTTGTCGCTGCTGCCGCGGCTTTTTCCTTGAGACCCTAAAGTGATCGCGATACGAATAAAGAGAAAACGGCGTCGCCTCCATTTCAACCCCACTCCTACCCCCTTCCTTAACCCCCAAACCAAACCAAACCAAACCACACACCTCCCTGGCTTCGCACCTGCCTCAGGGCCGCGCAGGCGGGCCAGGGCTCCGCTTGCCGCCGGGGAGGTGTGAGCGGCGCGGCCTGGACTCGGGGGGAATCTCAGGGGGCTGTGTCTGCGTGTCGGTGTACGTCTGTCTCGGGGAATGTGTGTCTGTGGCCCGAGGAGGGTGACAGGGAGAGAGGGGTGGGAGGCCACAACCAACTCAGTGACTTGCTTAGAAAAAGAAAAAAGGAATCAAAACTCCCCCAAATTAAAAAAAAAAAAAAAGGAAGGAAGGAACAATTAAAAAAAAAACCCGAAAGTTTTTAAAATCTAAGAAAAATAAATAAAACAAAGTAAAGGGGGGAAGAGGGAAGCTGCGACTGGCACTGTCTGAGGGCTCTATCTTGCGAATCCCTAAATTCATCCGCATCCCCCCCCCCCCACCGGACAGCACAGACTCCCTTGGGGCTCCTCTTCAGGGAGAGTAGGAAGGCTTTCCAGACGCCCCGCTTCCCCTCTTGTCCTTGGATTCGGGCCGCTGCGGCGACGATTCGTGCAGATGGTCCCCGCGGCCAAGGTGACTTCCTCGCGCCCGCTTGCCAGCCCCACCTCGTCGAACAGCATCCCGCCATCTGCGCATCCGAACCGCGCACAGTTGCAGCCGGCAACCTGAATCTGTGCGGCCACTCGGCCCTGAAAGATGCCCTATACATGAAATGCCTTTTCATCCTCAAACTCCGCAAACGATGTCACATGTCTCGCAACTCTTCCCTTTTTTTCTCTCCTGACACCCCAACCGGCATTTTCTTCCACCAGCTTTTACTGAACTTTTTGGCACTGCTTTGGATTGGAGTCAATTGCAGTCCACGCAAATGACTGCAGAGGAATCTACCCAGCAAGGAAAAGAGGCGCACACAAGTTTGCAGAAGTGTCTCTGCATTTCTGCTTGATCCGAAATGGACGCACATCCTGTATGGTGGATGGACTGTATATTGATGATTCCATTCTTCTCGCAGTTTAGACATCTCTGTTGGGATTTTTTGTTTATTGGTTTTTTATTTTAAAAGGCACAAACTATAGATATTAGTTGAATGTTGAGGCTTTAACTTTTTTGGTGTCTTTCTACAACTGTGTTCTGTGACTCAATTGTATCGTGTTAATATCAGTACAGACCGTCTCCTCTACGTGACCGTATAATGTTTTTCTCTTCTTGTAGTCTCTATGGTGTGTCTTTATGGAATAATAAGGTTCTCACGGGTTCAATTCCTTTGTGTTTAGAGAGACCACGGTTCAGACAATGGTATATATTTTTGTTATCAGGTGCATGTCTGTCTGATTTCTTTTTTATTTTTTCCTTCTCGTTGGACTATGTTTGTGAACATAAGCGTCATAAGTTATGTTTCAGATTTTCGAATTTATTTATATGTGTTATAATGAATGCTTCTATTTAAAAGGGAAATATTTCTACATGTGCATATAGTTTTCCAAGAGTGTACCATTAACTTGATTGTTGATAATAAAAACAAAAAGCAAGTCTAGCAACTGAACTATTCCGACTTTTTCTTGACTCATTTTTGTTTGATTTTTTAAAATAAATTAATTTTAAAACGATAAGGGAGGACAGAGGAAATTGTACAGAATATCTAGAAGCCGCTGCGGCTCTGGAAACCTAGGTGGGTTGGGGAATCTAAGTTCATGCGGCTAAATCCAGCCAATATAAAATTTAGTGCTTGGGACAGCAGGCAGGATTCTTCTGGTCCATTTTTATTTCTTTCCCAGTCACAGAGCACAGAAGAAGACGAGGGCGTTGATAAAGGTGTTCGGATCCGTGCCTAGGCTGCGGCTCCGCGGACTCGGTAGCCGAGGAAGCAGGGTTAGGCAGCCTTCTAATTCCCAGCTTTGAGAAGCACTCGAAAGTGCAGTGTGCAGGCGCCTTCAGGACCGATGGCGTCCGGGGAGGGCCAGGTGGTCCAGCCTCCTTAAGCCCCAAAAACTGCTGGCACCCAGAGACACCGGGGTGGGTGGGTGGGTGGGGGTCTTTGCGTGGACGGGTGCATCTGGAAGGCACCAGCCGGAGAGCAGCTCTGCCATGTTGGTGTGTTTGGAGAAATAACATCTACAACAACTGGAATTAGCGAGCACTTACCTGTACCAGGTTGTGTTTTCCATACATTATCTCATCTACCCCTCAAAACAACATGAGGAAGCAGGTGCAATTCCTATCCCTATTTTCTTTTAAACAGATGAGGAAGCTGAGGCAACAGAGAGGTTAACTTGCTCGAGAGGTTCTGGTGTGTGAGGGATGGCGCCAGCCTTTGAGCCCAGGAAATCTGATTCCAGAGCCTGCCCTTTAACTATACCGGTGGTTCCCAAAGTGTGGTCCCTGGACCAGCGGCCTCAGCGTTACCTGGGAACTTGTTAGACTCACGAATTCTTAGACCCCATCTGAGACCTACTGAATCAGAAACTCTGGGAGTGAGGCCCAGCCAACTGTGTTTCACAAGCCCTATAGAGGATATGAGAACCGCTGAACTACACTATAATAAACCCAAATGGGAAGGTTCTAGCATTAGAACTGCATTGGGAACAGGTGGGTTTGTGTATGATGGGGGTGGGGGCAGTTCTGGACGCTTCAATGACACCCTTTTGGAAGGAAAGAATCATCACCACAGACCCAAGATGGAATTCTGCCTCTTCCTTGGACTGTTTGGCTGGGTCAACTTCTTCAAGCAGTTGCCCATGTGGACTTTTGGTACTTACCTTGGTACCTTTCTGGTTGGGCTTTATCAATGGAGGAGCCAGCTTCCCTCATTTGAGTGGAGGCCACAGTCTGCCAACTCTGGTCTGAGGATTAGCAGCTGATCTGGTTTGAATTTATCAGGGCTTCTCACTTAGAGAATCCAAATATAGTGTGCATCAGATTAGGCAGGTTTCATTAAAAAATTTGAAAACTTTGGGTCTTATCAAACTTCCAATCGTTTTTCTAAAAAGCTTTTAAATAGTCTTTAAAAAATCTGTCTCTAAATGGCCTTCAGTAAATTCTCCAAGACAGCATTCCATAAACAATGGCATTAATTGTGCTGGTCTAAAATGCCAGCAATTGCCAGATCCCTGAGACCCCAGTCTTCAGTTGTAAATACAACTTAGAAGGTCTGGAAGAGGCAAAAAGAAGGGCAGGAATGTATTGACATAAAGGGCATTCAAGGTCCAGGTAACCCAGTCCTGGACTTGGCTGGAGGAAAATTAGCCTTCCTCTAGGCATTGAGGGCCACCAAGTAAGCCTCTGCGAGCTGATAGCAGGCCAGTGGGACAGGCATTCTGGAGAAGGCAAGACCAGGAGAGAGGAAAAAAACAATAAGGAGAGAGAGGGAAGAAGAGAGATAGAGAAAGAAGAGGAAAAACAAATAGCCAAGGAAGAGTTTTTGGAAACCCCAGGGAGGGCCCTAGAAATCCTTTCAGATTTGGATAAACTCAATAAGCTTCCCCAAATTCCCTTCTCCTGGCCTTGACCTGCTTTGAGCAACTTATCTCCAGGACAAGGGAAACTTTGGAATATGGTGAGGAAAACATGCTTCACTCTCTCCACCCCCCCTCCCCACCAGCTTCCCAGAAAACTGTATTTTAAATATCGGGAGGCATCCAGCTCTAGTATTTCAAATATCAACGTCTTTTTACTTTGGGTCACCTCTGCCTCTGATCAAAAAGCGAGCTGTCGGGAGGCAAGTTTATGATCAAATGCAGAATAATGTTCCTGAAATATGATGGAATCTAGTGGCAGGACACTATGTCTCTTGTATTGTGTCATTTCCTTGGAGCCCTGCACAGTGTGAACAAGCTCACTTTCACTTTTCCTCTCCTAAGGAATTTGCATTTTGGCTCATCAAGGCATCCCTTTTCCTGGCAACTCTGGGACCACATGTGACTTCACAAAACCTGCATGAGTTACTGCCAGACAGCCGTCTCTAGGCCCAGTCTCCTTCACCACAGTCGAGTACAGGGAACCAGAGAGTGGTTTCAGAGGGCAGCCCATAACCCAGCAAACAGTAGCTGTCTGCTACTCACCTCAGATGCTTCTCTGTGGCCACCTCATGTCCTTAGAAAGATGGCCTCTGGCTAGATAGAGATGGCCCTCAATTCAGGGAAAGGAACTCTGTGACCTTGGACAGCAAATAATTAATCTCTCTGAGCCTGATTCATCAACCATAAATGTGAATAATAGTACAGACTTGTGAGGTTGTTGGGGGGATTACATAAGATGTCCAGTAAATACCTGGCAGAGCAGGGAGTTTTCAGCAAATGTCAAATATTATTTTTAACATTATTTTATTATGTAACTCCTAGATTGTCTTAATCTCCCTAGCTCAAGCCTCAGAAGATTAAAAAGATCCCTCAGTTGTCACTTATGTCAATGGCCCAGGAACACAGAGTGTGAGAGAATATGCAAAGTGGAATTGGAGAACTTTGCTGAGGGTGACAGTTAACAGCCTAGAATCAGCCAAAGACTGACAAGTAATAACTACTAATATTTATTGAGTGCTCATTATATGCCAGGCACTTTTAAGCTGACAAGCTTTAAAGCATTCAATCCTCCCAACTACCCTACTGGAAAAGTGCTATTCCCACTTTTTTTTTTTTTTTTCTTAGGAGGAAACTGAGGCATAGAGAGGTAAGGTAACATGCCCAGGTCACACAGCTGGTAGTAACGCAGCAGGAATCCAACCCCAACTGGTTTGTCTCCCAAGCCCATGCACCTTAACAACTGTTCTTTACAGTCTCTGCAAAGGGATGAATTCATTTTAGCCCATGAGGTCCTATACTGCCAGACCTGGGAAGAGATGTCCCCTTGCAAAAGGACTCTGAGAGGTAGGTGAGAGTTAGAAAGGGCATCAGGAGGAGCAGGACTGGATGAGAATCCCAACCAGATTCAGAATGAAGTCCAGGGCCTGAAAGGGAGCACGCTTTGGGGTCCCCACAAGGAGGGAGAATGTTTTCTGCAAGGCAACACATCTACAGTTCATAGTCCCGCTCTGGTAAGTGAACAAGGCAAGGAGTGGCTGGAGGCGTGGCACATGAAAGGGGAAAGAACAGTTACACTGATGAACTGTGGAACGTTGGTAGGTAGACAAGAATGGATGTCAGGAATAGATGTCAACCTCTAGGCTCATTTATCACCACCATGACAGACAAATCAAATGGTGCAAATGACAAAGCCCACCTGAATCCTTAATTGTTCCAGCCTTAATTTCAGAGTGGCCGCTCACAACTCTCTGTAGATAATACAACCAAATGCCTTCACTCACTAGTACTTCCATTTGGAAAGCAAAGTACAGTGCAAAGACCTGTGACCTCCTCAGACCAATAGGCAGGTTATCTGAAGATGGCCTATGACTATGTCCCCATCACCACAGTAGACACCTTGGGTAGTGCTAGTCTTGGCTTAACTCAGGAGTTCTTAACCTTGGGTTCATGGATTGAATTCAAGGAGGAGAAAAAAATACATACATATTTTCACTAATCTCTACCTGAAATTTGGCGTTTTTTCAATGATGAATGTAGGCAACAAAGCCACAGTAGTAGTATTAGTACCTATGACTGTCACCAGTGAAATCACAGATACGTTCATTTCATGTTAGAGGTTTTGAAACTATCTCAATATGTCATTTGCGTTCATCATTAATTTGAAATTATGGTAATTATTAAACCAGCTACTAGATCTTGTTATTTAATACATTAATAAAGACGCACATACATGATTACAGCACCAATTTGTTTTAAAACATTTTTCGTAATTTTATTTTAATTGGCTTCTTTTGTAATCCTATGCATTTTATTTTTTTACATTTAAAAACGTTATCTTGAGAGGGGTTCATGGGCATCACACCGGCTGCCAAGAGTTCTGTGGTGCGTGCACACGCGTGCTCGCGCACACACACACACACACACACACACACACACACACACATACACACACAAGCTAGGAGCTCCTGGCTAATTGATGAGAGCAGGGTATTCCACCCCGCTGCAAAGCTCTGACTTTAAGAATCTCTCATCAAGACCAGAGCATGAAATCATTTTACTCTACAGGTGGAAGAAATATTAGCCAAGTCCTATAACATGCTCCTTTAAAGGACAAAATAAAATAAAACAAGCCCCCAAAGCTGAACAAAGAAAATTCCAGGATTTTAAAGACCACTGCTGCGTGGAGGTGACAGACAGCGCAGGAGAGCAGGAGGTGATTAAAAGGTTTCAACAGGCTTTGAATATCCTCATTATATTTGCTGAGTATCTGCATGGGCCGGGCACTGTGCTGGGTTCACCACAGAGCAGCCCCTACGATGAAGGTGGTGCTTTCCTTCTATTACACTACTGAAATCCAAAACCATTGAGTCACATGTCCAAGTCACACCACTAATAATGGTAGAGCCAGGATGCAACCCACAGCCCTGAGTCTTAGCCAATATGCTAAAAAGCTTTAAAAAAATGAGAAAAGGAATTCTTCATCTTCTGGGCTGTCACTCACTTTATCTTTTGTCTGAACCTGAAGCTATTTAGTTTGTTAAAATACCCCAAGGCCAAGTGATTGAACAACGATGTTACTTTAGCCTTGCATTTGATGTCAAAGACCTCCCTCTGGGGAAAGTCAGACATCAAGGGGGAAATAAAGTCTTCTTACCTGGACATAATTTCATTAGGGAACCAAGTGGATGACTGTTTGCTATTTGCTATCCAATGATTTAAGCGGCGATTTTCAGAACAGGAAGAGCCTGAGTGTAAAATTTAATTTCTTTAAGGCCCTAGAGGCATGGCTACTTCGGGCAAAAGTGAAGTGTAAACCTGGTTTGTCTGAGGCATAAGATATTGTGCTTTTGGAGTATTTATTATGTGTTAAGTACTTGGCTAACTGTTCAGCATTTGTTATGTATTACGACCTTTCAAAATTCCTAAGGTAGATAATATTGTTCTCATTTTTAAAAATCCAAGTAACAGAGAGGCTGAGCAACTTGCTTAAGATCCCAGAGCTGGTAAGTGCCAGAGCTGAGCTCCAAATCAATGTCCCTTTGATCCCAAAGCCCTGATCAATCTCCGAGAGATCCCAGAGTCCAGAGGAATCACTGAGGCAATAGCCTAGAACCCAGCACTGCCCTTAGCCTGCCTGCTGACGCCTTAAGCCAATGTTAAAAAAGATAGAGAGCGTTATGAAAATGTTCTGGAATTTATAGTGATGATGGCTATACAACTTTGTGAATATACTAAAACCCACCAAATTGTACACTTTAAAAGAGTGAATTTTATGTTATGTGAATCATATCTCGATTTTTTAATTGAATAAATTTGACATGTAATGTATAAATTTAAGGTGTACAGCTGTGTTACTTTGATACATTTATATATTGTAATATGATTGCTGATATAGTGCTATTTATCACATTGTATAGTTATAGTACAGTATTATTGTCTATATTCATTACACTGTGCATTAGATCTCTATGGTTCATTTACTATTCTTTACAAGTTTGTACCCTTAAACACCATCGCTCTTAACTCCCTCCCCGCCGATTCCCTGGTAACCACCATTTTACTCTGTTTTTAACAGGTTTCACTTTTTTAGATTCCACATTAAGTGATATCATATGGTACTTGCCTTTCTCTGTCTGACATCTTGCTTAGCTTAACGTGTTCAAGGTCCAACCATGTTGTCACAAATGGCAGGATGCCCTGCTTTCTCATGGCTGAATAATATTCCATTGCAGGGCTTCCCTGGTGGCGCAGTGGTTAAGAATCCACCTGCCAATGCAGGGGACAAGGGTTCAAGCCCCGGTCAGGGAAGATCCCACATGCCGCGGGGCAACTAAGCCCGTGCGCCACAACTACAGAGCCTGCGCTCTAGAACCCGTGAGCCACAACTACTAAGCCCTCGAGCCACAATTACTGGAGCCCGTGCTCTGCAACAAGAGAAGTCCCCGCAATGAGAAGCCTGCGCACCACAACCAAGAGTAGCCCCCGCTCACCGCAACTAGAGAAAGCCCACATGTAGCAACGAAGACCCAAAGCAGCCAAAAAAAAAAAATTTTTTTTTAAAGCAGAGACTAATACAGGAAACCCATGTCTTTTCTTCCTCTATGATATCCTTGATTTCTTAAAGGTATAATTCATATACACCTTCATCTTAGTCTTAATCAGAGCAACATAAATTAACAAAGGGGGGAGAGAGTGAAAAATATTACCATTTTCTTAAGCAATTATCCTTTTTTTTTTTTTTTAAGTCTGCTGAATGTATGTTCTCCAGTATTGATTTTAAAACAAAATGCGCAAAAAATTCTTAAGCTGAAACCTTACACTGTAGTAATTTTTTCAATCTAATCATTGAAAGTCCAGAGAGCTGTTAAAATAATCAGATATTTAACCATCCCTATACCTGACCATATATTCAAAAAGTCATGCATGGTAACTTCTTTCTAGGGGCACTCTTGCCTTCTATTGAAGGAAAAGTCAAATTTAAAGGATATTTGAAAATGTCTGTGGGCATTCTTTCACTTATGCTGAAATTTTCTTCAAGTTCATTGAAATATTTTAAACAAGTCATTTCTTGAAAATCTCAAAAGGCTAAAATTTCAGTGCACACTTACTAGCAGAAATTAGGATATCCCACCTGAAAGGTTGTTTCATGTTTTGTTGTAAGGTCTTTTGAGACGTATAGATGATGTTAAAATATGAGTTTACAAGAAGACAAAAGTTGCATTTTTGGAGTTGATTTTCTGGCCTTAAGACAATTGGGCCTTTTTGTTAACCCAGGATTCTCCTGCTCAAAAAGTTTCTACTTAGAAGGAGAGAATCACCTCTAGATGATAGCCCTGTAGTTACTTTCTTTTTGGTGGGACGTCCTTCAGCGCTGTTAGGACTAGGATTGGTTAGGACTAGTTTCCATGTCATTCACACCCACTTGCTGGAAAAGTAGTTTGTGATAAGTAATAGAACCATATCTGAATAATTCAGTGATTTCAAAGTTTTAAAAAATTTCATAGGTAATACACGCACAAGGTAGAAGTTCAAATGAGTTAACAGGGTCAATGAAAAGTATATCTCCTTCCTACCTCTGTCCCCTCAAAGTAACCAGACTTAGTAGTTTCTTTTGTATCTTTCTTAAGTATAATGGAACGGCTTACCTAATTCCTGTACTTTTTAAAAAAATTCAACATATATCCCAAAGGTCACTCCCTATCAAAATCTTTTGATCTGCCTTATTTTTAATGGTTTCGTAGTATTTGCTTTCCAAAAAGGAATGCAACACGGTTCCTACGCTCCTAATGGCTCCTTGAATGGAAAGGAAGAACGTGACAAGAGACTGCTAATTCTTGCTAATAAGTATTCTCCTCTTCTTCCAGTTAGTGAAAGAACCCCTTGACTTTTTGACTGGCTGCGACGTGGGCATCCAGATAGAGGTTACATTTCCCAGCCTCCCTTGAACCTAGACATGGCCATATACCTAAGTTCTAGCCAACGGGATGAGAGCTGAAGTGATCTGTGCCACTTCTAGGTCATGCCCTTTAAAGAAAGCTGCTTGCTGTCAACCTCTTTTCCTTTTGCTATGTGATAGAATGTAGATGTGGTGGTGAAATAGAAGGTTCCTGAGCCCATGGACCCCTTCTTAGAGTAGAACCCATCCTATTATCCTCTATCAATTTTTACAGAGAAATAAACTATTCCACCAGCAATTGTTTGGTCTGTGTTAAACAACTGAACCACTATCTTGATAAATAAGAGTTGTCCTTGATATTTGTGCTGAATGTGGAGTAGGACTCACCAGATGGATGGGGGTGTGAGAATGACATTCCAGGCTGTTACATGTACAGGGTTGGAGAGACTTAAATCCTTTTTAAAAAGAGCCAGTAAGTGGCAGATGGATTAGATAATTCAGGTCTGTTGTCATCAAAGTCCATAATCATTTCACAACACCATTAGTATGATATTCATTTAAGGTTTTTATTTTCCCCTGGAATATATTGATGGACTTGGGTATTACCCATATGAATTGCCTAATTTGTTTGTGATTCACTGGGAAATCCCAGAGCAGGTTTTTCCAGTAGAATGACATGAAAACTAGTCCTAACCAATCTTAGTGCTAACAATGCTGAAGGACAGTCCCTCAAAGAGAAAGTAAGCACAGGGTTATCATCTAGATGTGGTTCTCTCCTTCTATGTAGAAACGTTCTGAGCAGGAGAATCCTGGTTAACAAAAAGACCCAATTGTCTTAAGGCCAAAAAATCAGTTCCTCAAAATGCAACTTGTGTCTTCTTGCAAAAACATATATACAAGCATCATCTATACTTCTCAAAACACCTTACAAGGAAACATGAAGCAGCCTTCCCAAAGACTTAAGTGCCCAGTAAATAACCTCCTTGCAGCAGGTCTAGAAACATGTTTTACTTCATGACAAAGGAAACCCACTCCTAACAGCCAATAATAATAATAACACTTCGCTTCTATTCGGGATTTATCATGTGCTAGAAACTGTGCTAAGCACTTTACATGTGTTATCTCATTTTATCTTGGCGACTACCTTATGACATGGGTACTATGATTATTCCATTTTAGAGATAAGGAAACCAGGATTTAAAAGAGATTAAATAGCTTATTCAAGTTCCCACAGTTGGTAAGCAGCAGAACTGGAATTTGATTTGAACTCAAGTCAGCCTGATTCCAGAGACCACTCTGCTCTACTGTACCTGGTTATACACAGCACTCTTGTGCTTACTCATGCTTTTAGAGCATAAAAGCTTCCTCATGAAGGACCCTCTCCCTGTAAGGGTCATGATGGGGCACAAGGCAGTATTTGTGCACAGTTTTGTGTGTGATTAAATATTCAAGAGCACTTTGTTGCTGTGTGCATTCTAAACCACACCCTTCTGCCAGCGAATGCTTACTTAGTGTTTACCTGTGCCAGGTGCCTACTGGACCAGAGGAGTTGGAACAGGAAGGATTCCATGGTGCTCTGGAAGTGGGGGAGATCCCATGGGGTCTACTTTGGATGCCTCTCTCCCTGTCCATCACTTCTCTTGCAGGTAGCCTTCTTCAGAGTCCAGTTCACAAGGGCATCACCAGAAGCAGCCATAAGGGCTTGAGTTTAGGAGGTGGCCCCCAAATGACAAGGACTACATCATTAGGTCTTCCCTCTTTGTGACTTTCTCCTAGGAGCAGAGGGTCAATGCCTCTTCCCCAGCTCAGTGCCCACGTCACCATCTCATTTTGGTAAATATTACAGTAGGCTGATCCAGGGTTGCTAACACTTTCCAATTTGAGCCTAGAGACATCTGTTGCAGGTGATAAATGGATTGTACTTAACCAAAGTCCAACAACGTCCCAAGAAACTAACTGATAGGTCCACAACCTGCTGTGTGGCCCAACTGAATCAGAGAATGAGTTATTTCATTTAGTTCTCACAGCAATCTTATAGATAGGTATTATTACTCCCATTTTCCAGATGTATAAACTGAGGCTTAGAGGGGGATGCAAAACTTGCAAGAGATTGCTGCAGGAATAAGTGGTGGAAACTTGCATTTAAAACCCCATGTACTTTATTCAATGTTTCTGCTGCCTCCATTGAACCTATGTTTGGAATGGAAAAAATTATAGGAATGAGTTACACATTCGTGGAACACATGACATTCTTTGCCCCAGTCCCTTTGGCTATTTTTTTTTATATTTATATGTGTATATGTGGATATATATATATATATATATATGCTAATTTATTTATTTATTTATTTTTGGCTGTGTTGGGTCTTCATTTCTGTGCGAGGATTTTCTCTAGTTGCAGCAAGCGGGGGCCACTCTTCATCGCCCCTTTGGCTATTTTAAACAAGGAAAATACACATGAAAATACCCATGGCCTCCAGCCCCAACTACAGCTGGGTGCAGAAGCGCATTCTGAGACCACTGGTTGTTATTGAACAAGAGCCCTGCGGGAGTTAAGCATCAGCTCTGAGGCCACTCAGACCTGGAGGAGCCAGGCCAGACCCCAGAGTGTCAGAATGATCCGTTCTTTTCCCTGCAGCAGGATCATTTCCAACCACAGCCAGGGACGGCCGAGGCATTAGCAAGCCTGCAACATCAAAACGGCCAGATCAATTCGCAGAAGCACTTCTAAGAGAAACAAATCAATAAGTTCCTTCCCCTAAAGATTGATAACATCATCAGGAAGCAACAGATGCATTTTAGGGCACCGTACACAGTGCCAGGGAGGTGAGGTCCCTGTGCTACGGTTCTGCCTCTGGAAAAGCAATTGTAAATCAGCGGCTGAACATCAGAGCCTGCCACACCTGTCACAACAATAAGAGCTAACGTTCTCAATGCACTCGGCAGGTTTCAAGGTGCCGTCACATACTTTGTCTCTTTGGATTAAGACCCTACAAGGGGGATGTTACTGTCCCCATTTCACGGATGAGATTCAGTAAAACTGAACTGCCCAACTGGTTTAAAGCCATGATTATTTCTAACCAAGCTGAGACTTGAATCTTCTGCCTTGGAACCCCATGTTCTGCCTCCTTGCCTAGTGTTCCCCAAACTTCATTCACTTTTTACCACCTTCACAATTTTGCATACATCAGAGAACCTCCTGTGTAATTTTTCTTTTTCTTTTCATTAACCTAGTTTTCTTTACCTAAATAAATTGATGTTAAAAGGAAATTTCCTATTACTATTATAAATGAAAACAGTATGATTAACTGTAAGTAGAAATCATAAAAAATTGCATGATCTTTGAAAGGAAAAAACCATGTCTGCCTGTGTCTTCACCTTCACAGACCACACTCTGTGAACACAATATTATACTGCAGACCTTTATGAGGAATAAGAATGCAGTAATTTTAAGTTCTGAGGTCCTAAAACATGAACTCTGTTTAAGTGAGCTGTGTTATTTTTTTTGCCAAAATCGATAGAACAAGATTCACTTTATCTCAACAATAATAAAGGATTTAGGGTTTTAGGGCAAATAAAAGAAGTTTCGTCTCCTCTCTCGCTTCCAGAGGCCTCACCCCTGGTACTGGCCCAGGGGAATGGAGATGCTGGAAAGGGTAAACCAAGATGGGTTTCCTGAAACCTGGAGAATAGAGATGAAAAATTCCAAATTTTACTATTTAAACAAATAAAAATCAGATCGGTGTCCTATGCATACAGAACAGGAATTAACTACCCTTCTAATTAAACTATCAGGAGAAGAAGCAAGGATTAAATGGAAAAGTGTCTAACTTCACCCCGGAGATTAACCTGTCATTTAAATTTGTTTAAGACCCATTTACATCCTACTGTCAGTCCCGACTCCTAAGTGTTCTCCACTGCCTCTCCTCAAAATGTATCAATCCCCTCCCCTCGCTTTACCTGGACCTGCCTTTAACTAGCATCCTCACTGAAGTGGTCTGAGCTCAGTAGCCCGCCTCATCCTCATCCCCCATTGTTGACCTGCGCTACTGTAATGGCCTCCTCATTCGGTGCCTCCCTTCCAGGCTAATCCCTTCCAATTCAGCCTCCACAAGTTGCCTGCATCATCTTTCCAAGATACAGATCTCCATCATCCCACACGGCACTAAACGTATTTAGTGGCTCCCTGTTGCTATAGAATCAAGTCTAAATTCCTAAATCCCACAAGGCCCTTCTTGAGGCAATACTTACATACATCTCTTTTTTCCCTAACCTTCTAAGCATTGCCCCCCAAAGCATCTAATTTAAAGGGATATGGTTTATTTGTAACATTAGATCTTTTTTTTTTAAACATCTTTATTGAAGTATAATTGCCTTACAATAGTGTGTTAGCTTCTGCTTTATAACAAAGTGAATCAGTTATACATATACAATATGTTCCCATTTCTCTTCCCTCTTGCCTCTCCCTCCCTCCCACCCTCCCCATCCCACCCCTCTAGGTGGTCACAAAGCACCGAGCTGATCTCCCTGTGCTATGCGGCTGCTTCCCACTAGCTATCTATTTTACATTTGGTAGTGTATATATGTCCATGACAATCTCTTACCCTGTCACATCTCACCCCACCCCCTCCCCATATCCTCAAGTCCATTCTCTAGTAGGTCTGTGTCTTTATTCCCGTCTTGCCACTAGGTTCTTCATGGCCTTTTTTTTTTTTTCTTTTTTTTTTTTTTTTCCTTAGATTCCGTATATATGTGTTAGCATACTGTATTTGTTTTTCTCTTTCTGACTTACTTCACTCTGTATGACAGACTCTAACTCCATCCACCTCATTACAAATACCTCCATTTCATTTCTTTTTATGGCTGAGTAATATTCCATTGTATATATGTGCCACATCTTCTTTATCCATTCATCTGTCGATGGACATTTAGGTTGCTTCCAGGTCCTGGCTATTGTAAATAGAGCTGCAATGAACATTGTGGTACATGACTCTTTTTGACCTATGGTTTTCTCAGGGTATATGCCCAGTAGTGGGATTGCTGGGTCGTATGGTAGTTCTATTTGTAGTTTTTTAAGGAACCTCCATACTGTTCTCCATAGTGGCTGTATCAATTTACATTCCCACCAACAGTGCAAGAGTGTTCCCTTTCCTCCACATCCTCTCCAGCATTTATTGTTTCTAGATTTTTTGATGATGGCCATTCTGACCGGTGTGAGATGATATCTCATTGTAGTTTTGATTTGCATTTCTCTAATGATTAATGATGTTGAGCATTCTTTCATGTGTCTGTAGGCCATCTGTATATCTTCTTTGGAGAAATGTCTATTTAGGTCTTCTGCCCATTTTTGGATTGGGTTGTTTGTTTTTTTGATATTGAGCTGCATGAGCTGCTAGTAAACTTTGGAGATTAATCCTTTGTCAGTTGCTTCATTTGCAAATATTTTCTCCCATTCTAAGGGTTGTCTTTTGGTTTTGTTTATGGTTTCCTTTGCTGTGCAAAAGCTTTTAAGTTTCATTAGGTCCCATTTGTTTATTTGTGTTCTTATTTCCATTTCTCTGGGAGCTGGGTCAAAAAGAATCTTGCTGTGATGTATGTCATAGAGTGTTCTGCCTATGTTTTCCTCTAAGAGTTTGATAGTGTCTGGCCTTACACTTAGGTCTTTAATCCATTTGGAGTTTATTTTTGTGCATGGTGTCAGGGAGTGTTCTAATTTCATACTTTTACATGTACCTGTCCAATTTTCCCAGCACCACTTATTGAAGAGGCGTAACATTAGATCTTAATGCTTGATTATATCCCTCCCTTTTCTCTAATGGTTTTTTGCCACCGCCTTAAACTTCTCTGACAGAGTCCAGAAGACACTCAACAAATAACTTGCTGATGGAGCTGTAGAGAAGAGGGGTAGTTTGCACCTCTGGGCCAGGTGTTTTAATGTGAGCAATGCTAAAGAAACACAGAAAAATCATTTGCAGAGTCATGAATTATTTATAGATTTCTACTTCCCTTCCAAAAGGTAATTCTTTAAAAACAAAGTTTATTCATCGGTTACTTCCTTTTAGTAAGTGAAAATGTTGAGTGAAATTTGGTTCTTGGTATGAAATGCAAGACTTTAGAAATTCAAATATACATTTAGGAAAGCATACATTTTCATCTATTCGCTGACAATGACTGAAGCAGAAGGCTATTCTTAGAGCAATTACCAGTTTGAGGAGAAGTGTAAACTTCAGCATAATTCACGAGCTGGTTCATTTTTCTTTCTTCAAGCATTAGTCTGGGTTTGGTATGCAATCAGCCCACACGTACCTTAAGTACATTCTACTTTATGCTGCCTTGCCTTACAGAGTCAGTGGATTCATTATAAATCCATTCTTCTACTCAGCAAACACGGAGTGTCTACTCTGGGCCAGGCACATTCCGAAAGATGGGATTATTTGACACAAATGGTTGGCATATCTAGTATCACAGATCTTTGCTTTAATCCAGAGGTAATCTGAAATGTTTAGTGTAGGTAGTTTTGCAAGTTATGTTATAGAAACGATGGGAATATGCATGGTAAATTATGTAAATCTGTCACCTCCTTTTGCTCCTCTTGACCACAAATAGCAGCTCTCCACATCTGTATCCTGCTTCACATTAATAATTTCATCACACAAGAAATCCTGCATAATCCCTGCTTTTCATGTGGGAAAACTGAGACATATATATTAAGTGACCTGTTTGTGATCCGACTACAAATTCCTGTGCAAGTGTGAGTTCAGGGTGGGGCATGGGGATGGGTAGGAGTAGGAGGGTGAAGATGGAGAACAAGAGAGGAGAATGAAGTTACAAGAAACATGGACTTACTTTTATTGAGTGCCTACTGCATGCCCGGCACCCGGCACACCCTAGTTCGTTCGGCCCTCATAGCGCTTTGTGGTAAATATTATTCTCTCTCGTTTTACAGCTGTAGAGACTGGTTGTACAGATTGTAATCAGGGAACCAGTCTACAAACTTGTTGTTTCCACTTTTCCAAGCTAGTTCCAGGGCCTTCTGGCCCCAAATCCAGTGTTCTTTCCACTCCATCACACTCGTATCCCAGCTGGAAGAAGGATTCGGTGGTCTGAAGATGCCCTTGGGTGGTTATCTATTAGATGAATTCTGGCTTTCCCACACGTTGATTTCCTAAAGTCTTGTTTGCATTGTTTTGGACACATAACTTGAGCCTCTCTTCTTCATGAGCTCAGCCTTTTTCTCCTCTAGCAAAGTAAACATCTCCCACAGGGGTCATATTCACTGATGTTAGAGGTCTTGGAAATCTGACTCAATCTCAGGTTTTCTGTATCTAAAGCAAGATTTCTTTTTTTTGAATTTTTGAATTTTATTTTATTTATTTCTTTATACAGCAGGTTCTTATTAGTTATCCATTTTATACATATTAGTGTATATATGTCAATCCCAATCTCCCAATTCATCACAAGCAAGATTTCAAAAGGAAAATAAAGATGAGGTTCAGTAACTTCTGTCCATTGCACTTCTGTCTTTATTTTGGAGTGGATTCAGTGGCTGAGGAAGGCCACTGGATGTTAGACTTCTGGCCAGGGGTGATACCCAAATTATCAACAATCAGCATCAATTAAATGGGTTATCCAGCAGAGAGGGTTCAACCTCTTGGGTCTCTCTCTGTGCCAGGCATTAATCCTTTAGCTGCTGGATCATGGAAGACGTCTGAGGATGCCAGGAGAGGAGTTGGGGTGGCCAGGCTTGCAGGCAGGCATTTAGGAGATCTTAGAGGAGTGATTCTTTCCCAAGCGGTGCGGCTATATTTTAATATTTTAACAACCAGGGCAGCCATATTGGTGCTTACTGACTGAGTATTGGCCCTGCTTCTGGCCCTCTTCCCAACCTCAGAGCTCCTGACCCCACTGTCCTCAGCAGGTGACTTCCCTATACTGGGCTGCTGTTGCTTCTAAAGAAGGGGGGGAAAAAGGGGTTACAACTAGAAAAGTTGTTCAGTCTTTTTTTGGCCTCCTAGCCCATCTGCATGCCTTGGGGAATAATGGTTTACGGCAGTGACTGCTGCCATTTGCCAATATTCATTCTTCTCTTCCTACAATAGCCCAACTTGAGTTTTAGCTGGGTACACGTCTGCCCAGCTTCACACTACATTTCCCACACTTCCTTGAACCTCAGTGTGATCATTTGTCTGTTGTAGCCAATAGAATTGTACTACTTTCAAAATATGCCTTTAAAAGAAATGAGTGAGGGCTTCCCTGCTGGCACAGTGGTTAAGGATCCGCTTGCCAATGCAGGGGACACGGGTTTGAGCCCTGGTCCAGGAAGGTCCCACATGCAGCGGAACAGCTAAGCCCGTGCGCCACAACTACTGAGCCCACGTGCCACAACTACTGAGCCCACATGCCACAACCACCGAAGCCCGTGCGCCTAGAGCCTGTGCTCCGCAGCAAGAGAAGCCACCACAATGAGAAGCCTGCACACTGCAATGAAGAGTAGCCCCTGCTCGCCACAACTAGAGAAAGCCCGCACACAGCAATGAAGACCCAACGCAGCCAAAAATAAATAAATAAATTTAAAAAAAATAAAAGAAATGAGTGAGCTCTTCTTTTCCTTTTGTTCTTTCTAATGGCTGGGATGCATGCAAAAGAGAAAGTAGCCAGAGAGGAGCTGCACTTGAGGACGGCAGATCTGCTCTGCTAGCCAGGATTCCTGGGCTCTGGACCATTACACGGGCAAGAAATGTTAAGCTCTTCTTGTTTAAGCTACACTATATTGGGGGATCTTTGTTTTAGCAGCTCAGACTCTACCCTAACAAATACTGCTCATTGGTTGTATCATTAGTTGGTTGGGTTTCCATAACTTACTACCTTTGAAAACAGAGGAGGGGGAGAGTGGGTAAAAAAGGCACAGCATTATACTGATATTAAGGCTGTAAGGTAACAAAAAAAAAATTGCAAATTGCCTTAAGAGAACTGAAAGACATTCTGTGGACAAAGGATGGATCATATGGGGAAACTGTCGAGAGAAGAGGTTGCAGAGATTAGACTTAGAGGCCATGTTCGGTGACTTTATTCTGAGTCCAGGCAGACTCACTGAAGTTTTGGGTAAGAAAGTAACACGATCCAATGTCTATTTTAGAAAGACTGCCCTGGAGTGTGGAGAATGGATTGGGGTTGTGAGGTTGGCGGTGGGGAGGAAAAATTAGAGAGTGGGACACCAGGTATGAGGCCGTGGTGGTAAACTGGGTGAGAAATAATGACGGGCTAAACTAAACAAGAGAAAAGTAGGCAAAAGGAGAGACATTAGGAAGTGGAATCCTTGAGATTGGAGGTAAATGATGGGGGTGGGTTGGTAGGGGAGAGAAGGAGTTTAGGATGACGCCAGGTTTCCAGTTTGTGTGGTGGTTTGCAGTGTTCTGAAGAGGGCATCCTGGCAAACAATAGAAATTGATAAAGCTAGCCCGCAGTGTCTCCCGCTGTCCCTTTCCATTCATCTTATACCCTCTGTCCTTCACTCACTTCTTCCCCATGGTCCTGGCTGTGGATCCTATCTATTTCTGCCCTTTTCCAGACGTGCCTTTCAGAAGTGGTTTTCAAGTCTTTTCACTAAGGACTCCTTTGAGTCAACCCCATATGTACCCCAAATTTTGAAACATTTTTTCCCACACGTTACCTGTGTTCATCACTTTAAAGTGGCCTTGGCCCATTTCCAAGGCCAATTGTAAGCCAGATACCACCATTCACATCAGAAACCACAGGTATCAGATGAGGCAGCTGGTACCGCCCACGCACTTCAGAAATGCCTTGGAATTGCTCAAAAGCCAATCAGAGCTTTGGATTCACAATATCATTGCCACAGTTGAATTCATTCAAGTAAAACGGGGGGAATGGGACATTTTAGAGAGTCTGTGTTGCTGGAAGTCAGGTGCATGTGGGATCCTGCTAAATGTTTTGAAATACTGAACCTTGGAGAGTGTTCATTACTAACCTTTTTACTCCTAGGGCTCTGGGTTGCCATGGATTCTAGACTTTTTTCCTCCACAGTAAGGAATAAGAGTTTTAGGTCTCTTCTATGTCTAGTAATGGTTCCCCTTTCCAGTGCATGCATTCTTATTCCACCTTGTGGGACTCTACTTGGGTTTTAATCATGGCGTCCTTCTCTAGCCACAGGGACAGGCACATGTCCCAGATTGAACCGATCCTAGTGCCACCTCCTCCCGACAATAGTGGTTGGTCCAAGAGGTGGGTATGTGACTCTTTGGGCCACACATGGACTTTCCTGGGATTGATACATGGATGCTTTTGTTGGTGTTGCTAAGCTAGGATAACATAAATGTAGATCTGTGCATATTAATCTTCCTTGGCTGTATGGAGAAAGCTCATCTTCAGTAATCGAATATTGTATCAACACCCAGAGAGAAACCGAACTGCGAGATGAGTTGAGCAAATTCTGGTGCTGTCTGAGTTGTTGGTTCCAGACCACGTGGCTTTATTCCTGAAGCTCTCCCCTTAATCGCATGAGCCACCTCAGGTTCCTTCTCAGCTCTATGAACCAATGAGTTCCTTATTTGCTTAAGCTGGTTTGGATTGAGCTTTTGATACTTGCAGTGTTCTAATAATACACGGTCAGTTCCCAAAGCTTATTTATAACAAAATTACTACTTAATGCCCAAGCACTCACAGATCCACATGAATTATTATATTCCTCATCTGGTTTAACATTTGCTTTAGAACGAATGCTTTGATGCTTTGATGCATGTTTAAACCCATGTCTCACCCAATTATGTTTCACCCAAGGAGGGCACAGGTTTTAGGCAGTTTAGCAGGCCAAAGGGAGAGAGATTTGCTGAGGGCACCTGGGCTGTCTGCAGACTCTCAAGTCATCTGAGGCCATGAAGCCGAGTCCTTCACCTGCAACCTCTACCCCATCTCTAGATCCCCTCTGAGGTAGCTGGGCGCAGGGGTTGGAGCTAATGGATGTCAGGAGTTTATTTTGATGAGCTCTCTTCCAGGTCCTGGTCCTCCCATGCTGGTCCTCCCTCCACTCCTCTGCAGTAAGACATGGGTCGGTTGTCTAGTAGGTCATTCACCACTAAATAACTATTGCAACCAATACCGCCACCCTTCAGGGAAGGACAGTTTGCAACTAATTACTTCCCAGGAAAATACCCAAACATAATTTTGCTCATTATTAAAATTTTCCAATGATAGATTTATCTTCCCCATTAAGTAATACATTATTCTCCTACAAAACACATAGCGCACTAGAATTACTAGGCACTGCTTATATTAAATTGCTGCTTAATAAATTAAAACTCCTATGGTTATGAATAAACTAGGTCATCTGCACGTTTTGTAAATTAGTAGTTTCTTGCAGTTATTCTCTCTTGGTCAAAGCCTAAAAGAAGGGGAGAGGAAAAATGATTATCATTATTATTTTATTGTTTTCAAGCCAACTACTGCTCTCTGCACTGTAGTTTAAAATAAGCCACTCAGTCTAATATGGTAGAATCAATGTTGAGTATCCATCAATTAGGATGAATTTTAAAGGCTATGGTCTGTAAAGTTTTAAAGTCATATTAGAAGCTAAAACCTACTGGATGAATAACCAACCTCAGGTCGTATTTGAAGATTCTTGAAGCAACAGGCACTGTCCAAAGTGATTTTAATTACTGGGTGAAATATTTTTCCTTGTTACAACTTTTGGGTGTGTTGAGAGGCTTTTCTTTCTGATTTTAGGATAAGTCAACTTCTCTGACATCTTTTCAATTTGAGATGATTAATAGAGATTTTCTATAGTCATATCCAAAATGGTTGACACTATTAAAGAATCAGCTACAAGGACTCCTCAGAGTACCAAATCCTTACTTACAGAATTGCATAATGCAAACAGATGGATGCACTTTTGTGTTTTTCGTTTTCGTTTTTACATTTCCCCACCCGCTCAAAGGTTCACGATCAGCAACCAAGCCACATTAAGACAATTGCTCCACCTTCTGGCAAAACTATGGAATTGTTTGAACCCATGTCTCACCCAACCATGTTTCTTGAAGAGTGAACATACAGGTGTACACTGCCTCCTGATGCTCGTTTTTCTATAGCTATATCTCAGTTATTTCTATTGAGATAATTTCCCCCCTCAGATCTATACACAGATGTTCTTTACACACATTCCTCTTTGTTGTCAGTTACCTCAGGAATCTTTTTCTTTCCTGAGCGATTCCCACCTGCCCTTCCACATAACTTTCTCCACCTTCTCTCTCTTTTTCTCCACCTCGTGGCAAAAAACAAAACAAAACAAAAAAACCAAACAACGTTATCCTGTCTAATATATGTAAGAATATTGTTGGTAGTAATAAGGAAAACAAAAGTCCAACATTGGAATTGTAGATAACACAATAAGGAATCAGTGTCACCAGGCGCTTTGCACTAAGTTTCTTTCAGAATCTCTACAATAAATCCTAGGCTTACCTGCTTCTAAGTATGCCATTTAAAGTTATATTTATTTCACGTTCAGTATTTCTTCCTGTTGGCTCATTAATTTTAAAATGAATAATTTCTTCTCTATTTATTCCCCAATATATGGTAGCTCAGCTACATTAAACAGGTTAACATTATTTCTATGTGTGCTGTAGGTTACAGAGAACTAACTTTTTAGTCACAGCATTCTGGAAATTAAAGACATCTATTGAAAAAATTAGTTTTTCTTATTTATTTATTTATCTATTTATATTGAGACACAACTGACATATAACATTGTGTAAGTTTAAGGTGTACAACGTGTTGATTTGATACATTTATACATTGCAATATGACTACCATCAGAGTTCTAGCTAACACCTCTATCATGTCACATAATTATCATTTCTTTTTTGTGGTGGGAACAATTAAGGTCTAAACTCTTAGCAACTTTGAAGTTTATAATACAGTATTGTTGACTATAATGACTATGCTGTGCATTAGATCTCCAGGACTTTTTAATCTACTGGTTGCAGGTTTAGTTTGTCTTTTGGAGATACTTCTTCACAATTCCCCTGGCCTCAACTACCATGGTTAAGTATTTGTATTTTAAAAAATTAAGTTGTGCTTAAGCAATTATCAAAGTAGTAATTATTCATAAGGAAAAGGCAAAACAAAACGAATAAAATAAAAAATGAAAGTCCCATCCCTTGTACCCTTCTCCATCTCTCATCAGAAATAGTCAAGAGTTTGAAGTATTCCCTTTAGAAATTTTTTTTCTATGCCGCCACAAGCATACTTTTCTTTTTTTTAATTTTTATGTATTTTTTATTATTATTTTTTTAATTATTTATTTATCTTTGGCTGCATTGGGTCCCAGCTGCTGTGCATGGGCCCTCTCCAGCTGCGGCGAGCAGGGGCTACTCCTCGTCACGGTGCACGGGCCTCTCACTGTGGTGGCCTCTCCCGTTGCGGAGCACGGGATCCAGGCGCGCGGGGTCAGTAGTTGTGGCTTGCGGGTTCAGCAGTTGTGGCTCGCGGGCTCAGCAGTTGTGGCTCGCGGGCTCCAGGCGCGCGGGCTCAGCAGTTGTGGCTCACGGGCTCAGCTGCTCCACGGCACGTGGGATCTTCCCAGACCAGGGCTCGAACCCGTGTCCCTGCATTGGCAGGCAGATTCCCAACCACTGTGCCACCAGGGAAGCCCAAGCATACTTTTCTTTTTTGCAGAGAGGGAATCTATCTATCTCTTATCTATCTATCCATCAATTATCTATCTATCTATCTAGTAACTTTTTTTTCTACTCCTTATGGCCATCTTTTGGTGTATAGATACAATGAAAAAATTTGAAATCTTTCCTTCCTGTTAACTACTTAAACAATTATTTCTGCTAAAAAAAATAGAAGATACATATGCTACCAGTCCCTCTGAGATCAGAAAGCGGGAGGGTGGATGAAAGGAAAGTTTGTTTACCTCTGCATGCAAGAATTCACTTGTCTAGAGCAGAAGAAAGAATCAGAAGAAATAATTTTCATTCATGGTTCAAAGAATACTGTGAAATTGGAAGGTAGTTTCCACTAAACTTTAAAGGAGTAACGTCTTCTTTTAAAAAGTACTTCCTTTTAACAGAAACAGACTCACAGACATAGAGAACAGACTTGTGGTTGCCAAGGGGGAGGGGGTCTGGGAGAGGAATGAATTGGGCGTTTGGGATTAGCGGATGCGAACTATTATATATAGAATGGGTTAAAAAGAAGGTTCTACTGTATAGCACAGGGAACTATATTCAATATCCTGTGATAAACCATAATGGAAAAGAATATGAAAAAGAATATATATATATATATATATATATATGTATATATATATATATATATATGTATGTATAACTGAATCACTTTGCTGTATGGTAGAAATTAACACAGCATTGTAGATCAACTATATGTCAATAAAATAAAATTTTAAAAAGTACTTCCTTTTTTTAATGAACATAGTCAAACATGATTAGAAACTAAGTTATAAATGCACATTTTCATGTGTACTGTGACTTATCCTTCTGCATCCTCAGAATGTATTTTCACACTTTGCAAGCCCACATGCTAGTACTTCTCTTAGAGAAAGACCAAAGTAGAGGTCATAGTTTATGTCCCTAAGCCAAACACCCATAGCCACATAACCAAAATGTAAACTCTCCTTTTTTCCCTCAAATGCTGATTCTGACCTACAAATAATACTTAAGCTTTCTTTCTGTTAGTGTGATCTTGCAGATTCCTATTCAATCAGCTCAAACAGGTAAGCTCGTGTAGTGCTACTACCCCACAAGGAAGGTGAGTTTCTAGTAACCAATCACAATTTTTAAAAAAATGCACTTCCTCATTCATCTTTATAAACTGAGCTGCCACTGCTGAGAGCCAGTTTCTTACCACTTTTGGTTTTGAAGTCTCCTTGATCATAGTTTGTTTCTTGCACAGTAAAATATTCATATCAAGTAGAGCTCTCCAGATTTTATTTTGACACCTCTTTATATTAAATGTTATCTCATTCATGGGGTCTAGAAACAATTGAGACTATAGATAACTAAAGTTAGCTATACAGTCTTTTTTATGCATAAATGACAAAGACAAATGCATTTTTCTTTTCTTTTTTTTAGACCTCGTTGGAAGCCAAGAAAATACAACGTTAAAGAAAAACTGCACAGCTGTGACTGAGTTTATTTTCCTGGGACTGACAGAGGGAGCTGAGTTGTGACCTGACATCTTTGTTGTATTCTTAGTCATCTACCTTATTACAGAAACCGACAATGTGAGCATGATTTTGTTAATCAGAAGTGACTCATAACTCCAATGTTCTTCTTCCTCAGTCACCCCGCCTTTGTAGATCTCTGTTATACCACCGAGGTCACTCCTAAGATGCTGGCTCATTTCTTACCCAAGAGAAAAACCATTTCCGTCATTGGCTGCTTTTTACAATTCCACTTTTTCATTGTCCTGGTAATCACAAATTATTATATGCTTACAGTGATGATTTATTACCACTGCATGGCCATCTGCAAGCCCTTGTTATATGGTAACAAAGGGTCCAGATGTGCCTGCCTCTCCCTGGTTGGTCTTCCATATCTATCTATCTATCTATCTATCTATCTATCTATCTATCTATCTATCTATCTATCATCTATCTATCTATATATATATATAGAGAGAGAGCCAGCTTTGCAAATAGTCTGCACAGAGCATCCTGATGCTTCATCTGTCTTTCTGTGACCCAATGAGATCAACCACTTTTACTGTGCGGACCCACCTTTCTTAGTCTTCTCCTGTTCAGATACTTATATCAAAGAAATTGCCATGTTTGTGGAACCGCACTGTCTTTTGAAACTTGAATATATTTTACAGGGCATTAAACAAAAACGTTGGAATTTTAAGCTTTTAACTCAAGTTTCTTCTTTGAAGATGTGTAACAAAGGCAGCAGAAGGGATTATATTGTCATTGGCAATAATTCCTAGCTGCAACGATGAAGAATTTGTCCTGTGAAAAGTTTCTCTGCATTGTGTGCTCCTATGACTTGGACATTACTGTTTCTCTAACTTAGATTGATTTTCGCCAGAGGGAGAGCAAAACTATAATTTGAAGGCATCTTTTACTCTCTACATTAATGTTTTTTAAAATAATTGATTCTTTCCCGTCATTAGGGTTTTGAAATGGTGCCTACAGGACAATGTGATATTTATCCACCACCCTAAAATACTTCCTTGGACTGATTTTCTCCAGGCCTCTTTCCTTTTCATTTACTGAATATCGAAATTCTTCCTCCCTGGTGAAGGGGGTGGTTCCACCCTCAGTTGGTACTAAGTGATCATTTCTTCTTGTTGGAAGCAGAATATTCTTTCTTGTTCATCACTACCTCACCTTGTATTAGTTTTATATTCTTGGTTAGTTAAGTCATAAGGAGGAGAGCTGGTTTAAAAAGGAGCTTTTTGGTCAGTGGCAATCCAACATTCCCAGGACTACCCTCTGAAAAACCGAGAAGAGGGGTTTTCATGGAACCTTTAGTCCCTCCCACTTAGCCTCTTCCTTTTGACAAAAAGTTACCCTGAAATCTGGAAAATTGCTCCTTTTTGGCCACTTTCTCCAATAATTAGTGTATTTTTAATAATACCACCGTCTTGCAATGCCAAGCAACCAATGAATGTTAAAGGGAAATAATCATCTTGTAATTCAGACTGGTAGGAAACAGTCATTTCTAATTACTTGTCATAAGAGAATACAATGCAATTAAAGGTTCTGGCTTAGACTAGAGCCTCCACACAGCCACTGTCTCCACTGATTCATGTTTTTGACTGTCTGAAAAGGCAAAGTCAGAGAGATGGACCATACACTCATCCAAATTGACTTTTACCATGATGGACGACATCTTACAGATGTTTTATATTTTTGATGGGTGTTATTATATAGACTGAGAGAGGTAATTATTGAAAGCCAAGGTCCTTAGGTCTAGAAGAGTTATTAGGGATTATTTCAGAATGGGTTTAGGCACATTTAAACAGGCAGTAGGTGCTTAAGCCTGTCAATAAACATCTTTTTGGAGGACTCATTATGGTGAGCTCCTTAGGATACAAAGATAATTTTGTTACTATATCCAAGACACTTTTCAGTCCTCACCCTACTTGATCTTTGTGGCAAAGACAGTATTACGTATTCACTGGGTTCTATTTTATTTTCTTCTTCTTGGATGCACAGGAGGCCTGCTTTTTCTAGTCTCCCCTGTAGTTTGAAACCTACTTTTGGCCAAAACCTCTGCAGGAAAGTGATGTGTGTCATTTCTGTGCCAAGACACAGAAGAGCGTGTGTGAGCCCTCCATGTTCTCTCTTACTCTATTTTGAGGACTTATCTTCAGGTGACAGAGACTCGGGATGGAACCAGCCTGGACCCTTGGGTCACTCTTCGGGGTGGGCTTCCTCCAAGTCCTGCAGCAGATTGAGTGTGAGAAGGAAATAAATGTGTAGTGTAAAGCCACTGTGGTTTGGAGGGTTAGTTTGTTATTGAAACATCACCTAGCTTATTCTGACTGACAGCCTCTTTGGAGGCATTTGATGCCCCCAACCTTACTTGGATTATGCCACTCAAAGCTCTCCTGATTTTCCTGCTACTCCTTTGACTTCACCATCTCAGACTGCCTTTAAGGTTCTTCTTCCCAGTCTCAGTCTTTAAATGTTGGCGTTTCTTGGTTTTCTAACCTGGGCTCTCCTCCTCTCAATGTATGCAGTCTTCCTGTCTCAATTACCATATGATGAGGACTCTCAAAGTTATATCTCTAGCCCAGTCTTCCCTCCTAAGTTATAGATCCCTATACATATTTACCAACCTACTGGGTGTCTTATATGCATCTCAAGCTCAATCTACCCAAAATTTAACTTAAAAGTTCTCCTTCCCTCAAAGCTGTTCCTCCTCCAGTTTTTCTATCCTCAGTGAATGGTATCACCATATGTTGTAGCTGTTTACCAAAGACGGCCCTGATGAACCATACCTTCCCATATTCATACTTGTATTTAGACTCTCCCACATTGAATCTGCGTGGCTTTGTGACCCATTTTAACCAGTAGAATGTGGCAGAAGTGAGACATGGCAATGGCAGCTTCCACCTTTGCATTTTTGGGAGCCTTGAGCTACCACCTAAGATGTCCAGCTACTCTTCTGGAGGGTCCCTATGAAGACAGAGAGGCCCTGAGTCTACATGGAAAGAAGGGAGAGGCCCAACTCTCCTAACATTCCAGATGAACCAGTTTCCCAGCCACCTGCACCAAGGCCCCAGACATGTGATTAAAGCCACCTTGGATGTTCTAGCCCCAGCTGCCCTCTGACTGAGAACACGTGAGAGAGCACAAGCAACAGCAGTAGAAGGACTGCCCAGCTGAGCACCGTCAACTGACAGAATTATGAGAAATAAGAAAGCAGTCGTTTGTTTAGCCATTAAATGTAAAGTGGTTTGATGATGGCCATTCCGACCGGTGTGAGGTGATACCTCATTCTGGTTTTGATTTGCATTTCTCTAATGATTAGTGACGTTGAGCATCCTTTCATGTGTTTGTTAGCAATCTGTATATCTTCTTTGGAGAAATGTCCATTTAGGTCTTCTGCCCATTTTTGGATTGGGTTGTTTGTTTTTTTGATATTGAGCTGCATGAGCTGCTGGTAAACTTTGGAGATTAATCCTTTGTCAGTTGCTTCATTTGCAAATATTTTCTACCATTCTGAGGGTTGTCTTTTCATCTTGTTTATGGTTTCCTTTGCTGTGCAAAAGCCTTTAAGTTTCATTAGGTCCCATTTGTTTATTTTTGTTTTTATTTCCATTTCTCTAGGAGGTGGGTCGAAAAGGATCTTGCTGTGATTTATGTCATAGAGTGTTCTGCCCATGTTTTCTTCTAAGAGTTTTATAGTGTCTGGCCTAACATTTAGGTCTTTAATCCATTTTGAGTTTATTTTTGTGTATGGTGTTATAGAGTGTTCTAATTTGATTCTTTTACATGTACCTGTCCAGTTTTCCCAGCACCACTTATTGAAGAGGCTGTCATTTCTGCATGGTATATTCTTGCCTCCTTTATCAAAAATAAGGTGATCATATGTGCGTGGATTTATCTCTGGGATTTCTACCCTGTTCCATTGATCTATATTTCTGTTTTTGTGCCAGTACCATACTGTCTTGATTACAGTAGCTTTGTAGTATAGTCTGAAGTCTGGGAGCCTGATTCCTCCAGCTCCATTTTTCTTTCTCAAGATTGCTTTGGTTATTCGGGGTCTTTTGTGTTTCCATACAAATTGTGAAATTTTTTGTTCTTTTGCAGCTCTATTTACAATAGCCAGGACATGGAAGCAACCTAAGTGTCCATTGACAGATGAATGGATAAAGAAGATGTGGCACATATATACAATGGAATATTACTCAGCCATAAAAAGAAATGAAATTGAGTTATTTGTAGTGAGGTGGATGGCCCTAGAGACTGTCATACAGAGTGAAGTAAGAAAGAGAAAAACAAATACCATATGCTAACACATATATATGCAATCTAAAAAAAAAAAAGGTTCTGAAGAACCTCGGGGCAGGACAGGAATAAAGATGCAGACATAGAGAATGGACTTGAGGACAGGGGGAGGGGGAAGGGTAAGCTGGGATGAAGTGAGAGAGTGGCATGGACACATATACACCACCAAATGTAAAATGGATAGCTAGTGGGAAGCAGCCGCATAGCACAGAGAGATCAGCTTGGTGCTTTGTGTCCACCTAGAGGGGTGGGATAGGGAGGGTGGGGGGGAGATGCAAGAGGGAGGAGATATGGGGATATATGTATATGTATAGCTGATTCACTTTGCTATAAAGCAGAAACTAACACACCATTGTAAAGCAATTATGCTCCAATAAAGATGTTTAAAAAAATGTTAAGTGGTTTGGAATACAGCAGTGTAGATAACTGAAACACTGGATCCCCAGAAACCTGGAGATGATCTTTCATTTCTCTCCCTCATCCTCCACATCTAGTTCCCAGCCTCTTTGCTTATACCTCCTAAATATTTTTTGAGTAGTACTCTTTTTTCCATATGCCATTTTCCAGTCCAGATTACTATCATCCTTTTACTATTAGATTCCTCCTGTAGCAAGAGGGATCATTTAAATGCAAATTTGGTTATGATCTTGGCCAGCCACCTAAACCCCTCCATGGATCCCTGCTGTTTTTAGGATAAAATTCAATCTTCTTGACATTGCTTCCAAATCTGTGCAGGCTCTGGTCCTTGCCTATTTTATAGACTTATGCAACTCTACATTTCAATCATCCTAGATTTGTTTCAATTTCTCCAGGGTGCCACTGTTGTCTCTTGACTCCCTGCTTTTTTATTTGTTCTTCTTTCTACCTAAAATTCTTTCTCCTGTGGTCATCCCTTCTCTTTCTCCTTTTTCAAATTTCTACTCATCCTTCGGGTCTCAGTTTAAATATAATTTCCTCCTGGAAAACTTCTCTGATCCTCCAAGCCTGGATTAGTTATCCTTGCCAAGTGTTACTGTGCAATTCATTAATTCTTTCATTCATCAAATTTTTAGTGAGCTTATATTATGAGTCAGACACTGTCACCCTTCCCCTATAATAACCTCATCATACCCCTCTGTAATTATTTGTTTGCCTAGCTTTGTCCCTAGCCTGTAGGCTCTTCAAGGAAAAGGACCATGTTTATGTCATTTCACTTTGTATCTCCAGTGTTTAGCACATAATACTCAATACATATGTAATGAATGGACGAAACTAAACTTAGTCTTTATAGGTGGTATAACCAATGGAAGGAAATCATTATTCACTAGATACTCAGTTCTGATTAACATACAACTTAGCATTTTAGTAAATATTTGGCAAGAGAAAAAAGTTCATGGTTTATTGGAGACAAAGCACAATTTTCGATGACAAATTATGATCAAAATTCAAGTCCAGTTTGATTTTCTGAAATCATAGTTATCCACAAATTGGAGGGCCATAGTAGAAATCATTTAGCATTAAGCCAGCAGCTTTGATTCTGAACAGTTGCAAACATCAGGCTGAATAGGAAAGCTAACCCCCAGAAGTCACTACATCATTTATTTCACAGAGAGTTGCTAGTAGTGTCTGAGTACTCTGAAAACAGCTTGAATATATTTGCTTCAAAGAGACATGGTGCTAGGAATATCCTCATCTATTCTGGAAGGCCTATTATGCCTCAAAGATGAGTGGTTTCCAGGGTGCTCAGACCTTATAATTGTGGTCACCCCCAGCAATGACTGTCCCTGGTTGACTGCCATAGGAAGCCTGGAAAATGCTAGGTAGACCAGTTTCCTTAAATAGCTTATCATCTTCAAAGGTCTTCAAATAACTGCCTCTGGCTCTTGGTCCCATTTTAGGGAAATTTCTGCAAGAAACTTGGAGTGGCCACCAAAGGATATAGAGGCACACAAACAGGCAAAGTCCCGCTATCTTGGAATACTTATTGGTGATCACCCTCAGTCATTCTTGTTAGTATCTGTCTCTGGTCAAAGAGGTCCTTGCGTTCATTACAAAGCCCTTCTACTTTTAGCCTAATTTCAGTAGCCCTTTTGAATATTAGGCATTTATGCGAAGCCACCTCAAGTCCTTTCTGAAAGTATGTTGAATGCAAATAAACATTTCATGTATCAGTTGTTTATTGAATTAAGATGCAGGCTATATTCCAAAGAGTGGTTTCTCTGGGTGCTGGAAATATGTTTGAGCTTTATTTTTTTAAGGTTTCTGATATTTTTTTGCATTGAGAATATTATTTTGCAATAAGAAGTGACAGTATAATAATTAATAGGCCACAGAGGTAGAAGAGAACTTAATAATTATTTTGTCTAAGCCTGTCATTATACACCTGAGGAAGATGCCACTCACAGAAGACATGATTTACTTGATTCCTGATGAGATATGCAAACATTAGCCACTAGTGAGGTTTTGTTCAGTATTTTCAATTAAATGTCAATGATAGCTCTATCCGCAAGAATAGAGGAGAACTTTGGCTTTCTGGACATACTGTTTTATCTTTTTCCTCCACCCCAAACATGACAAATTGGCTCATCACTAAAGATAAACATGTCTGGCATCAGTATTTGAACTTGGAGTATTCATGGTTCTATTGGAGCATTTGAATAAAAGTGTTTGAATGACTCCCTATATTAAAAATTAAAACTTTTGAGTTACATAATTGCTATTAATTTAAAGCATGCTGGTGCTAGCAACGGTGGGCAGGTAAGGTTATTTTGAGGTTTTCTTCTTTTTAAGCACTTCCGATCTAATTTTAAAACTTTTTGGGTCTTACAGGATCTTCTCTTATATAGCAGAGAATGTGTAGCTGTGATTATCCACTTAGCCCAGATCCATTCTATGGTTTAAAAAAAATGTTATTTGCTAACACATACCAGACTTCACACAGGCAAAAGGTAAACGCACAGGTCCAGTAACAAGATTTGCTGTGTTAAATGCAATTGGGTCTCAAATTTTAAGCAGTTAAATGTCTTAATTTGTCCTTTTCTTCCTACCATAATATAATGAGGATAAACTCTGACACACAGCAGCTCTGCAAAGAGAAGATTTCTCCTTGTTCATTGTTTGTCAAACCAATCTTCTCTCCTGAAATTTGATTTCCCAAGTGCCTTACAGTCTTTAAGCCAGGTGGCTGCAGTGAGTTCTCTTGGAACGTTCATAATCATCTGAAATAAAAGCACACCCTAGAAGCCAGAAACACTTAAGACAATCAAATGGGGTTAGTCACCAAGTAGAAGTAACTCTTTGAACCTCGTGCTAACTCTGCCCTTTAGCCTACCCACCGACTCCAGCCCAGGTTGCTGAAGGGAATCACCTTGGCTCTGAAATAAATAGTACGAATATCCTCTGGATTAAGTACTTATGTGTCCTCTTATACACACAATTCATTTTTCTGGTGCTTGGTTCAAATACAGTCAGCTGGAAGTTTGCCTTGTGGCTTAAAGAAGGAAAACTGTAGTGTGCTTTCCAAAGGACGCTGTCTATAGAGGCCCCTCAACCCCAGGCTTCAAGATTTGAAAAATATTGTAATCTTTTTCCATAGCAATCAGTCTTCCATCTAGGAAAGGCCAACTGATGAGGTGATATGGCTTTTAGAAAATCAAAGAAATACAGTGTTAAATTTGTGGGGGAAAAGCACGGATTTGGATTTGACTGTACCTGGACACTTCTTGTTTGTTTATTTGTTGGCTTTTTAACAGAACTGTGCTGGGACACGTATGTTTCCTTTTACTTGGTTAACCTGAGCAGTAACTGGACTTCATCGTGTATGTAGGCCCCTTATAAACAGGAGAGCTGCTGAACCCTGTGAATTAAGCCAACTTTCTAGAATTTTTATGAGATGATAGTAACTGCATTTACTTAAAAAAGAGATATCAAACTTCTTCTACTTGTTTTTTTTCCCCCAAATGGGAAAGTCAGGAGATTTGTGTTGAAGAAGAGTAAATAAGAAGAAAGGCAAATCAATGATATTAAAATCAGGGAAGTTGTTACTAGGAAAAACTATGGAACCTATTAAATTTTGACCTTAAAATAAGCATCATAATAATTTTTTAAACCCTAAGTACTACCAGGGATAGAACTATAGGCACCTATGCTCATTTCAATGTGATTTTATTGCTATGTCACGGCCTAATATGTCTGCCTGTGTTAGGAAGATTTCCATTCCAAGGGACAGAAAAATCAACTCACACTGGATTAAATAATAAAGGAGGAACTTCCCTAGTGGTCTAGTGGTTAAGAATCTGCCTTCCAATGCAGAGTACGTGGGTTCGATCCCTGATTGGAGAACTAACCACATGCCGCGGGGCAACTAAGCCCACACGCCACAACTACTGAGCCTGCGCTCCTCAACTAGAGAGTCTGCGTGCCACAAACTACAGAGCCCACACCATCTGGACCCCCGCACCACAACTAGAGAGAAGCCTGCGCACCACAAAGAAGATCCCGCTTGCGGCAACTGAGACCCTACGCAGCCAAATAAATAAATAAATTTTAAAAAATAAATAAAGGAATTTACAGGTATTATGAAAATGCAGTGGTGTGAGTTCCAGAACTGGTTAGTCTAGAGCTCAGTAATGTCACTGTGGACTCTGTTTCTTCTGTTTTTATTTTTTCTCTACATCTGCCGTCTACAGTGTGGGCTGCACCCGGAGGCTGGGCCCTTTGATGTTAGAAGAGAGCTGTCAGTATAATTAGGTCCACATGCTTCCTCTTTTTTATCCAGAGAAAGATAGAGTCTTTCCTTAGCTATCTAACAAAAATTCTGAGATTCCTGTTGATTGGACCTTTAATTGGTTTAAACCTAGGTCACTTTAACCAATATCTATGGTGAAGGGGTGGGATTATCCTGATGGATTATAACAGTAAGACTTTACCCCTGAAGCTGATGGAGGGGTTCATCCCACCTAAAAACATGACTGCTGTAGAACTGATGTTGGGAAGGTGACAGATTTTCTATTATATATACTCTGGGGAACAGTGAATTCAAGGTTCCCCATCCTTGAATTGTTTTATGATAGGCAGTAAAGGATACAATAGTAAATTTAAAGCTATCAGAAATCTTGGTGTTTTTACTGAGTCCCATTTCTGAGAGCTATTAGAGAAAGTAAGATTGTGAGGTTGCTCCTAAGAGTCTTCTCACTTATGTTACTCATGCTTTCCTTCTATGAATCACATAGAAATATACTCATCACATACTGGTTCAAGTCAAAGAGTCAGAGAATTCTTCAGTTCTACACCAAAGGATGAAGATCAATGACACTGAAGCTGGGAACTACCACAAATGTTTTACCCAAACTACAAAAATGTTGTATTAAATGATTCATTAAAGCAAAAGATATTTCCTTACCTTATTTTTTTTTTCCTTTTTTACAAAAATAAACTAAGAAGTTAGACAAGGGCATGTTTATCCCATTCAAAAGATTACCCAAACAGAAGAAACGATGGTATATGTTGCATTCTCTTGAATCACCAAACAATATCATCTTTGGGTCCAGAAGGGAATCTGGTTTAGCTGGTCAAATGGACAACCAATATCAGAATTTACAAGCGTCCTTTTACCAGCTTTCTGAAAGGCAGTACATTCTTAGTCTATCAGAATAGATTGTCTGATATGCTTTTTCTTTTTTTTTTTTTTTAATTAGGGTATAGTTTTTTACAATGCTGTGTTAGTTTCTACCGTACAGAGAAGTGAAGTAGAGTTCCTTGTGCTATACAGCAGTGATATGCTTTTTCAATACTGGGACTTCCCCGGCAGTCCAGTGGTTGGGATTCCACATCTCCACTGCAGGGGGCACAGGTTCGATCCCTGGTCAGGGACCTAGGATCCCACATGTTGTGTGGCACGGTGAAAAAAACAAAACAAAACAAAACAAAACAGAAAACCACAAAAGGTCAATGCTAACTCATGTTAGTTGCCTAGTCTCCTGAATTCAGCTTAAGGTGTTTATACACTTTCTAAGATTTCAGCAGCCCTCTGGAATCTTTGCTCGTGGTGCAATGCTTGAGATCTTTGGATACTAGTTTTAGAGCTTTCCCTCCTGAGTGCTGGGAGAAGGTAGGAGAGAGAAAGACATGTTAGATATGGACATTATACTTTCCTTTAATATTCAGTCTCTTGACACCCTACAAAAGTTTTATTGGTCCTGCCCTGAGAAATGAGTACCTCAACCATATTCTTGACAGGGTTCCTAATGACAGCATTACTTTCCATTAGAAATTTCTTAGGAGAAAACCTTGAATAAAGAGTGCTAATGAATTCCAGCCATTCCCACAGCTGCCTTGGTCCTTACCTCTCACGAGCCTCCACTTCCTACTTTCATAGTTCCAGATGTTTCCCATTTGGTTAATGTTGCCATTCTTGTAGTTGGGCATCACGAAATTTAAAATGGTCTGATTAAAAAAAAAAAAGTCTGTATATTATCAAGATACTTGTGTGATTTCCCAAATGTATTAATTGTTCAATCAGTACTTTCCAAAGTGCCAGAGAATGTTGAGAAGAGTGTGGAATAGTTTCTTGATGAAATATATTTAGGAAAATGTGGGTTTAACAAATTCAAATGGACTACTGCAGAATTGTTCAGGCCTTTCATATGCATTCTTTACCTCCAAGAAAAAGGATATCTGGTGCTTTCTACTCATGTTTGACCATGGAATCCTTTTCCTGAAGAACATTTCATATAACACATCTGAGGAACACACTTTGCAAAATGCTCATTTATGTCAAGTTACCATGTTTTCTGGGAGTCTGTTATCTGCTTACCTTTTGTTGGCTTTTGTTATTAGATGTTCCTAGGATTCTATTCCATGACAAAATCCAGTAAGGAAAGCTTTGCCATTATTTTTCAAGGAGAAGTAGGATGGGAAAAGGCCCAAAATCTATTTTCTCAAGGAGAACAGATCTGATTCAAAATCAGGAGCCTCTGATTCATCTTAATTGTTGTATTTCTGAGGGCAGAGGACATTTGCCATTAACTTCTAACAGGATCCTTTTTCCTATCTCAAAGTACATTCTGCTATGTAAATACAAGGTCATACTAAACTTGGAAAGTGCCAACGCAATGGTTTTAGGCAACTGACGTAAGTTTTATGGAAACATTTTTTGCAACCCACTTTTAAGGATAGGGTGAATTCTCCACATGTAAACTGCAAATGGGGATGAGGATCTGGTGTCAGCTACAAGTTCATGTTCAGATCTGAGTATGCCCCAGGGGAACAGAACTCTAATTATCTGAGTTAAGGGGCTGCAGCTGAAAAGCTCACAGGCCACTCCCAGAGCAGCAATATGGTCACACGGTGGTGGCCAGGCTTTGCCAAGACTCAATATCCAGATGAATTCTCTCTTTATTCAAGCCTAGACTACATTTCATTGTAGAATTTTGGTATTCAAATAAATTCTAATAAACTCTTATCTGGTGTGGATGGCTTTCTTTCTATATTTTCTACTGTTCTTATTTTTTCATGTTATAAAAGCAATAATAGATGACCAGTGTTGGCAAAACACACAAAAGTGTGCAGATAGGATAAAAATCATTCATAATCCCACAAATCAAAACTAACTGCCATTGATATTCTGGTTTATCTATTTCAATATTTTATTTCTTTTTGAGTTGTTACATAGTTCCTTTGCAGGATGCTTTGAGACTATTTCTGAACTCTTTGTGGCCCTAATGCCATATGCTGGAATTTATTTTGGGGGCAGACTCTCTTTTCTCAGAAGAGCTGCACTGGTGAGACTGTCTAGCTGTAGAGATACAAGTTCAGCAAGAGTTGTTTCTTTTCTCCTACTGTAGTTCTGAATATCCATAGAGTAATTCCACTCCTACAACTTGTACTGTATTCCTACTAACACATGGTAATCCCAGTACTAATGGAAACTGCTAACATTTTCTATATGTTAGAATATGTCCTGTTTTAAATGCAGTATCCTATTTAGTCCTTACGATAACACTATGTGTTACATTCTATTATTATCCCCGTTGTGCAGGTGAGGAAACCAAGGCACGGAGAGGATAAACAACGTGCCCAAAGTCACAAGTATTAAGTGGTGGAGCTGGGGTTTGAACATTGCACCTCCAGAGTCTGTCTTCCTTCTTCAGACTGAGATGTTAACTGAGGTAAAGGCTGCCTTCACTGTGGGCTGAGTGTAGCCCTGAGAAATCATCGTGATATTAGCTGGCTTGATTCTGATTCCTCTAGCATGTTGGAATACAATGGTGCACTCCAAGGGGCAGGGGTGGTGGGTGAGGGGAGGAGAGAGTGAGAGAATATGAAAAGGCAAAGTCTAGTTGAGAGGAATGTGTCTCTGAACACGGCAGCAGGCCAGAGGCCGGGAGCTAGGGAGGAAGGAAGACATGGTTCCCTGTGAACAGGCGTGGCCAATGGATTTTAAGTGCAACGGTACATGAATTCCAATTTAACGTTTTTCTTTCTTGCCTCGTAATTTGGATGTGCTATTGTCAACTTTATTAAACTTATTTAAGTTTATTAAACCACAGAAGTCCTCTCTTAGCTGGTCTCTGAAGAATAAAGGAGTGATGGCTTGTACTCATGTTTGGGGCTTAAGTATAGAAGGAATGATGAAACGGGCAAAAGTGACAGAAGCAGCAGCCTGGGGCAGTAGTCAAGCATGGAAAGTGGAAAACAAAAACCAGGACATGCTGAAGATCACCATAAATAACTGCAGAGAGGACCAGACTTCTTATAGTCCTGTGGGATGGGGCATGGATTTATATTTGGATATTATGGGGAAGCTCAATCCTGTAGGCCTTGAAAACTGGGGACACTTGAGTGACATATACAATACAAAGCGTATGTTATATAATATATTTTACTTATAAAACTTGAATCATATTTAATTTGATACATGGCTTTTTATGTACCACTTTATTGTGGGTATTTTAATAATTTAAATTAAAAATTTTGAAAATGCTATTTTTCAATGGCAGAAATGTCATTATAAGGAAGTACCATAATATTCACAACTATTTCCCTATTGTTAGAAATCTAGGATGTTTTCCAATTTTTTTGCCTATATAAATAGCAGTGTGAGATTAAGAATGCCCATTATCATCACTTACTAGACATCCTAACAATAAAATAAGACATGAAAAAATGAGGACATAATTGGAAGGAGACGAACTTTTTTTTGTAGATGATGATTACACAGAAAATCAAAGAGAAATGATAAACAATGTATTTATTAGAACTAATAAGAGTGTCCAGCAAAGTTGCTGTGCCCAAAATTAACATTAAAAAAAATCAGTAGTATTCTTGTATACTAACAATACCAATTAGAAAATTATAGTCTGTAAGTTCAATTTTGATTAAAATCCCAACAGGCATTTTACAGCTATTCCTAAAGTTCATATGGAAGGGTAAAGGTCCAAAATATGGCCAAGACAATTTTGAGAAAGGAAGAAATTTGCCCTTCCAGATATCAAGGCTTGATATATAGTAATTAAAACAATGTGATACTGGTATAGGGATAGACAAATAGATCAAAGAGATGGAATAATTGCCCAGAAACAGACTCTCAGATATTGCAGGACAGTCTCTCACAGAAGTGATGTTACAAATCAGCAGGAAAAGGATGAGGTATTTAATAAGTGGATCTGGGGAAATAGACTATCCAAAGGGGAAAAAAAAACATTAGATCTGTAGTTCACTTGATAAAGATCTAAATGTGAATTTCAAAACTTTAAAAAATTTTAAGAGAGTATGTAGCAGAATACCTTTATAGAATTGGAGTAGGGAAGGATTTCTTAAATGAGACTACAGAAGCACAAAATTTACACAGATGTTCATATACTTACTATGTTAAAATTTAAAATTGTTGAAAGACAAAATAAAGTTTACAAGACAAACCACAGATTGAGAAGAAACATTTGCAATGCGTGTGACTGATAAAGGATTTAGGATCTAGAATACTTACAAAATCCTTAAAAAGCAATAAAAACAAAAGAAAAGAAATTCAACAAAGAAATTTGTGAAGGAAATGAACAGGTAATTCAGGGAAGTGAAACTGGACTGTCCAATAAAGATATGAAAATAAGCCCAGCTTCATCAGTAGTCAGGAGGATGCAAATGAAGGCAATGAAATACCATTTCCTTTCCACCAGAGAGGTAAAAATTAACAAGCCTGACTTAGCAAGTTTTGGGTGTGATGGGGGAAATAGGATCTTCCACACACTGTTGTCAGGCTACTTGGAACAATCACCTTTGAAAGCAGTTTGGCAATATCTGGTAAGGCTGAAGGTACTCATAACAAAACAGAACTTATGAGTGGATGATAAAAAATAAAAAGGCAATCAAGTTGATACTTCCGGTGTGCCCTCCCTGACAGCATTCCCCTCCTTCAACCACAAATCCTGAATTTTGTTTATATTATTTCTTTGCTTTGCTTTGCTCTTTTACCACATATTATGGTACCCACAGAGACTATAATGCTTAGTTTTCTACTGCCTTTGGACTTCATATCAATGGGTATCATACTGCATGTAATCTCTGGTGTCTTGCTATTTTAACCTAATGTTATGTTTTCCGAGATTCATCCAAGTGTATGTGTGCACTCCGTGCCTCACTCATTTTTCACTGCTAAAACAGAGCACTGTAATTTATATAAAGCAGCGCTGTGAGGGACATCCTTGAACCTGTCCCATGGACATCTGTGAGAGTTTCTTGAGCTTCTCTAGAGTTTAGGCTAAGGTGTTTATGTTCTAGAAGTAGAAATTGCTACATCAAGGGGTATGAGCTTCATCAGCTTCACTAGATAACGCACAGTTGTTTACCAATATACATTCTCATCAGCAATGTGTGAGTTCCCATTCTCCACATCCTCACTGACGCTTGATATCATCAAAGTTTAAGTTTTTATCAATCTCACAGGTATACGATGGCGTTTCATAATGTTTTTAATTTGCATTTCATTCCTAATAAAATTTAATATATATATATTTTTTGTTATTCATGTTTTCTGTGAAGTGCCTTTTCATGTCTTTTGTCCATTTTTCTATTGACCTGTTCTTATTGATATTTTGCAGTTCTTTATATAGTTTGTATGCTAATTCTTTGTTGGATGTATGTGTGACAGATAACTTCTCTTGGTTTGTAGCTTTTTAAAAAACTTTTTTTGCGATATAGAAGTTTTTAAATTCTTAATATAATTGAGGACTTTCTATTATTTTGCGGATAGAGATAGCCTTATCTTACTTTTAAAATTTGCATTTCTTTGATCACAAGTAAGGCTGAACTTTTTTTCATGTTTATTGGCCATTTATATTTGTTTTTTGTCAGCTTTTTTATGTCCTTTTGCTCATTTTCTATTGATTTGTAAAGGACTTCATATGTGAAGGATATTAACCCTTTGTCATATTTGTTGGGAATATTTCCCCTAGTTTCTTATTACTTTTAAATTTTGCTTAAAATTCTCTTTATTGAGTATGTTTTTAAGCATATTTAAATCCTAATTCTTCCTTTTCCTGTTTGTGTTTGTTTTTCACACTTGACAAAAATTAACTCATCTGGAATTAATTTTGTGATGAAGAGATGACATTAATCAACTGTCCCTCCTTTATCCACTGATTTGTGTTATCATTATTAAGCACTAACTTTTTTTTTTAAATTATTATTAATTAATTAATTAATTTATTTATTTTTGGCTGTGTTGGGTCTTCGTTTCTGTGCGAGGGCTTTCTCTAGTTGTGGCGAGCGGGGGCCACTCCTCATCGCGGTGCGCGGGCCTCTCACTATCGTGGCCTCTCCTGTTGCGGAGCACAGGCTCTAGACGCGCAGGCTCAGCAGTTGTGGCTCATGGGCCTAGTTGCTCCGTGGCATGTGGGATCCTCCCAGACCAGGGCTCGAACCCGCGTCCCCTGCATCAGCAGGCAGACTCTCAACCACTGCGCCACCAGGGAAGCCCAGCACTAACATTTTTATGTTTACTTGGGTCTGTTTCTGGGCCATATACTTTGTTGTGTTAATTATAGTTAGTTTATCCATTCTTGCCCAAGATACCTACTTTGTTTATTGTTCTCTTTCTAGTAAAGTATACCATTTGGTAGGGCAAATTCCTTTGTTCTTTTCAAACTTTCTTGGATCATCTCAGAATAGGCGTTCTCCATTTCTCTAATCAAATATTTCACTTGTTTCCCAGAGTGTTAGCATATAAACAAGACGCAGCTTCTCAATTTTCAAAGTGTTAGAAAACGAGAAATACTTTCATCACAACTTTTCATGAATTCAGGAGGAACTGTTGAATGTTCCAAGGTCAGAGCTTGGGACAGTAATTAATGCTGTACCATTGAGAGTGAGGGTGTAACACTTGACACGATGTTTGACAGGGGCTTCCTATAGTTATACTTCAGTCACTTTCAGCCAAGGTATTTTCTTTTCTTCTTCTTTTTTTTTTGCCCGTGCCCCACGCACGGCTTGCAGGAATCTTAATTCCCCGGCCAGGGATCGAACCCGGGCCCACAGCAATGAAAGTGCCACATTCTAACCACTGGACTGTCGGGGAACTCCCCAGCCAAGGTATTTTCTAAACCAACAGGGCCTGTTATGATTATTCTCTCTCTCCTTGATGGACAATGAAGAAAACAGGCTTTCATGGACAATGTCATTATTTCTGCTGCAAAAATGAAATGAAACGCCTTGATTCCTGTATGAATGAATTCGTTTGTGGTGAAATGATACTGTACTATAGGAATCAATGAGCTGGACCCTCAGTGTCTTCTCCCCAACAGAGTGGTTCGAGAGAGGCCTTTCCTTTGTTCAGGCCTTGGCTGTTGAGTTTGAGAAAGTGGAGGACCAGTTTAACAACACAAAAGTTGGCTTATCTATCAGGCAGAACTGGTATTCCCCAGTTCTGGAGAGCAGACTTGGGGTTGGGCGGGGGAGGCTTTGCAGGCGGTGTGTGTCGGGAGAGAGGTCCCTGCGGCTCTGGCCAGAGGTGTGGATGGTGTGAAGACACTCCTCGGCCTCCTCTCCAGCAAACACCGAAGTGTCCCAGGTCACACCAAAGGGGTAAAAATCGGATACTAAGTAAGTCTATTGGAGTATTTTGTAAGTGTAAGTTTACTATAAAAAGAGTGTTCTAGTCTCCGTTTGAGTGCAGATTAAATCCTGCGAAGTCCAGCTATGCTCAGGGGTCCTCCTAGTTGGTCTCATGTGGGGTCCCAGACACGAGGACCAGGCACAGCTGAATATGAGCTTCACCTAATCCCTCCTGCCTGGAGCCAGTTGAAATACACAATTACGTAAAATCTTACACTCATTCAGAATAAGTCACTGATTCCTCTTCTACCTCTATTCCTCATCTATAAAATGCGGAGGCATACATTTATCTTCTCACGTGCCAGAAATGCTTTTTGACAAATAAAACAATGCTTGCAAAAGTACAGTTGATAAAATGGTGCTAAACAAGTTCAGAAAAAATTCTGCCTTGTATATTTACACACTTTTCTGTCCTTTTGAGTCATTCAGAAGAAAGAAGGAAGGGGAAAGGCATGGTTCTGCGAAATGCTGAACATGGGTGTTTGTAAAAGAGCAATTTTTGATGACAGTACACAAATAAGGCTGAAAAGTGGCATGAATTGTAGCGATACCACCTGCTGATTAATGGCTTTATCAGCTTCTTTCTCTGAATGACCCAAGACACTCCAAAAGCAAAACTTTGGATGGCAAATCTCAACGTATTTGTCAAATGAAAGGACTCACAGCAAGTTAGTAGCAGCTGATAGAAAAGAGATTTAGTTATAGGTTGTGGCCTGAGAACAAAATTGGACTTGTGGGTATATTTTGTGGAGCCTCACAATTTTGGTTGGCACTGCGCTGGAAAATGCTTTGAATTGTCAATATTTAAAAAGCTGGGGATTTCGTATGAAAACAATTGGTTGGAGCTGGGTAGCTGCCTCCTTCTTTAGACAGGACTGCTTTTTTTTTTTTTTTTTCCTTTGCTGTGCACCAGTGCCAATGTTCATTATTATTATTTAAATTTTTATTGAACTATAGTTGATTTACAGTATTGTGTTAATTTCTGCTGTACAGCAAATTGACTCAGTTATACATATATATTCTTTTCCATTACGGTTTATCACAGGATACTGAATATAGTTCCCTGTGCTATCCAGTAGGACCTTGTTGTTTATCCATCCTATATATACTAGTTTGCATCTGCTAATCCCAAACTCCCAATCCTTCCCTCTCCCACCCCTCCTCCCCCTTGGCAACCACAAGTCTGTTCTCTACGTCTGTGAATCTGTTTCTGTTTCATAGATATGTTCATTTGTTAGACAAAAGTTTTTTTCAGTTTGCCATAGTCTATACCACTCTCTTAATACTGTCCTCTTCTGGTTCTCATTTACAATACCTAGCTGGTCCCTCCAGTCATTTGAGTTTGTAACCCCTGACCTAGATAATGCCAAAGGATGGGGAGAGATCCTTTGTGGTCCAGATTCAGACCTTAAAAAGGAGTCCTTAGGTCTTGAAGAAAGTCAATGGAAAAAAAGCTAGTTCAACATTACCCCAGGTAAAATGTTCTTCTTTTAATAAAGACATTCTTCATAGATCACGTGTTAGAATAACAATCTTTTCTTTGTTTTGAAATGCATTGTAGTTGAATAAACTTTCACTTAAATAACAATGGATATATTAAACTACTCCAATAGTTGCTAAAATTCTCTTACAAATGGCAAAGAATTCACTTTTATATGGAAACAGCAGCAACTACTAACTGCATACCAAACTTTGCAAAAAAGAAGCAGAATACAACTTGCAGTAGCAATTAGAATATTGCGTCTTAAAATGATGGAAACTTTCAAGGAATTTGATTGCTATTGGGACCGCCTACAAATTTGAGACACAGTGCCAGGCAAGATACATGTGTATTTTGCTGATACAGTATCAGCAGGATGCCACCTTTTCAAAGGATATTCCCAGATTCAACAGTGGAGAGAAAGGTCCTCAGTGAACAGTCTGTATGTATACAGTGAGAGGGAGCATTGGGTCAGCACTGGAAAAAGTGGCAGAATACAGCGGCTTTAAAGGGTTTGACACAGTTTTCTCTAGCCAGTACTGGAAGTAAACCATCATTTGGTTGTTTTAGACAATTTCCTCTGGTATTTGCATGGTCTCTCCTGGTTATTGTGAGTCTCATCTCAAGGAGTTTGAATCCTTCAGTGGCAGGCAATTCCTTGGTGACTCCTACAATCAGCTGGTAAGTTTGATTTGCCTTAAATAGCTGACCTCAAGATGCATCAATATACATATGCAAATATGCATCATTGCCATCAACTGACTCTGTAACTCTGGACCAAAAGCTGCAAGAGAGAGACAGCCTGATTCTCTCTTCCCCAAGTAAGAAAACTGGCTCCCCCACCCCTCAAAAAAAATCAATGAAATACAAAGTTGATTTGAGTATTTTATTTATAAATGTACATTTACTATAAAAGCTGTTGCATTTTAGACAACTTTTTTATGTTTATTGTTTACTATTTCTCAGAGGCATTTTAGAATAAATATTTTAAATGAAGGTTAGTGTAACTGATGTAGAACATTGGCCCACCCAGAACAGTAACATCTTTTGGACGGACTCACATATGAGGTGGATCATTTCAGCCTGTTAAGTCTTACACTGTGTATAGATAACTATAATATGTATTGCATTAGTAACACTACACAGAAAGAATGAACACATGTCATGAAAGTTTGCAAGTGAAAAACAAAGAGTTACCCATTTTTTTCCTTAAGAAAGAGAAGGGACAAGCTTTTGAAGTATAAGGGAAAAAAAAAGATATACTTCCTCAGGAACAATAAATCACTCACTTGCCTCATCTGTTTTTTAAACAAACACATTTACATTGTAGCTCAACAGAGCAGAGCACTTTTTTTTTTTTCCTGGGATCTCAAAGATTATTTGAAAAGAAATAGATCATACTCATTATGCTGCATTGGAAAAAACAAGATCTAGTCTGCCCGAGCTGCCATGTAACAGACTCCAAATGAAATATAAATCAAATATAAATAGAAACAGTTGGCAATTAGAATTTAGAAAATGTTGGAGATTATTCTGTGCTGGTGACTATTGTTCATTATGGAAAAGCACATTTCGCAGTTGGAGAATGGGGCTTTATTTTTCTTGACTTGATTCTAGCTTCAATACATGTACAATGAGGCTCACTAAGAAATATGTATAAATGAGTTTGTGAAACCAGAAGAGAATGTGCAATATTCATATAATCCTTACATAACAGATGGAGTTCCACATGTAAAAAGTATTCTATAAAAATCGGTTATGAATAATCATATTGTACATGTTTGTGCATTACTGGTGGTAAAGTACTCTGCTAATATCATGCAAAGTGTAAACATCCACATTATCAAAATATTTAATAAAACATGCAGGTGGTTAATCAAAATATTGGACTTAATCTGTACATTTTCAAAACTTTCTTTTTTTTAATTTTTCTATTTTTCTTTTTCTTTTTTAAAATTTTTTTCCCCCTGTAAAACAGCGAACACCTCCATGAGAAGTCTTGAGAACTTGGAGGTGACTTCATCTCTCTTCAATGTACTGCATCCTTAATTCATCACTGACTATGTGCAACAGCTTTGCATTTTCTAAGGCACAATTTTAAATGAAATGATGTGTAAATTTCAATCTAACAACAGCTTATCCAAATGACAAAATGGTCAAAATACCTCCAGTGGCCGAGGAAATTTCTGTACTTACATGGAACCTGCATGCAGAGAACCGTCTAGCATGTAAATAAATAATTGCTAGTCATACTCAATAAGACACAGAAAAAAAATTATTGCTTACATAACAGAAAAACATCTACTTGATTTCCTTTTACGACTACATTAACCTATTAGGAGTATATCCAGAGTCTACATTCACAAAATGTCATCTGTCATCATCACTTATTTGCCATCATTTTAAGGCAGAATAAATAGTCCCCCTTTCCCCAGTCTTAAAGAAAACAGCCTGGAGATCTAAAATGTGATGCTTTTTAGTAACTTGATTCCTTTCTTGGCCAGATGAAACTCATCACACAGGGCAAAAAATAAACCAGCTCTCCACAAGAGTTTCTCGCTAAACTTCTCCATGAGCAAGGTCCAGAATTCTTGGAAGCAAAGAGAGTTGGTGATGTAGGGCGTGAGGAGAGCGGGTAGGTATCCAGGAGGGTGGGCAGGGCACGATGTGAACAGTAGGTTCTTGTTGATCACATGCTAGTGGCTTCTCACATCATATGTCATTCGGATTCTATTAAGATGGACTTAATGCTTTACTTTAGCCACCTGGGCTTCAGACCCCCAAGGAGAACTTGCAGGCAAGGGTGAGCAGTGGTCACACCTAATGATGGGCTGATCTCAATAAGAGCTTCCATATGTCCCATACTGAGCCTCTTATTGAATCTAGAGCCTGAAGAGAAGCAAGCAACAAAGCCCTCCTGGCTATCATTGACCCACCACTCTTTGGAAGATTAAACTTCTCACAGATTTTGGTAATAACTTTGGAAATGATGACTGAATTATGTCCCTCTGGTTTCTTCCTACCCTTGGGCAATGTTCCAGAGTGTAAGCCTAGCCTGTATAGCAAGGGTTCTCTCTATTTGATGGGTCAGCCTACAGCAATGGCGTAACTTCCAAAGGACACAGAATCTAACACTAACGGTGCAATAATTTATTGGTATGACTTCCACCTCAAAAAGTAAGTAACACAAATGTTTCAGGATTACAGTATATATTATCAGACTAGCATTTTTGCATTAAAAACAAGTTATAGCTCAGAGCTAGATGGTGTGATTTTTAGTTTCTGAAATGCATTAATTGTATGCTCCTGTCTCAGAAGACCACATGTCTCAAATTGGCATGTCCTGCATTTTCTGCAGCTCAATTCTGTAAACATAAAGTGTTTAATTCCTAGAAATGCTAAAAAAAAAAAAAACAGGTTTATTGCATCATTTATCTCATTAACTCCCAAAGAAGAGAATAACACATTTTAAACTGTAAGCCTGTTTGACCATGCTAAGACCATTTTTTGGAACTATTCAGGATCATTACAATTCAATATTCTTTTGTATATACTGTGCAAATGCCAAAAAAAAAAAAAAAAGGAAAGCAGGAAAAACACAAACACTGTGCTACAAAAGAACAGATACCATCTTTTAGAATAGCCTTTCAGAAATTAGATGAATGCTGAGGAGCCCCTGCACTTAGGGTTTTGTTAAACGATTGCCAGGGGACACCCTCAGTAAGGAAATGGTGAGTGATCTGGAAGCTCGAAAACCACGTCACAATGTTGTGGGTTGGCCAGCACCTGGGACAAAGAACACAGAGCAACATTTGGTTAAAGTAGTCAACCATTCTGGCTTCAGATGTTTAAACATTTCCAAAATTAGCACTGCCCTTTGCCAAAGTCTCTTCCCTCTAGGGAGTGGAAACTTGTCCCACTATGCTACTCAAAGTGTGGTCCGGGGACCAGCCATATTGGCATCACCTGGAGCTTGTTAGAAATGCAGACTTTTGAGCCCCGTCCCAGAACTGAACAAGGTGATTCATATGCCCTGTCAAGTTTGGTTGAAGTCCTCTGGATTTCACCCTAAACCAAATGATCTCCACCAAGTTTTCTACCTTGTCTTCTGGGGCAAATAAGCAAGAAAATAATCTCTCTTCTTTCAGTTTCTCTAGGTTGTGGTTTCTCTAAGAATAAATACATTGCAAGAGGAGGAATTTGACATATGATCTAGATATAAGGATTGCTAGATTTAGCAAATAAAATACAGAACACCCAATAAAATTTGAATTTTAGATAAACAACAGATACATTTTTTAGTATATATCCCATGGAATATTTGGGATACACTTGTGCTACATCCTGAGCAGGTTATGTTTGGGACAAGCATACTAAAAAAAATTCACTGCTATCTGAAATTCAAAAACATTTAACTGGGCATCTTGTATTTTATCTGGCAAACCTATCTAGGAAGGATGGTTTGGGTCCCATATTTCCTGCTGAAACCTTCACAAAGTTTCTCCTTCATTTTAGGCACTAGCGTTGTGATGAGGCAATCGCAACATTGGAAAAGACCCAAGGGATTTTGCGTTAAATGCATCTCACAAGAGTGAATGATGGAACAGACACAAAGACATGGTCATCTAACACCCAAGCACAAATGGCACCAGTTAAACATGTGACGGCTTGATCCATGACAGGTAATTTGTTTTGCACTTCTATTCCCATTTACATACGAACTTAAAAACGGTTTACATTGCTTTTAGGAATTGCATTTTAACATGCTGTTATGCACTTTTTCCCCTCCAAGAGAAAAATTTCATTTAAACGTGGCTACTTACTTAAAGAAAATAGGCTTATATATTCAGGTTTTATTACTCTACACAATGAAATTATTTTGTTTCACTTAGAATGCTTATGATGTAAACCACCCCTCACATCTATCCATCTCCCCTCTTCTCAACTTAGATCAAAAGAAAAAAAAAAAAGAAAAAAAAATTTTAGCCATTTTTCCCATTCTGACTCCTTTAATGCATTTGGGGTATATTCAACCAATTCAAGTGTATTTCTCTAGCCAATTATTAGCCTTTCTGCCTATTCACTCTGAAGATATAGTTTTTCCTTATGACACCAAGAAAAATGAGCGGTACTCTCAGATGTACTGGTCATTCTCCCTGTCATGTGTTGACTTAAGTAAAGTTTAGCCTAAAATGATATTAACATCTATCTGGAAAAATAAACGTGAGAGTTAGGAAAACTTGGAAAAAATAATTGGAGAGAAGGTAGCCATTCTCTGTTTCAATATTGAAATATAATATGAAGCTATAATAATTAAAACTGATACTAGAGAATAAATAGGTTAATAAAACATAATAAAGTATCCAGAAAAAGACCCAAATATATATGGGAACTTAGTTTAAGAGAAAGCTGGTATTTCAAATTAACAAGAAAAAATGGGATTATTCATTAAGTTATAGTCATACAATTGGCTAATTGGAAAAAACAATAAAGCTAGTATCTATCTTATTTCTTGTCCCCAAATACATTTCTGATTATCACATGTTTACATGCCAAAAAGAAAACAGAAAATAATTCTAGGAGAAATCTCAGCTAAATTTATTTATGCCCTTGGAATAGTGAGAGTTTTTCTAAGTAGGACACAAAACCCAGAATCCAAAAAGGAAAAAAAGAGATATGTTTAACTATTTAAAATGAAAATCTTTTCTATGAAAAAAAATCACAAAGTAGAAAGACCAGTGATAACTGCCCAAAGCAGCAAATATAAAATAAAGGGAAAATTTCCTTAATTTACAAAGAACTCGTAAAAATCAACTGCCAATAGAACAATGGGCAAAAGATAAAGAAATATAAACGTCAATAGAAAAAGAAATATAAATGGTGAACAAACATATGAAAAGATGTTTAAACTCATTTATAGTTAAAGACTACAGATCAAAGCAAAGAGGTTTTTTTTCTTTTTTTTTTTCTCCCCACTTAGCAGAGTGGAAATTTTAAAAGTTTGATGATATCCAGAGCTGACATAGGCATGGAGAGAGAAAGAGGCTCTCTTATATACTTTGCAGGGGGCATACACTTTTCTGGAAGATAATTAGGCAAGTTGCCTGAAAATTTCAAAAGCACATGCCTTTTTATTCAGCAGTCCCACAGCTCAGAATCTACCCTGTGGAAATGCTTTCAAATGTTCATCAAGATATACATACAAGGATGTTCACTGGAGCATTTAAAAAATAATATTCAAAAACTAGAAATAACTGGAGCACTCATTCATAGAGCATTAGTTTTCAATTATGGTAAGTCCACACAATGGGATTGTATGCAGCTATTAAAGAGCCATTAAAAAGAATGAGGAGAAAGAAAATGCTATATGGAAAAATTCCCAAGATATATTATTAAATGAAAAACAACAGCAACAAAAACTAAGTGCCACTGTGGCTATGTCATTACCTTTGTGAAATAAAAACCAATACAGGTAGATGTGTCACACACATATGCATCTGTGTGTGTGTGTGTGTGTGTGTGCGCACGCATGTGCGTGTATACATACATTCTGCTCCTCTCCCCAAGACATTATTAGAAAGTGATTATGTGGTTAAATTTGAAGAGGTTCACTTTTAATTTGGTATCTTTCTAAACAATCTAATTTTTCTAACCTTTTACCACTTATAACTTCTATTTATTTATTCTTTTGAATATTGATATTGATTATCTAGGCAGAGAGATAATGAGCCTTTTTGCTTTCTTAGTACCTTAGTATTCTAAAAAACATCCTAGTAAAATATCGCATCAAAAACGTTAAAGAAAAAATCATATCTTTAATCTACCTCCAATCACCTTATTTTTCATCTTACAGGACAATTACAGGAACTCTATGGTTCTTGTCTTTAGATTTGGAATCAAAAGCAGTTAGTGGCCTTTATATTTGTATACACAACAGAAAAATTGCTGACCTAGATCTGAACAGCTAATTTCCAAAAGAAATGACAACGAAACACCCAGCTTCTCAATTAACATGAAAATCTGGATGAAAGCAGGTCACTGTTATCCAGAGGTGAGTTCAGGTTTGTTCTCTGCTGGCATTCTTCAAGCACTTCAAATTATGAAAGAAATTCAGATTTACAGCACTTTTCAAATCTGGTTCAAGAGGCCATCAACCTAACAGCGCCCTCTTCTGGTTCCATGACTCACATTCAGCAGGTCATTGAGGTTGCAGGAAAAAATCCAGTTTATGTTAGATGATAGAAAAAAAATCACTTTGAATCCTGAGACAAAAGGGTGTAGTTTTCCTTTTTAATGACTAATAAGAACCTGATGTATAAAAAAATAAGTAAAATAAAATTCAAAAATTAAATAAAAAAAAGAGAAGAGCATTGGCACAAGAAGAGAAAATAAAAGAATATTCTTCAAAGGTAAAAAAAAAGAAAAAAAAGAAAAAGTAAAAGGAGGAAGCCCCCAATTTCTCCTAACATTATCATTTATTTTTAATTTGCCAAAAATGTTGGATACATGTATATCTATAACTGATTCACTTTGCTGTACACCTGAAACTAACACAACGTTGTAAATCAACTATATTCCAATAAATTTAAAAATAAATAAATAAATAAATAAATAAAATAGATAGCTAGTGGGAAGCAGCCACATAGCACAGGGAGATCAGCTCGGTGCTTTGTGACCACCTAGAGGGGTGGGATAGGGAGGGTGGGAGGGATAAAGAAGAAAAAATCCCAAACAAACAAAAAAACAAAACAAACAAACAAATATAGTTTAAGCAAAATATAATTATTATATATTATACATGTAGATATTTGTATATACCTGTATATATATTTATGGTATATATATGGTATACTATTATCCCATATTTTATATGTATAATACATAGTATAAAAATTAATATCAATATTTTGTATATACATATAAAATACATATAAAATAGTCCAGGTTGATGGCAGCAGCTCTAAGTTGGAACCGTTTTGACCTCAAGTAAAATGTTTATCATAGATCAAAACCACCTGGGTTTAATTTTTATTCCCATCATTTTGTTAAAATAGGCATATATTTCTCTGAATTTATGAAATCTATAGCTATAAAACAACTTAATTTCAATTTTCACTCTTAAAATCTTCAGTCTTGCAGATTTAGAAACCCACATAAAAAGACTGTAAAAATGCCACTTCACTTACTTTGAGAAATAATAAAAAATTCTTGAATTTCAAACTCCAGATCTTTGCTCATATTTTTCTTTTTAAAAAGAGTTTTTGACTGACGAATTTGCATAGAAGAATCACCTGCTGTCTAGGTCATGCACCAGAAGGACTATACTTAGGATGGAGAGTGAGGAAGGATTCAGAGGCTAGCCACTGGCTAGTTTCAGATTTTCTAAACAGCAGCTGGGCAACAGCACCCCCTGGTGGCCCCCCCAAAATAACATTAACTTTCCGTGGCAGGAGACCCAGACATGATACAGGAGGGCGGGCTCCTCAAGGGGGCTTCTCTGATTAGTATGTACTAAGGTATTTTGGAGGGGGCAGGGATTCACAGAGAAGTAGAACCCACCATTTGTCTCTCAAAGAATTTTCAATTTAGTTGGGAACAAGCCCACATTATGCCATGAAACTCCTGAATGGAGGCATGTAGATATTGAGGAGTTGGTGCTTGATTTGATGAGGAGTGGAGAGCTATTCTTCAGATGTGAAACACCCTCCAAATGCTACTGGTCTTCTAAAGAGATGCCTCAACAAATAAATAGGGTTTCAGAATTTATAGCATCCCTGCATCTCACTGAAATCTCTACAGTGAGCTCAGGCAATGTCTCAAACCTGGTTTACATTTTTACCTGCTGGTGTATTAATGCATTTCTGGATAAAAAGAATTAGTCCATGTTATAGCAGTAACTTCCAGTAAGAAACAAGCGGTAAATACGGGATTATTTCGTTATCATTTCTTTTACCTGGGTGCTAATATATCTTTCCTTCAGTGTAGGAGTATCAACTGATGGGGAGTAGTTGAATTCCTAAGCTAGGTCTATGAAAGGCATATATGGTTGCACTCATTCATCTCAAGGTATTTCCCCTCAGGACTTACTTCTGGATCGCGTGTAGCAGTCATTACAGTTTAGAAGACCATTTCGAATCCTAACATCCGTCCCACTCACTGCATCTCCAAGCTGTCCTTTACAAATTCCACACTATAGGGTAGAAAGAACAGAAGTTATAAGGTGCATAAGGAATTGTTTCCTTATAATGTTTAGTTATTGTTCACATGAATAGTACAGTAATCACTTCTCCAACCTCCACATTTGTTGCATATCTACTATGTATTAGATGCTGCACCACGACTTGACTTCCAGCAACAATATACTTTTAGCATTTTATCCTAACTCCCGGCATTTTTCAGAGAAGACACCAGTTTAGAGAGGTTAGCTGACTCATCCAAGGTTGTGAACTTGGTAAGTGGTATCGGGTTGATCCCAAAGCCTAGGCACACCGATTCTCAATCAAGATGGAAGAACCATTTTAAACAGATTAAATCCTAGTGGTTTTAAATAAACACATGGCCAAGGAACGATCAATATATATTGAAACTTGTCTCTGAATAATCTTCAAATGCTTTTTAGCGTTGTTGGTAAGTTCTACCCGACCAAAATGACTGGGAAATAGCTATTCCACTTTATGTTTCCACGTTAAAGGCAGTGATACCAAGTCAGCCTGAGTGCAGAAGGAGACTGTGGGGTACACTGTCCTGGCTGAATCAGAGAACATGCCAGTTCTCTGGCATGTTGGTTCATGCCAGCCTACTGCGGGGGGATCTTGACCCAGCCCAGGGAACAAGGGCCAGCCCCAGACTGATGCTCTAAGGTCATCTCAGGCAGAGGGAGCCTTCATCCAAATTATGTTACAAGCTGCATCTACGCAGAAGGGTAGGGGACAAATCTAAGAGGTGATGTACCTTACAGCATCAGGTCAGCTCCAGGAAGTGAATGACTAGAGAGAATAAAGGCCTTGACAGCTAAGAAGACAAGTCCCCTATCTGTTGAGAGTCTGCAAAGACTCTTTGCCACCTTGATTATTCTGAGTTCTGGTAAAGTTTCTGAGAATAAACTGTGGTGTTGGAACATATTATCTTGGTATTAGTATGAATTTTTTAAAAGTATGAAGCCTCCAGGGACTTCCCTGGCGGTCCAGCGGTTAAGACTCCATGCTTCCAATGCAGGGGGCAGGGGTTCGATCCCTGGTCGGGGAACTAAGATCCCACATGACACACAGCGTGGCCAAAAAAAAAAAAAAATAGTATGTAGCCTCCAAACATTCCCAGACAATTTAGGATATACATTACCTATGTTAATTTTACAATAAGAATATTGATAAATGGAGTCTAATTAAGTATCCATATTGCATTTTGTCCATCAGTTTTGCTTTCCGGTGATTACTGACATTATTAAATTAATAACTTTGGGACAACCTCACTCACTTTCTCTTAGCTTATAGGTAAAGTGGAAGTTATTTTAAACCCATGCAAGTTTACTTTATAGCTGAGGGGGCTACTAATGAGAAACAGGACAAATCCAAGAAGGACACAGAAAGCATGTTAGGGTTATAAAGAGAAGGAAATGATTCTTTTTCAGAGATAGAGGTTTGGCTTCAAAATTATATATTCTCTGAAATATGTCCATGGGTGAAAAAAGGAAATGCTGATATAGTCTGACTTGTAAATATTATAATAAATCAGGCATAAGTGGTTCGTTCACCTGCTTGTTGGCAGGAGATTTGGGACTAGAATTCAGTCCTCCTCATTTTCAGTTATTTATTAATTCATTCATCTGAAAATATTTATTGATACCATCTCCACTGGGTACAGAGGATATAGTGATGAGCCAGACAGACGTGGTCCCTGCCCTTATGGAGCTTGTAGAGAGCAGATGATAATTAAACAATTCAACAGTGAGCGATAAGGACCACGAAAGATTCTATAAGGCAACTTGACTTAGTGTGGTAAGCAGGTCAGCTTCTCAGAGGGAGTGATATTCAGTCTGTGACTGCAGACATACTCGTTTGGAGACCTACAAGTTAGCAACTAGCTGTAACCACTTAATTGACAATCTTCCATTACGTCAAAGACCAAAAATCTTTGAATTGAGTCTCAAGAGTTTGAGAAGCAGCAAAGATGTTACATTCCAAATAAATCCATCTGGCCTTAAAAGACTCAGAAGCATCATCGCCCTCCAGGGTGGCTTTCTCAGCTTCCTGCTAAAGTATATGCTCTTTAGCAACGAAGAATGGTTTTATAAAGACACGTCGCACAAATCTGTTTTGCCTCCTCTAACCCGACATCCCAGAGGGATGCGTGATAGGAGAGTTTCACCCTGAAGGATGGACTCCACGCACACTTCTGTACAACCTAGAGTCAGGGGGCCCTCACAAGCAAAGGCTGTCAGGATTTCCAGGAGGTAGTCACTCAGCACAGAACGAGGCCAAAAGACATTATGAGACTGTACTTAGGCAGAAGAGAGATGAATACATACCCTAAAGCACTGGATGTGAAAATAGAGATCGAGGGTCTCGATGATCATGGCAGCTCCTTTACCCAATGGAAGCCCACACGAAGAGCACAGCTTCTTCCCACTTATAGACCTAAGTTGCAAAATATACGTCATAATAAAATGTTCCGTTTAGAATCGTTGGTCAAACACACTAATATGGAGCCTCACGCAAAAAAAATAAATAAATAAAACATGAGTTTTTAAAATGTTTATACCATAAGTGAAACAATTACTGAACTGATAATGAGCAGGAATTAAGCATTAGATATAAGATGCAGACAATTGATAGATTAAATACAACAGGCCTCCACTGTGGCATGGAATTCTGTGTGTGTGTGTGTGTGTGTGTAGGTGTGTGTGTTAGTTGTTATAAAAAGTTTGCGTTGTAGTCTATTCAACCACAGTGATCAAATGCCTTGAAATGTATTTATCATATGTTTTCTTACGTCCTAAAAGACAATCAAGTTTAGCTTTACTAAGGTTTTAATGTTGTGTTAAATTTTTCTATAATTGGTGCATTGGCCCACTAGGGCATTTCTTTTTACCTGTTAAAAATTTTGTTGTTGTTGTTTAAAAATAAAGAGGAAATTGTGACACAGCCTAACAGGTATCAGGCAGATATGGGATCAAATCCCTGCTCTGATACCAAGTTCTGTGATCCGGTATGAAGAGCTCACATTGGGTTTCCATTCCACCTGGCTCAGACAGGATGGCTGTGCTCTAAGGCAGCTTTCCCACAGCTAAGATCGGATTGCAATGATGCCGATTGTTGGGAAAGCCCTTGGAGTTACACAGGAAATTTTAAAATATGCAATATCATTTGGAAGCAAAGAGAGGGACAGAAGAAACAGAAAGACAAGAGAAAAAAGGAAGAGTCGCCCTTAGCAAACTCTATTTATTAGGATTTCCCTCTTATCCAGTAGTTAAATGAAATTTCTAAATCAAAGAAAACCTTGGAGTACTCAGTCATTTGTCTCTCCAGGGACTGGGAGCTCAGGCAGCTTTTAAGAATATCATGGGGCCTAATTAATGTCCAGAAGCAATCATTAGAGAGCTCGCGGAGAGTAAAAGGAAGGATGAAGTTTCATTTCTCAGCGCCCGCCTGGTTCACTGTAAGAGCCATCAGCGGATCCCGCCTAGAAGGACCGAGCCATCTTGGAGGGAAAGGCGCCGACTTAGGAGCCCGGCAATTGTCTGGTGGATTTTCTTATTAGATTGCCGGTTCTGCACAATGTAATTAAAGCCCTATGGCCACAGCCGCGCCAACGTCACACACTTGGCTCTTTCGATTGTGGGCTGATAAAATCTTTAGGCAGATAGGGATGTGTTCTTTCCTCCTGCCTGTGTGTGTGTGTAGGAAGAGACATGGATGGACAAATCCCTCACAATCCTCCGGCAAGCACTAATTTGGTTGCGATTGTGCTCAGCAGGCTCTAGCCAAAACAAAGCAGCCTCAGAAAGGCTTGCTGACCTCTTGTACCTGTTTGGTGACTGGCCAGGAGGGGTGGAGGAGCAAGGGGACAAGTGCCCAGCCTGGAAGTTCTCTCGAGGGCTTTGCCTGTAACATGGGAAAGGAGCCAAACATCATGACAAGTAAAGAGAAGCCCAATCCCACAAGGAAAGGCTTTTTAGATAAGGAAAAAAAAAACACCCCACTTCCTTGGCAACCAAATAAAAGACCACAGTGTGTCCTAGGGGTCATGTTTTTTTTTTTACAAAGGACAAGAAAATTTCCATCTAGCAGACTGTACAGACATTGGATGCATGATATCAAAACCAGGCTGGCATTGTTGAACAGAAAGACAGAATAGTTTTCTATTCTTTATTTTGGTCAGGCTCTTTGCTAGTTAAAGTTGCATGCCAAGTTAGATATAAAAATTATGGATGGGGTGGGAGGGGAGAGATGAATGGGGGTGTAGGGAAAAGTTCTTAAAGAGAGCCCAGAAATAAAGGGCAGCGCTTAAAGGAGGTATTTTTCAGTGAGGTGCCTTCCACCCCTATTCATAAATTCGTTACGTGACTAGGGATAATGTTCAAAACATCTAATGACCGCTATGTCATTGGGCATCTACAAAGCAGAATGGTTCCCAGCCAGAAGCCCCCAGAATGGTTTTACGGGTGCTGTTGGTTACACATGAGCCCTGCCTGTGATTAAGCTGTCAGTTCCGGGCTCTTGATTTTAAAAGTTAATTTCATTGGTAAAGAAAGGGACAGAGGGCTTCCCTGGTGGCGCAGTGGTTGAGAATCTGCCTGCCAATGCAGGGGACACGGGTTCGAGCCCTGGTCCGGGAAGATCCCACATGCCGCGGAGCAAATGGGCCCGTGAGCCACAATTACTGAGCCTGCGCGTCTGGAGCCTGTGCTCCACAACAAGAGAGGCCCGCGCACCGCGATGAAGAGTGGCCCCCGCTTGCCACATCTAGAGGAAGCCCTCGCACAGAAACCAAGATCCAACACAGCCATAACTAACTAACTAACTAAATAAATAAAATAAAATAAAAAAAGCAATGTTTAAAAAAAAAAAAGATCCTTGATTTAAAAAAAAAAAAAAAAGAAAGGGACAGAAAAGAACAAGGAAAAGAGAAATGCCAGCATAGACATGAACAGAGCGTGAGGCCATCTGTCTTGTAACTGCTTTCAGAATAAGTCCCTGAGCCCCTGTTCGCCCAAACCTCCCTCCTCAGACAGAGCTTGTCTTCTCCAAAATATCAGCTTTTCATGGAATATCCTAAAGTATAAGGACCATCACCTTGAAAAATGGTTGAAAATCACCACAATAATCAATAAAAATAACGACTCCTATGTGATTTTACCTTCTATTAATTCTGCATGTCATCTAGACATAGAGAAAAGAAACTGGATAGACATCAGAGAAAAGGGGAAAGTGGTTCAAAAGTGTATTGAGAAAAAATGTAACAAGAAAAATAAGATAAAAGGATGAACTTATAAAACAAGTTATCATCATCATCATCATCACCATCACTGTCATTATCAACACCACTGCCTACAATGTATAGTACTTATTACTTGCCAGGCACAAAACCCTATGAAGTAGGCACTACTATTATTCCCATTTTATACATGAAGAAACTGGAACAGAGAAAGATTAAGTATCTTGCTCAAAGTTCCATGCAGGCAAGTGTCAGAGTCCATACTTTGAATCCAGGTGGTCTGGCTCCAGGGAGAATGATTGGTTAAAGTATAATGAATATTATCTTTTAAAAACTGATTACAAGGAACCTCTGGCTCAAATATGATCTTATCATGGAACTGTGGGTTCACTCTGAATCCCTCTACCACTCATCCAGACAAGTACTTTGGATAAGTTATTTAATTTCTCTGAGCCTCAATTTCCTCATCCCCTTATCTAAAATGGGAACAATAACCCAATAATGTTATTGGGAGAGTTCAGTGAGTTAATATATGAAAAGAAGAAGAGAAAGATATATGTAAACCCTTCAACACAGTGCCTATTATATTGACATGTTTCAAAAATGATGCGAACTATTATTACTATAAAAAATACAATTTTTACAAAATTAGAAGAGAGCCTGGGGTAGTTATTTAAGGGGAGAGAATGATGAGGAGAGGAAACATTTTCTCCTTGAAAGAACATTTGTCCATAGGCTCTGAGACAATTTAACTCACTTAAATAAATTGCTAATACAACAGACCTGCACATTCTTTCCAATGTTTAGATTTGTGGGTTAAAAACATTACTTTGTCTCTTTTAAGTTGCCAAATTCAGACTAAATATTTACTTGCCAGGAAGATTGTTCCAAACTTCCATAAATATTTGTTACCTTGTCAATGACAGTCAATGGAGAGAAAGCACAAAAATGCTGCTAACATCCTGCCATCTCACACTTTTTCACTTTTCCCCCTTCTTAGTCAATTAAAAAAAAAAAAGAAATTCCACACCCATCTTATTTGGTTACTCACTTCCGCCTTTCACTCGGAGACTCAATCTGATGGTTAATGCTTTTGTCCAATGGGAGGGTTTTTGGCTTCACATCTTCTAAAATGTGCATTGGTGGGTTTGATACCTGCTGATTTCGGGATGGATCTGAGGCCAAGTAAAGAACATACACTTAGTGCTCAGTAAAGTTGCCACCTTAGTGCTTAGTGATCACATTTCTTTAAAGTGCTAATGCCTGCTGAGGTCTCACAGTGATTTCATGGAGCCTCCGGACCGTGCTGTTTAGCATAAGCTGGAAGAGAAACTTGCAGCCAGCAGAGGTCATATCTGCCTGGACGATGGGGTGGGGAAGGGGTCTTACAATAATTGAAACATGGGGGTTGGTTTTCTCCATTCTTACCCTGAGCTAGCTGTGGGTTCATCCCACAGGGTGAGGCCCCAGCTTCTGTATCCAGCTGGAGGTCCTGATAGAGTCCTTTCAATGCAGGGTTCTCAGAATGAGTCAAGACTCCTTGAGTTAGGCTGTTACAATAACAAGTATATTTCAGAACAGGAATAAAAGCAACTGAACTAAAATTATTGATCTTATCCCTCAGGACCGATTACAATACAAAAAAAGAAATGGGGCTAAATAAATATTTATTCTTTTTATTTTAAACTAGATTTAAAATGGATTTAGAATACTGTAAAATGCTATGCATTTTCATTATCCAGCAGTTTAACAAACCATCATTTCTGATGTCCTCTCTACCTCCTTGTCCACAAAATTCTTCATTCTAATCATTTCAAGGGGTGCCAGAGCTAAATGCAATCTCCCAGATTTTCACAAGAGAGGACTTATTGTGCAAAATATTTGGGCCACATGGGGCTTCGGCAGCCTATGGTAATTCACTGGTCCTTTAGTAGCTTCTATGTGCAAAGAAAGGAGAGATGGAGGAGATTTTTTTAAAGGTTTCTGGCGACAACACGGACTGTCTGGAGAACGAGCAGTAATTCATGGAAAATGCTTATTAGCACCCTTCAAATATTCCTGACTAGTGGCTTTCATTTCAAAAACTGGAAAGTCTCTTTAAATAGTGTTAACTGGAAACAGATGTGCTGTTCCAAGGGCTCTGCAGGCTCTGGACATGGGCCCCAAGCTCTAATATCTTACAATTCACCGAGTCTCCTAGCTGATGAGCATAGGAGAATTCTCAGTGCAAATCCCACCAGAAGAGCTCAGCTCCCAGCCAACCTTTCAAATTGGCCAGTCTTTGAAAATGATACTTAGATAGCCTTTTGTGTCTTTGGGTCCCTCTGAGGATGTTGTGTGTGTACCCAAGTGTGTATGCACACACACACATGCATGCACGCGTTCCAACATCTATCTGATATATCGGAGCCCCAGAGGCAAACATCTGTGTCATAAAGAACTTGCTGGTGGCAGAGCACTGCCAGCCTCTTGGGTTTCTGCAGGTCCCTTTTAGGTCAGGCATGGGGTCGCATCAATAAACTCACTACAGTCTGTACCTACAACCAGATTCTGCTCCAGTCTGAGCTAGCTCTGAATGCTCCAGGAGTTTCTGGGTATCCTGTTCTGATCTCCCATGGAACATACTGGAACCCATGGGGTAGGGGGATTACCCATGACCAACCGGTTTGTTGGCTATCCTTTATATTATCACCCAGAGTAAACATGGCTTCTCACAGGTCAGAGGATACTAATGGCAAAGTTCAGGTCCATAGTCAAACCACCGTGAGTAGGACACCACGGCCTCATTTTTTTTTCTTCTTTTAAATAAACTTTATTTCTGTGGACCAATCTTAGAGTCATTTAAAAAAATTGCAAAGATAGTACAGAGACTTCCCATCTACCCTGCACGCAGTTTCCCCTGTTGTTTTCTGTGAGTATGGTACTTTGGTTACAGTTAATGAATCAGTATTGATATAATATTTTTTTTTCTTTTTTTTTTAGTTTTAATTTATTTTTTAATTTAAGTATAGTTGATTCACAATGTTGTGTTAATTTCTGTTTTACAGCAAAGTGGTTCAGTTTTATATATATATATATATATATATATATATTTATATATACACACACATATACATTCTTTTTTAAAATATTCTTTTCCACTATGGTTTACCATAGGTTCTCTGTGCTGTACAGTAGGACCTTGTTGTTTGTCCATTCTATATATAATAGCTTACATCTGCTAACCCCAGCTTCCCACTCCATCCCTCCCCAACCCCCTTCCCCTTGGCAACCACCAGTCTGTTCTCTATATCCACACCACAGCCCCATTTTAAACTCTATCCCTCCAGACACATTAACCATTTCAGGTGAGTGGTATTTAGGTTTGGGACTTTGAATTGACAACATGCTCCGTTGGTGATCTATACTGTCTCCCCTCATTTAAAAAAAGGTTTCACCTATTTAAAAATAAGGCTATTTATATTCAATAGTATAAGAACACTGACTTTAGAGCTATTACAATGTCTTCAAGCGATAATATATGTATAATGTATCATTGGAATGATAATTTCAAAGCTGAATATGATTTGCCTTAGTGATGGGTGCCCTTCCTGGGAGTGAAGGGGCACAGTCCGGTTTTGCACATATGGGTGGAAAGCCTGGAACGGTTCATACCTGCCCTTTTCCTCCAGTGGGTCACCTTCCTTAGTCTTAAGCAATGAGCCACTGTTATCCCCCTGGAATGGTTTCTTCTGTCTTGTCTTTTGTTCTTCCTCTCGACAGTTTTCCAAGTCCATCTTATTCTAATGGGGAAAACAAGGATAATCTTGAATATAATTTTTAAACACACTGGACAATACTCATGTCTGGCCATGGAATATCTGAAGCATTTTCTCAATCACATTGACTACAATTTAAAGAACAGTCGTTCGTTCAAATTAACTGAATAGTAACTGATTTCCAATGATTTGAAATGAACATGTAACCTGGCTCTCTCTCAAAAGTTATCATAAAAGGGAACTAACTGGCTAGAAAACCCATCTTTCAAAATAAAACAAAGTCATAGGATTGCTTATTTCAGGACAAGTGGCATTTGAGTGCCTGTGGGTTATTTCAAAATGCAGATTATGTAGTGTAACCTTTAAAAATTGTATAAAAAAATTAAAAAAATTTTAATGTTTAATTTAAATTTAAAAAATGTAAATAAAAAACAAGCAGAAACTAACACACCATTGTAAAGCAATTATACTCCAATAAAGATGTTTAAAAAATAAAATAGAAATAAAAAACAATACACTTCAAATTTTGATATTTGAAAATGGCTGGTAAACATTGAAAAATTTTTGGACAGTGTAGAATTCCTTTGATGATAATACATAAATAACTTATTTTAAAGTCTAGAAAATCTTTCATAATTATCATTGCAATATATGAAAGAGACATGAAAGATTTGGCTTTTGTGATAATCTTTGTATATAACAGCAAAGACAAGCAATAATTTGAGCTTCCTGAGTGACCATGCAATATCAAATTTGGTGAATTACTTTTGTACAATCTTCATTTGTATTAAGTTAAAATTGGATAATTTAAAAATTTTAGTGTATTGCATCATGTATTAATTGACTACAGAAATGACTAATATGACATATACCCAAGTGATATTATGTTTATTGCAAAATGAATTTATTCTGTTATTATACCATCAAAAACTAAAATGCAGATTATGGACTATCCAGGTGTTGGTATGACCTCTGTCCACTACCTCCATGACCTTATTTGGGGGATATGGAGGTTGACCAGCGTTTCTGGACTCTCTCCAGACCCTGAAGACACATATATATATATATTCATATGGAATTTTAAGAGTGATTCAGAAGAAACTTTCATGGAGGCCGGTGAGAGTGTACTGTTGGCATCCTGCTGCAAATATCCAGTGCAAAGGGATGTACGGTCTGGCAGAGAGAAACATACTTCTGCTAAATGAATGAATGATGGGCATTTAGAAAGACATTCCAGCACATGGCATCACTAACCAGGGTCTTGCCAACCAGTGCAGAGACTTTGGTTTCCAGCCTGCAGGGGCAGGGCTGGCCTCAGTAATATGTTTACTGCTCTCAGGGATTGACTCTAGGGTTTCACCACGGCAATGACAGTATGATGGGGTACAATGGCCACGTAGTAGCTGACATGATTCTAGAGAAACAGCTAGCCCTGGATTTAGACTGGAGGAAAACTTGGCCTTGTGGTTTAGTACTTCTATTTTAGTTTTCTTATTTCACGAATTCCTTTTAATCTATGGTCTTACCATTGTCCCACTGCCTTCAGTCACAGAGGAGGATGTAGACAGCTGGTCTGCAGAACTTGAAGAAATAGTAAATGGAACCACAGTGTCCTCAATTATTTTGCGCTCCTAGGGGAAGGACAGGAATTAATGAAAGGGGGAGAAAGGATAAATCATATTTGTCAAGAGAAAAGTGTCATTAAAGAAATTTAGGGACAAACATCAGAATTATGTGCAAACAAGCAGGGCATAAAAAAAGGTCTTACTTTTAAAAAGCATGTAAATCAGATCACATGCTCTATGGGCAATGATTTAGAAATTGGCATTTAATTTAGAAAAACAGAGTCTTTGCAAGTTAATTAGTTAGTGTGATTCAAGAGGCCTAATTAGAAATGCTATCAGGGAAAGTATTATGCACAAAAATTATTGTTGAAGAAAAAATTCACAACAATATTAATCATAAACAGATTTTGGATAATATACATAAAGTGTAGTTTCAAATACTCGAATGTGGTCTGGTTTGTATATCTAAAAATGAAACAAACAAAACCAAATTCTCCTCCCTTCTAAATCTCTGTAGTACCATACAGTGAATGCAGTAGTAAGGATTCACTTAGCCTTGATATCAAAATTAACCTCATAAAAATTAATATTAATTCACTACTACCAAACATGCTTGCCTCAAACAAACACACAAATAAACAAATTGATACTGTCATGTCATCTAAGACAAATCAAGAATCTGACCTTTGTGACTAAAGAAGAGATACAATTCTATTCTCCCCCTTGACCATGACTCAACACACCCTCACCACAAGCTAAACTTGGAAGAGTAGTGGTCTTTTACAGCCTATAGGATAGGACTCTTTTAAAAGGTTGATAGGGCTCTGTTGTGAGTAAAGAGAATCAGACATGCCCCATGGGTACACACAGCACAGACAGAGAAAGTGCTGATAGACTTTGAGGAATCAGGGCTTCAGGGTCAAATTCCTTCCGGGGAATTTCCTACCTCCTCATAGTATCTGCGTTCTTCCTCTTCCACCTCCTTTTGGGCCTTTTCCCACTCTTCTTTCAGCTTGTCCTGCTCCTTCTGGTATCTCTCCTGTTATGGAATTTCCATAGATTGTTCTGAATGGACCAGTGCATACATCATTGGGACTTTTCCCCCCGCTAAACCATCACGTACAATGTGTTGCAAGACTCTCTTCTTGCTGTAACGTTCTGAAGCTAACCCATTCATGCACCAAAAGGGGAATACCATTTTGTGGTACTCAGACATGTTAGGGACATAAAAATCCAACAGAGAACAATCTTTTCTGCTGTGGGTGTTTCACAGAATTGTTCTTCAGATATATGAGTAGGCATTTGCTTATGGAAAGAGAAAAGATGGAAAGATTCTAAACTCTTTCTTAACTTGGGTTTTGTCCTTAGAGGTAGGTTAAACCAATAGTTTGCTTTTACTGGGCCCTTCAGAGATGAGTTTTGCCATTCCACTGATAGAAATACGTTGCTGCTGGGAGAGTTTAATAAAAGATTAAAAAAAAAAATAAAACCTCTCAGGTTTACAAGATAGATGATGGAGAAAGGTCCAAAGTGGACAAGATGATAATTAGCTGAGTGGCTGAATTACTCTTTGCTTGTGGCCATTCTACTAAAATGGAATCTTCCTAACTTTAAGTCCTCCTGAATTAAGAGTAGCTTTTAAACAGCCCATTAGAAGGCTTTGATATCAGAACTGCTATTATTGTTTTCAGAAAAAAATATGACACTAGTCACCACTTCCCGGAGAAAAAAATAAAAATACTCTGAATAGGATAAGGATGTAAGGATAAGGAGAGCTTTAAAAATGTGACTGGAGTCCCTGACAGCTGACTAGAAGAAATGAATACATGGAAATTAAAACGAATGCTTAAGATGAGAACTGACACCCCTGGATGCCTTGAGAATGGCATCCCTGACATGACAGAGACAAAGGATTTGCTGGAACATACTACGCACAGTCAAATATTTTAGGTTGATTACTGTCAGTCCTCTCTCTGAGGCTAACATGAGTCTGTGCTTCCATCTTCTTGGAAAAGGCACTGAGAATTCCTCCAGGTACTACTTGTTATGTTATTATCTTAGGAGCAAAAGGGCTTTATGGGATTGTCTCGAGCCTAATGTTCCTATTAATGCTCTGGCCAAACCACTGTTGGTCAACTCATGGTAGGCTTTTAAACTTCAGCTAAAAATTTTGTTATAAAACCTAATATTGTAAAGTTTTAGAAACGGACTCCAAGGGCCTTCAGAATAGAGGGAACAGACCTTAAAACTTTACAGAAGATGAAAAACAAGCAAAGCTTCTTACATTTATTGGTTCTAGGAGCTTATATCACATGTCTCACCAAGAGGATGAACTGATGATACAGGGGCCAAAGATGTGGTATATCTGTCCACACACACACACACACACAGAGACACCTTTCCTTCCCCATAAACACCTTGCCCCTAAGCCCACAACCCACACCTAAAACCACGGCCACCTTTCAAAGTATAACAGACACAGCACCACCATGGGAAACACAGGCCGTCTTCCTTACTCTGTGGAATTTCTGACTCCTGGTGGAATGGGCATCTGACTTCCAAGAGAATAGCAGATGACCAGGGCTGGTCTGTGGTCTCCCAATGGACCTAAATGTCCCAACAGCTCTGGGACTTTGCTGAACCTAGTTCTTACTAAGAACTAGGTTTTGGTATTGAAGGTTTATTCCTATGTAATTTTGAAAAGTGTCAAACTTAACGGGCAGACCTAGAGCCACACTACAATTAATTAACTATCTAGCTGACTCTTGCTCCCCACCCCTGGGAATTAAGCCAAAGGATTAGAACAAAAAGATAAGAAAAAAAAGTAAAATAAACTTGCATTAAGCATTGCTTTCTACACATCAGCAGAAAGGTCACAAAAATAAATGAGATTTAACATTCTTTTTCTTTATGACTTTTGGTAAAATCAATAGTATTGGGAGTATAGGGGAAAGAACATGAGTTTTAGAGTCACCCAAGCTTGGATTTGAAACGAGGCTCAACATTTATTAGAGGTATGACCTTGGGCAATTATTTAACTTATTTTGAGCCTTAATTTCTTCAATTGCAAACTGAGACCAATAAGACATACTTTGATGAGTTTTATGAGAACGAAGGTAGGTAAAATATGTCAAGCACCTACAAATATGCCAGTTCTGGCACACCCCAAATGCTCAGCATAGGTTAGTTTCTAAGGTTACTAGATTACTTTTTGAAGCTCTGTTGCTCCACAAAACTGGGATGAAACAAGTAGGAGCATGGTAAGTTTACTCTCAGAATTTTTCTAGAATTGAAAATTAGGAGCTTTTGCTCAAAGATGGAGCAAACATTTCTACTTAAGGAAGAAGACCCAGGTCAACTTTTATTTCACATGTATGCTATCAAATAACTTTCTGATAATTCCTTCCCACCCCTAGTTGGACTGGAATTTGACTGGCAGCGAACAAGGTGATGAGTGGGTGGCTTGGCCCTTAATCAATACTTGGATTTTTTTTCTAAGTGAAATGCTTTCTCCTTATGTTCATCAGTGTAACCTCTGGTGGCAGGAATTAGACTCAGAGCATTCTGTCTCATGGACACAAAAGGAACAGACTTAGACTCAACGACTTCTGAGAAGAAGCTGATTCCATGTACTTCCTGGGCTAAACATCTATTTAATACAGCAGAAATTAAGAGAGCATCACCAAAAAGAAGAAAAAAAAAAAAAGCAGCAAACCCAGTCCTACCTGGAGCAAACGTTCCTGCTCCTGTTGCCATTTTTCCTGTCGCCTGCGTTCCTCTTCTGGGTCCCATGCCCACAACTTCAACTGTTTAGAATATAAAACCATGATCAGAACTGAGCCATGTCCTCAAGGCCAGGCCAGGACAAGGGGCACAATTAGCTCACGGTTTGACACCCAGACGGACACACAGAAGCAGAAACCTTCCTGTATCTAAAGGTGCTCTTTGTTGGCAGAAACCACTTTTTAATCTTAGTCCCTCTTTGGTTTACTTCCAATATGCTGGTATGATTCTGTGAACCTTTTCGGAGCTAATGAAAACGCGAAGTAATTAGCCACTGGCATGGGAAGGCTTTTGCTCTGTTTCTCTTAGAAGTGATTTCTTAAATGTATTCACGCTCCTAAGCATAAGATACTCATTCTGCATATTGATCCTGGGTCCAAGAAAATAGGAATGTTTATTTCAGCAGAACTGCATTTTGTGAGAAGCGGTGTTTGCTGTGCTATAGAACTAATCTTTTATACTGCTATTATTGCTTTTTCATCCCAGCTTTCTCTAAAGTGGGATCATTTAACTCACCAGTGTTCACCCGCATCACCAGAGATCCAGGCAAGGGGAGTTCCTGATCAGGGCCCACAAAACAAACATTCAAACCCACAGACTTTGGTTTTTTTGGTCTTTTAAAAAAGGTTTTTGTGATTTTGAGAACCAAGTGAGTAAACGGGAATAATGGGAGAAGGATGCATGAACCAAAGTGGGCACCCAGGCCATGGAACATGAATGAGATTGAGAGGGTCCAAGGGGGAAGAGAAATCACAGCTGGTCCCTGGGAAACCAGCAAAAGTGGGGAGGTTGATGTGTTTAAAGTTGGCCTCCCTTGTCACCCAGAGTAGGTGTTGAGGCAATCCAGGCTCCCCGATAACTGTGCTTCTTCCCTTCTCTCTGTTCTGATGGGATAGTTTTGGCAGGCACTTAGAACTGTCTGGGAATCCTGAGGGAAAGAGCAGGTTGAGGGTGAAGGAATTGGGGAGGAGGGGGAGAGTCTGGGGCAGGGTGCGGGGCAGGCAGACTCTACCTACTCTGGCTGCCTGCGAAGCTGGACAGAGTCAGTCCCATCCAAGGTTTAGATGGGTCTAGCTACTGCCCAAGATAGCTGGGCCAGCCCACCTCCCCTGCCCTGCCCCCTATGATCCAGGCTACCACGCAGGTGCACAATGGCTGGCCCATCCAGGGAAGTCTCCAGGCTGAGAATACGAGCCAGGCCATGGCTGTTGCTCAATTTTTAACATTATAAGTATCTATAGCTTTAATGTATTTAGACATGTGAAATGTGGGCCTCGGTGGATACTCTTGCTGTGGTTCCTGCAAATGGTAGGGATGGTCACAAAAAGTCAGAGAAAGGTGGGCAAATCAGGGAGGGAAATGTATTTCCTATATGCCACTCTTGGGATTCATGCTGCATATCTGCATATGAAAGCCTCTGACAAGTTATGCAGGAGAAAAACTATTTTATTGTATAAAATCCAGAGTTTCCCAAATTTCCTTGGATGACCATAAAATGTCATGGATCCCAGGTGGAACATTCTCCTGGAATTAATGGAGTTGGAGGTTGGCTCCACTTGGCATTTTCCTAAGACTTGGAAGCAGTTTAAATGTTCAAACCCTCTCTCAGGGGCATGGCCCTTCTTTGACTTTTGAGGAAAATGGTGTGGTAATGTGAATAAAGCTATAGGGAGCCCAATGGGGAAAGTCCAACAGCAGGAAAATAAGAGCAACAATTAGAAATTATTTAGTTAACTTTCAGGTTTCCCTAGGTTGTAATGGCAAGAATAAGTCAGGAGTAAACAGAAACAGGGGGGAGAAGTGTGGGATATGGGGATTGAGCACAGAAGAAAATATGGAATATTTGTTAGAAAGCAAGAAAGAAAAACAATGAGCATTTTCAGAGGAAGATAAAGAGGAAGAGACCATTGTGATAAACAGGAGGGCAAGAGAAGTGGTCATGCTCCTTTTTCGGTGACTATTTGCTGATCACTTACTTATGACCAGGTGGCGTAGCAGGTGGCCAAGAGCCCCAGCCTCATGGAGCTTACAGCTGAGAGTGGGGATGGGGGTGGTGTTGTGAGGGAGTGACCCATATATAAACGATCCCCAGGAGACAGTGGGATAATTACCATAACAGAGATAGAAAAGGTTCCAGAGAAAGAATGCAGAGTATTTGGCACACTTTGTTCTATAATTTATCTGTTTACAGATCTGGATCTTTCTCTGGCCTAGGGGTTCCTTGAGGGCAAAGAGGGCCCTTTATCCCCCCTAAGTATCTCAAGACCTTGAATTTTTAGGTCTTCAGGAAATGTTCGTTGAATAAATAAATGGAATAACTTCATGCTGGGTAATGCATCCTCTTCTCTCCCCTTCGTGGACCCTACAGCTTTGGGCCACTTCACGTCTGAGCAAAACTGCTCCAAGTCTATCGAGTTCAGACTAATCGAATGCTTACTTCCCCTCAACCTTCTCTTATTTTCCAATTTCTTTTAATTTTCCATTCTATGAAGAGCTGTTTATCATCAAAAGAACATCAAATTTAGGTGGGTATTTTCGAGAATTCACTTATATAGGTCAGTAATTTCTCTCTTTCTTATTCTATTTTCCATACACAGAAATAAGAATGTATCTCTGTAGGACGCCCTTCCTCTCCATCCCTGCCAGGGGGGACTAGAACAATTTGACATGGTTGTTCCCGTGACATTTAAAATGGAACTCAATGGGTTATGTTATACTACTCTTCAGATCTGTGCCATGAATGCCAGCCTTGGGGTCCTTCCGGGGGTCCCATCCTCTGTGGATGTACTCAGCTTCCCAACAAACTCAGGATTCCCAGTACTGGCTTAAGACTGAGCCTCCACAAACGGATGGTAGTTCTGGAATGTGGCTGGAGATATTGGGGGGGGGGGTTTGTGATGGGTGATGGGTCCCTTCTCCATTCTGCACAGGTACTTAGGAATTCCCAAAGTGAGACAATTTACCTATAGATAAGAATTGGTGTTGGCTATGGTGGGCCTCTTGGATTAGCCACTGGGGAGGATTCGTTCATGTATTGGGCACTGTGCTACAGGCTTCTGTGTAATTATTTCAAATAAAGTCCACAACACTCTGAAAGTATTATTATCTCATTGCACTACCAAGGAAGACAAGGTTCAGAGAAGTTATACAGCACCTTCAGGGTCATATGGTTAGTAAATCTGTAATCAAAGGTGCAGCAGTGATTATGCAGCTACACCTGGGGGCCTCAGGAAATGCTACAGTTGATTGTGCCATAGAGGAAGGCTCCAAACCAATGCAAATTTCAGAGGGTGAGTATTCCAGGCCCAGCATTGGAAACACTCAGTTCAGAGAAGAGTCAGGTCTATGGAGAATGTCCAGGTATAATTCAGCAGCAAGGAATTTCTACAGTGTCATGTGTCTTGACATTTTAATTAGCAAGTGCTCTTTTTATTTCATCGAAATAAAGAACTGAAAACTAAATGTACAGTTAATATTATTCAAGATACTGATATTCAAGATGGTGGAGGAGTAGGTGGACGTGGAGTTCATCTCTCTCCTCATATGCATTAGGAATACATCTACAGATGCAACAGTTCTCACAGAACACCAGCTGAAAACTAGCAGAAGACCTTGGACACCAGAAAGGACGATAAAGATTCCTTCCTAACTGGAAGGGAAGCATTTGAGGCTCGCAGAAGAGGGTGAAGCAGCCGATCTGTGGCAGACGGGACAGAGTGAGAAATACACAGACGGTCCGTACCACAGCCCTACATGCCCCGGACTGGGACGTGTGTTCACAGGCTGCCCCTCCAAGAGCAGAGGCAGTGAGAGGACGTGTGTGCACTGGTCTGCACGGGGAAGCAGTAGGGACAGAGCCCGGCACCACCTCCTGCTTCTCCCTTTCAGGGAAACCAGGGAAACAAGAACTAGCAAGAGCTTGACAAATGCCTGGCTTTGAATTGGAGACCATTCACCTGCCTATTGTTTCATTCCTGGAAATTTCATTGCAACTAAGTAAGAAAAAAAATACCTGAAAGAAAGAAAACAAAGAACAAAATACCCCAGAATTCCTAAAAAACAGGCCTTGGTGCTCTGGCCGGGTGTCAGGCCTGAGCCTCTGAGGTGGGAGAGTCGAGTACAGGACATTGGTCCACCAGAGACCTCTCAGCCCCATGTAATATCAAACGGCGAAAGCTCTCCCAGAGATCTCCATCTCAATGCTAAGACCCAGCTCCACTCAACAAGCAGCAAGCTACAGTGCTGGACACCCCATGCCAAACAACTAGCAAGATGGGAACACAAACCCATCCATTAGCAAAGAGGTTGTCTAAAATCATAATAAGTTCACAGACACCCCAAAACACACCACCCAGCTTGGTCCTGCCCACCAGAAGGACAAGATCCAGCCTCATCCACCAGAACACAGGCACTAGTCCCTTCCACCAGGAAGCCTACACAACCCACTGAGCCAAGCTTACCCACTGGGGGCAGACACCAAAAACAACGGGAACTATGAACCTGCAGCCTGCGAAATGGAGACCCCAAACAAAGTAAGTTAAGCAAAATGAGAAGACAGAGAAATACACAGCAGATGAAGGAGCAAGGTAAAAACCCACCAGACCAAACAAATGAAAAGGAAATAGGCAGTCTACCTGAAAAAGAATTCAGAGTAATGATAGTAAAGATGATCCAAAATCTTGGAAATAGAATGGAGAAAATACAAGAAACATTTAACAAGGACCTAGAAGAACTAAAGAGCAAACAAACAATGATGAGCAACGAAATAAATGAAATTAAAAATTCTCTAGAAGGGATCAATAGCAGAATAACTGAGGCAGAAGGACGGATAAGTGACCTGGAAGATAAAACAGTGGAAATAACTACCACAGAGCAGAATAAAGAAAAAAGAATGAAAAGAGTTGAGGACAGTCTCAGAGACCTCTGGGACAACATTAAACGCACCAACATTCGAATTATAGGGGTCCCAGAAGAAGAAGAGAAAAAGAAAGGGTCTGAGAAAATACTTGAAGAGATTATAGTTGAAAACTTCCCTAACATGGGAAAGGAAATAGTCAATCAAGTCTAGGAAGCACAGAGAGTCCCATACAGGATAAATCCAAGGAGAAACACGCCAAGACACATATTAATCAAACTATCAAAAATTAAATACAAAGAAAAAATAGTAAAAGCAGCAAGGTAAAAGCAACAAATAACATACAAGGGAATCCCCATAAGGTTAACAGCTGATCTTTCAGCAGAAACTTTGCAAACCAGAAGGGAGTGGCAGGACATATTTAAAGTGATGAAAGGGAAAAACCTACAACCAAGATTACTCTACCCAGCAAGGATCTCATTCAGATTCAGCGGAGACATTAAAAGCTTTACAGACAAGCAAAAGCAAAGAGAATTCAGCACCACCAAACCAGCTTTACAGCAAATGCTAAAGGAACTTCTCTAGGCAGGAAACACAAGAGAAGGAAAAGACCTACGATAACAAACTCAAAACAGTTAAGAAAATGGTAATAGGAACATACATATCGATAACTACCTTAAATGTAAATGGACTAAATGCTCCAACCAAAAGACATAGCTTGGTTGAATGGATACAAAAACAAGACCCATACATATGCTGTTTACAAGAGACCCATTTCAGACGTAGGGACACATACAGACTGAAAGTGAGAGGATGGAAAAAGATATTCCATGCAAATGGAAATCAAAAGAAAGCTGGAGTAGCAATTCTCATATCAGACAAAATAGACTTTAAAATAAAGACTATTACAAGAGACAAAGAAGGACACTACATAATGATCAAAGGATCAATCCAAGAAGAAGATATAACAATTGTAAATATTTATGCACCCAACATAGGAGCACCTCAATACATAAGGCAAATGCTAACAGCCGTAAAAGGGGAAATTGACAGTAACACAATAATAGTAGGGGACTTTAACACCCCACTTTCACCTATGGACAGATCATCCAAAATGAAAATAAATAAGGAAACAGAAGCTTTAAATGATACATTAAACAAGATGGACTTAATTGATATTTATAGGACATTCCATCCAAAAACAGGATATTACACTTTCTTCTCAAGGGTTCATGGAACATTTTCCAGGATAGATCATATCTTGGGTCACAAATCAAGCCTTGGTAAATTTAAGAAAATTGAAATTGTATCAAGTATGTTTTCCGACCACAACGCTATGAGACTAGATATCAATTACAGGAAAAAAATCTGTGAAAAACACAAGCACATGGAGGCTAAACAATACACTATTAAATAACCAAGAGACCACTGAAGAAATCAAAGAGGAAATTAAAAAATACCTAGAAACAAATGACAATGAAAACACGACGACCCAAAACCTATGGCATGCAGCAAAAGCAGTTCTAAGAGGGAAGTTTATAGCAATACAATCCTACCTCAAGAAACAAGAACATCTCAAATAAACAACCTAACCTTACACCTAAAGCAATTAGAGAAAGAAGAACAAAAAACCTCAAAGTTAGCAGAAGGAAAGAAATCATAAAGATCAGATCACAAATAAATGAAAAAGAAATGAAGGAAGTGAGAGCAAAGATGAATAAAACTAAAAGCTGGTTCTTTGAGGAGATAAACAAAATTGATAAACCATTAGCTAGACTCATCAAGAAAAAAACGGAGAAGACTCAAATCAATAGAAGTAGAAATGAAAAAGGAGAAGTAACAACTGACACTGAAGAAATACAAAGGATCATGAGAGATTACTACAAGCAATTATATGCCAATAAAATGGACAACCTGGAAGAAATGGACAAATTCTTAGAAAAGCACAACCTTCTGAAACTGAACCAGGAAGAAACAGAAAATATAAACAGACCAATCACAAGGACTGAAATTGAGACTGTGATTAAAAATCTTCCAACAAACAAAAGCCCAGGACCAGATGGCTTCAAAGGTGAATTCTATCAAACATTTAGAGAAGAGCTAACACCCATCCTTCTCAAACTCTTCCAAAATATAGCAGAGGGAGGAACACTCCCAAACTCATTCTACAAGGCCACCATCACCCTGATACCAAAACCAGACAAAGATGCCACAAACAAAGAAAACTACAGGCCAATATCATTGATGAACAGAGATGCAAAAATCCTCAACAAAATACTAGCAAACAGAATCCAACAGCACATGGAAAGGATCATACACCATGATCAACTGGGGTTTATCCCAGGAATGCAAGGTTTCTTCAATATACGCAAATCAATCAATGTGATAAACCATATTAACAAACTGAAGGAGAAAAACCACATGATCATCTCAATAGATGCAGAAAAAGCTTTTGACAAAATTCAACACCGATTTATGATAAAAACCCTCCAGAAAGTAGGCATAGAGGGAACGTACCTCAACATAATAAAGGCTATATATGACAAACCCACAGCCAACATCGTTCTCAATGGTGAAAAACTGAAACCATTTCCACTAAGATCAGGAACAAGACAAGGTCGTCCACTCTCACCACTATTTGTCAACATAGTTTTGGAAGTTTTAGCCACAGCAATCAGAGAAGAAAAAGGAATCCAAATCGCAAAAGAAGAAGTAAAACTGTCACTGTTTGCAGATGACGTGATACTATACATAGAAAATCCTAAAGATGCTACCAGAAAACTACTAGAGCTAATCAATGAATTTGGTAAAGCAGCAGGATACAAAATTAATGAACAGAAACCTCTTGCATTCCTATACACTAATGATGAAAAATCTGAAAGAGAAATTAAGGAAACACTCCCATTTACCATTGCAACAAAAAGAATAAAATACCTAGGAATAAACCTACCTAAGGAGACAAAAGACCTGTATGCAGAAAACTATAAGACACTGATGAAAGAAATTAAAGATGATACAAACAGATGGAGAGATATACCATGTTCTTGGATTGGAAGAATCAACATTGTGAAAATCCTACCCAAAGCAATCTACAGATTCAGTGCAATCCCTATCAAACTACCAATGGCATTTTTCACAGAACTAGAACAAAAAATTTCACAATTTGTATGGAAACACAAAAGACCCTGAATAGCCAAAGCAACCTTGAGAAAGAAAAATGGAGATGGAGGAATCAGGCTCCCTGACTTCAGACTATACTACAAAGCTACAGTAATCAAGACAGTATGGTACTGGCACAAAAACAGAAATATAGATCAATGGAACAGGATAGAAAGCTCAGAGATAAACCCACACACATATGGTCACCTTATCTTTGATAAAGGAGGCAAGAATATACAAGGGAGAAAAGACAGCCTCTTCAACAAATGGTGCTGGGAAAACTGGACAGCTACATGTAAAAGAATGAAATTAGAACACTCCCTAACACCATACACAAAAATAAACTCAAAATGGATTAAAGATTTAAATGTAAGGCCAGACACTATAAACCTCTTAGAGGAAAACATAGGCAGAACACTCTATGACATAAATCACAGCAAGATCCTTTTTGACCCACCTCCTAGAGAAAGAAAATAAAAACAAAAATAAACAAATGGGACCTAATGAAACTTAAAAGCTTTTGCACAGCAAAGGAAACCATAAACAAGTCGAAAAGACAACCCTCAGAATGGGAGAAAATATTTGCAAACGAACCAACTGACAAAGGATTAATCTCCAAAATATACAAGCAGCTCATGCAGCTCAATATCAGAAAAACAAACAACGCAATCCAAAAATGGGCAGAAGACCTAAATAGACATTTCTCCAGAGAAGATATACAGACTGCCGACAAACACATGAAAGGATGCTTAACATCACTAATCATTAGAGAAATGCAAATCAAAACTACCATGAGGTATCACCTCACACCAGTCAGAATGGCCATCATCAAAAAATCTACAAACAATAATGCTGGAGAGGGTGTGGAGAAAAGGGAACCCTCTTGCACTGTTGGTGGGAATGTAAATTGATACAGACACTATGGAGAACTGTATGGAGGTTCCTCAAAAAACTAGAAATAGAACTACCATAGGACCCAGCAATCCCAGTACTGCGCATATACCCTGAGAAAACCATAATTCAAAAAGAGTCATGTACCACAATGTTCATTGCAGCTCTATTTACAATAGCCAGGACATGGAAGCAACCTAAGTGTCCATCGACAGATGAATGGATAAAGAAGATGTGGCACATATATACAATCGAATATTACTCAGCCATAAAAAGAAATGAAATCGAGTTATTTGTAGTGAGGTGGGTGGAGTTAGAGTTTGTCATACAGAGTGAAGTAAGTCAGAAAGAGAAAAACAAATACCATATGCTAACACACATATATGGAATCTAAAAAAAAAAAAGGTTCTGAAGAACCTCGGGGCAGGACAGGAATAAAGACACAGACGTAGAGAATAGACTTGAGGACACGGGGAGGGGGAAGGGTAAGCTGGGACAAAGTGAGAGAGTGGCATGGACTTATATACACTACCAAACGTAAAATAGATAGCTAGTGGGAAGCAGCCCCATAGCACAGGGAGATCAGCTCGGTGCTTTGTGACCACCTAGAGGGGTGGGATAGGGAGGGTGGGAGGGAGACGCAAAAGGGAAGAGATATGGGGATGTGTGTACACGTATAGCTGATTCACTTTGTTATACAGCAGAAACTAACACACCATTGTAAAGCAGTTATACTCCAACAAAGATGTTAAAAAATATATATTATTCAAGATACTGATTGTGAGAAGGAATATAATCCAGACAGCATGGGTCTCCCAGAGAAAGTCCAGGCTGGGCCCTGTCTGCCAATGGTACGCTGTGTTAAAGTATTGTCTTCATTTAAAAAGCTGATTTTGAATGTCTACAGAAGTTGCATATTTTATTACTAATTCCTTATGTCACATTCATTTTGGTTGTTTCTTTTAGATTTTACTTTCCTGACTCACCATTTTGCTTCCAGGCATGATAACAGCTCTGCAAAATGCTAACCCATCTCTTTCGCCATGATTCAACTGACAGCATTATATCCGACAAAAATATTCTTTTACAATCAAAAGTTTGGAGACCGTTTTTGATTGAATCCCCTTTAAGTGAATCAAATACCTTATAAATTAAAATCACACTAAATGCATGATCATATTCCTCAATAGGAATTACTTACAGGTGTAGTTACAGGCGACTTTTCACTGCTTGGAGTATCCACTGTACAGAAAGAAAGGAATAAAGATCACAATGTGAGTAGTTTCTAATTGTCTTTCTTTTTTGATCATCTCAGTGGAGTGTGGTTCCTATGTCAGCTTCAAACCAACTTTTTTTGGTTAGCCAAGAGCATTAGAAAATCATGATAAAGCAGACCCCTGAAGCAGCTTGTACCCATCACCAAGAGAAGTTATGACCAGTGTAATATGATTGATCACATCAATTAGCACCAGGTACTAGATTATAGGAAGCGAAATCTATTCCTATGAGTGCTCGTTTTAAGGCACCTTGCACTCTGGCTTGACTGACCAGTTCCCTCACTGTCTGACACAGAGAAGGATCACACAGAGAGAGGCCAGATGTCATCCAGGAAGTAGAGAAGGTGACACAGTTAACAAGAGGACCGTTACCAGTTCCAGGTAAATGCTTCTAATCTTTGTTTAAAAAAAAAAAAGAAGAAGAAGACCCTAAAGAAAGAGGTGAATATTATTTCTTTGGATTTTCAAAATCAAAGTAAAATTCTGCGAATTTCCCCCAATTTTGGTACTGATAACTGGTACTGATATCAATGAACCAGCTCTTTGCTAACTGTGTGCCCCTGGAATCAGAAATGAAGAAAAGTACCAGATATAATTGGTTGCCCACAACATGGATTTTGCAAAAAAGAAATAGAGCTCCCCAGTATGCATTTTACCTGACTGGGAGAAAAACTGGGAACGTCGCCAAGAGTTCTGAACTCTCAGCAGAACGCTGGCAGTGCCAGGCGACTCTAGATCAGATGGCAGAACAGAACAAATAGAAAACCATGAAAACAGGGCTGAGACTTGAACAGAACCACACTCCCAAGTACTAATGGAGGTTCGGCTGTCATCAGAACAAGGATTGAGAGTGAAAGAATCCAAAGTACAAAATATCTCAATAAAATGCACACAAAACCCGAAGATGTGGACAAAAGTCCATAGATAGGCCAGTTTATGCTACTGTTTGGTGTTGGGTGGGAGTTTAGGAGCTCATACTTAAAGGTGATATTGTGAAGATGCTGAATCTCAAAATGATGGGATGATGTGTGATGTAAGGGCAAAATGCACAGTTTACATTGCTTTTGGAAAGCACTAGAAAAGTACAAAAGACAGCAGAGATAAGTTCAACTATTCTTACACCCTTTATAAATGTTATTATGGAAGTCTGTGGTGGCAGTTATATACGTGTGTAGTAAAAAAGATGTGTATGTGTGTATCTGTCATGGGGTGGCATCAAGCAGACAGAAGCTGAAGGCAAGCATTTGCATCCTTAACCTATATGCTATGCTCATCTGTCATCATTCTCAATGCAAATAAAGACATCGGTTTTAAAAATGTGCACATGTTTTCCTGAAACATCAATTCAAGATATCTTTCTACTATTGGGAGACAGTTGAGAAAAGGAAATCTTTCCTCTTTAAATGTTATTTTATGAATGTTTTCAGAGTATTCAAAGACTATTTATGCACATGCGTATGTTTGAGGGAAATCTGTGGAGCACCACTAGGGCCCCCAGCACGTCTGCAGTAGCCTGTCTGAGCAGTCGAGAAACAGACGACTTGGTGGAGATGATGGCGTCCTCACTGTCCTGGGGAGAGAATATTAGGTATGGCTCCAGGATTCCTGATCCTGAACCTACAGCTTCTTTGGACTTGATGTGCAGCCTCTGACCAGTCACTTAAATGTATGCTGACTTTTTATAGCTGGGCAAAGCCCTATACTCCCCTGCCAACCCCCAATTAAAGACAAATCATGTCTCTTAAGACTACATTTATTAGAGGCCTTTTGCTTCTTGAAAGATAGGAACTTTATACACTCCAAACAAGCATTAATGTTATTTTTACATCTACCAGCGATGTTTTTGGTGCACAATTTAAACACATACTTCAAGCCAGTGGTTTCCAGAGTGTGGTCCCTGGATCTGCAGCATCACCATCACCTTTGGGAACTTGTTAGAAATGTAAATACTGTGGCCCAGCCCAGACCTACACAATCAGACGCTGTACGGGTGGGGTCCAGAGAGTGGTGTTTTTAAAATTTTTTAAATTTATTTATTTATTTATTTTTTAACATCTTTATCGGAGCATAATTGCTTTACAATGGTGTGTTAGTTTCTGCTTTATAATGAAGTGAATCAGTTATATATATACATATGTCCCCATATCTCTTCCCTCTTGCATCTCCCTCCCTCCCACCCTCCCTATCCCACCTCTCTAGGTGGTCACAAAACACAGAGCTGATCTCCCTGTGCTATGCGGTTGCTTCCCACTAGCTAGCTATTTTATGTTTGGTAGTGTATATATGACCATGCCACTCTCTCACTTTGTCACATCTTTCCCTTCCCCCTCCCCACATCCTCAAGTCCATTCTCTAGTAGGTCTGTGTCTTTATTCCCATCTTGCCACTAGGTTCTTCAGAACCATTTTTTTTTCCCTTAGATTCCATATATATGTGTTAGCATACTGTATTTGTTTTTCTCTTTCTGACTTACTTCACTCTGTATGACAGACTCTAACTCCACCCACCTCACTACAAATAACTCCATTTCGTTTCTTTTTATGGCTGAGTAATATTCCATTGTATATATGTGCCACATCTTCTTTATCCATTCATCCGATGATGGACACTTAGGTTGCTTCCATGTCCTGGCTATTGTAAATAGAGCTGCAATGAACATTTTGGTACATGACTCTTTTTGAATTATGGTTTTCTCAGGGTATATGCCCAGTAGTGGGATTCTGGGTCGTATGGTAGTTCTATTTTTAGTTTTTTAAGGAACCTCCATACTGTTCTCCATAGTGGCTGTATCAATTTACATTCCCACCAACAGTGCAAGAGTGTTCCCTTTTTTCCACACCCTCAGAGAGTGGTGTTTTAATTAACCCTGCAGGAGACCCTGCCACATCTCAGGTTTGAAAATTACTGCTATGTCTCTACAATATAAATACTCCTATTTTAAGGAGAGCATTTAAGAATGCTTTATTCCTGCCTGGCACCTTGCTTTATACTTCTACTCTTACTGCAACTATTCTGCAGCTACTAGATTATACTGTAGTGCTTATTCTAGGTCAGGTGTTGAGCTAAATGCTTTTTTTTTTTTTGGTTTATCTCATTTAATTCTTCCAACAGCCCTATGAGGTTGGTACTGTTATTATTTCCAGTTTACAGGTGACAGTTAGAGATTAGAGAGAACTTGATGGGTAAGATCATGCAGATTAGAACTCAAAGAGCCAGAATTTGAAGCCAGGCCTTCTGTCTCCAGAGCCTGCAGCTGTAATTACAGCTTCCATGAGCCAGACAAGAGTATGGAATGGGTGTATGACAAATATAATCCCACCTTGAAGAATGATTTTGGAAATGCTCTAGTGCCACTGAATTTTATTTTTCATTCACCTTAGATAAAGCATGAAGTAAAGTCCCTTAATTCAACAGCACATTTTACAAAACCGAAATGCCTTACAACAGATAATTAGATGTAAAAATACCTAAGACAATAAAACTAATTAATATGGCTTAAAATATCTATTTCTTCTCTATATTACTTATATACACAATTAAAAAGTGCTAGAAATAGGGCAGAATTAAAATCTAAATGTGACCAATTGCTGGCCCAGTTAGGAGAATTTACTTTTGTCACTTCCCTTCAGGACAGTAGGGCTGACGAATTTAAATCAAATGCTTTGACGACAGTATTGAACTTGTTTCCACATTAAGAAGCTAGTGATCATCAGTACCTGTACCAATTAATTCCCTCCCGAGTACTTCCTGTTATGTAGATAGAGCCCAACTTATCTCCCAGCCGTCAACAAAGACTAATGGAAGCCAAATAGCATTCTGCCAAAGAGCTGCCCATCCTTGAAAAGAAAAGTAACAATAAATCCCCAGCCACAATGACCCTGTACATCCTCTCTTTGCCTGGACTGATAGATCTATAAAGTGTACTGGGGAAAGCACATTAAAAAAGAAAAACAAGAAACCTTATAGTTTTTGCCTCCTGAACTCTAGCCGTTTTCACATCACATCAGTAAAGAGAGAGAACTCATACCAGTAAAGCCCGGTGGTCTGTCTCTTGTGAAGCACAGTCCCTACAGATCGTGGAATCCTCAGGACCCATCCCCCCACCGTTCACATCCCTCAGGCTCCTTTCTGGTGGTTGTGGGCGCCTGGGGTTCTTACCAAGATAAAGGGATTCAAGTTGGGCTCTTAAAGAGTAAAGGGGTGAATTCACAACCTATACATGGCCTAAAGGTACTTGGGGAGTTTGCAGTGGCCATTGCCATTTTAAGACCTTCATAGGCACTAAACTCCCATATTTTTTGAGGCCATCCCTCCCTACATTATACCAAACATGTTAAAATGTATCAAACATGGGACAAAGTGAGAGAGTGGCATGGACATATATACACTACCACATGTAAAATAGATAGCTAGTGGGAAGCAGCCGCATAGCACAGGGAGATCAGCTCGGTGCTTTGTGACCACCTAGAGGGGTGGGATAGGGAGGGTGGGAGGGAGACACAAAAGGGAAGAGATATGGGGATATGTGTATACATATAGCTGATTCACTTTGTTATACAGCAGAAACTAACACACCATTGTAAAGCAGTTATACTACAATAAAGTTGTTAAAAAAAAATAAAATGTATCAAACATATGAAATATATTAAGGTTTATCCTCAGCCTATATATATGTGTTCCATATAACTATATATTCTAACTATAAAGAATTTTTGGAAAGATTAAAGTTTTTGGCTATGAGTAACACGTTTAACCTATGATCATGAATGTTTCTTGGTAATCATCATGCACAGCCAGGAACTATTATGGGGCAAGAAAATCTGACTTTCTTCCAAAATCACTGTCAAATTAAATGAGTATTTTAGGAAGACTAGATAATTAACAGTTAATGAAGTTGACATAATATTAAGATCATAAACTCTTTATTAAAGTTATTGATTTTTTATTTTGTAATTTTTAAAATATTTAAGAGCCAATAAAAATTATTTTCAGGTATCAAATCCTTGTATAGGCCCTACTGTGCCTACTGTGCCTGGCTGACAAAACGGTCTTGGCAGCTGGGGTTCCTGGCTAAGCCAAATAGAGACTGTAGCTCCAGACCTCCATTCTGAAGTGATTAATTCAGCCATCATGGACTCCGGCAAACCCAATGGCTAAAGGTACATCAACATAAAGGAAGTAATCTGCCTTGAAAATGAAGACTATTTCACTACAAATGGGCCCAGCAGAACACGTAGAACTAAAACAAAACATTTCTATCTTTTTACCTTGAGAACTGAGATTTGGCAAAGGTAATTGGCTGCTTTCAGGCATTTTGTCCAGAAATGGAAACGTCAGGGTTGCTTCTGGTTCTGGAGATTTTGGCTTTACCACCTGGATCATGGGCAACAGACATAAATATTACAAGTATTGTCCATTAATAAATGCACAGGTGAAATAAAATTTAAGGATCCATGGCTACAATAAGTCAATAAGCCCAAACATTTAAATTGTAAATGGAAAATTTTGCCCCTTCTCCAAACCCCTTCATGCTTTTCTACATTAATATAGAGGTCAATTTTTCAGAGAAATCAAACTAGAGCATAAAAATTTGATGATCATGTTTCTTCAAACTCAGAGGACAATATTCCATCTTTGAGATAATACATCACTCTGTCTCATTTTCTTATTGGGATCAATCACAGTTTCTCTTCTTGGTACTACATAATACTGAATTTGTAATGTCAGGAAGTGAGATGTTCCACATAAGATTTTTTAAAAAATCTTATTATGTAAGTATTAAATATTAAAGTAATATTACCTTCTAATGGGCATTATTCTTGAGACACTACATACCCCCCCCCACACAAATTTACGCAAAGTACATTAAAGACAATATACTGTGCCTGTTGGCAAAGAAGCATTATTGTAAATAACCATTATATCAAACAGTGCCATAGCGATGATGCCCTTAGGGGATTTTTGAGGCATGTTAGACCACATGACCTTATGGTAAATAGATCCAAAATTACAGGCTTTAAAAATTCTTATGTTTGCTTTGTAAAAACAGATTTTTCTTCTTATTGCTATTTAATTTTATTTTATTTCTCCCCAATCGGAAGGGCCTTTGGTAGAACACCCTCCTTCCGATTTGTTGCTTCTAATCAACTGATTGCTGAAAGACCAGATAACCAAACTAACGACCAAAATAAAGAGTCAACAGACTCTGAGCAGAGATCGGAATGAGGAGTGTGGTTGTATCAGTTCCGATGTCCTTTTAGCTGCTTACAGAATCTTCTCTGATTCACTGGCTGGTGGCCATGAAGAGATTAATTTTATGGCCAGTGGGCGAGAGAGGCTCCAGAGCACTTGTTTCATCATAAGCTGATCTCTTATTTGGTCCTCAGGATGATTTAATGTCTAGAATTTCTCCTCAGTAAGATTTTATTTTTCTTGATGAATAATATATTCAACCCTAATGGAATCTTGAAGAAAATAGTTAATTGTTCTGCATTACAGAGGTCAACCAGATGTCCAAATGAACTTCGGTGTTAAACATGCAGCAAAACCTAAGGCCTAGATTTACCAAAGTTGACAACCCTCGAATCTTAAGCTCATACCATTTCCTCCACAGTGGAATTGACAAAAATATGTTTCAGATAATGCCTGGTTGTAAATGAAAAAGTTAATCTCAGCAGAAATGCTCAAAATACCCACTATGTAAAAGGTCAGCCTGTGTGCATTGGTACTTTGTTTTATAAAGGTAACACTCTCAAGTGAAGTCAGAAAATAAAAGCCGTTGCAACCACTGTCATCATCTTTCTTTCTTTCTTTCTTTCTCTAAAAGTTAACTGTAAAGTAGCGAAAGGAGAAAAGGAGAAATTCACATGGTGTGAAAAGCATTGAGTTCAAAGACCATTATTCCATTTGCTAATCATCTAGCAGAGATTCTTAACCTGGAGTCCACAGAAAAGAAGTCATGTGGTTATACATATTTCATACTACTTGATACCAAGGAAAACTTGGTAATGCTGCGTATTTTATGGTTTAAACAATATTATTCTGAGAATAACGTTTACCAGATAGACAAAGGGTCCATGGTGCATGTACACGTGTGGGCACACGTGCAGCGTGTGCGTGTGCACACACACACATACACACAGAGTTAAGAACCCCTGAAAACAATTTTTTCCATAGTAGGGTAGCCATGACACTGGGGGCCCAAAGATGGGTCACATAGACGAGGTTACACAGATGAGGAATGCAGATGAATATTTTTTATGTTATGGTATTCATTTTGTTTGATTTTAAAAATATTTTTTCTAGCAATGTTATAGAGTTTTCCTTTCATTTTATATTTACATAGGAAAAAAGTTCAATTTGCAAGAAGAATAAATAAATAGATTACAAGTGTAATGTAGATCAGGCACAACCTGCAAAGGCAGGAAATCCTGTCTGCCCCCAACGCTTTTCCTACAGTTAGGTTCTTCTGTTCAGACCTCCAGACCATTTTTTAATTCTCTATGTATAAAAATGGGGGAGTAGCTAGAGTCTGAAATCCCCAAAAGGCATCAGGGAAGCAGGCATTTTTGGGCTCCACCAGGCATACAGCACTCTCAGCATCTTAAGGCCGGGGGCTGTGTCTTATTCACTGTTGAATATCCAGTGTCTGCAGAGTGCCTGGCACATAGTAGGTGCACAGCCACTGTTGGTTGAGTAGATGATAGATGAACCAGAACTAGAAGTGGTAAATTTTTCACTCTAAAGTCAAATCCAAATTTAGGTTTAAAGTTGGAATATCATCACATAAAGTATCCAGTACGCAAGTCAGTTGTTCTCTATCTTGGTGACCCATCAGAATCACCTGGGGAGCTTTTGAAAATACAGATGCCTGAGCCCTGTTCCCAGAGACTGAGATTTATATGACCTGGTATGTATTAAATTCTAAAGGGTAACCGAGGTTGAGGACAACAGGTACAAAAGATGACTTTTAGACTGTGCCTGAAAACAAACTAAATTAATATGAAAGAGATGAGACTCCAAACAAAGAAGAAATTTAATAGAAACAAGATGTTAAAACCCGTTATATCAGAATAATAATTTTCTAGTTTCCTTGTTATTCAAGTTCAGAGGCATCAGAAGTACCATTACTGTAAAACAGGTAAATATCGGAAAGAGAATATGGAGTAAGTTACAAATAAGCAAGCTCATGCACGGCAAACTAAAACCTAACTGCAAAGCTTTATAACAGATATCTATACTACAATTTTCTTTTAAGTGTATATAATTCTTCATAATTAAAAATTAGCCATTTAAAATAAATTTTAAAAGATGTTGAAAGACTATATATACCACTTATTATTAACAGAGAGGTAGGTTTCAGTGACGTTTTCTCTCTCTTGCTCTATTTCTCTATTTTTTATTTCTCTATTTTTATGTATATTTACACATATTATTTGATAGATTTGTTACATATTTACATGCATATCACTGTGAATAGACATTAAAAATAAATAGCTATAGGCTGAATGTTTGTGTCCCCCCAAAATTCATATGCTGAAACCCTAACCCCCCAAGGTAATGGTATTGGGAGCTGGGTCTTTTGGGAGGTGATTAGGTCATGGGGGTGAAGATCTCATGAATGGGACTACTGATGGTATAAAAGAGACTCAGGAGAGCTTCCTTTGGCCCTTCTGCCAAGTGAGGGCACAGCAAGAAGACAGCCGTCTGTGAGTCAGGAAGTGGGTTCTCACCAGACGCTGACTGTCAGCGCCTTGCTCTTGCACCTCCCAGCCGCCATAACTGACAGAAATAAATTTCTGTTGTTTATGAAGCCACCAAGTCTATGGTTTTCTGTTATAGCAGCCCAAGTGGACTAACACAGACATCTTTCTATATGTAGTTACATTTTTTTTGTTTTTACCATGAACATGTATTACATTTGTATTAAGAAAAAAAATACAGATCAAAGGTAGGAAACAAGATCAGGAGAGAAAATAAATCTTCATTACAAAATGGTGCCACCATAGCAGTCGGCAGCAACATGAAGCCACGCGAATCGTGGACTTAACGGCTTTAGTCCACCTCACCTTTTGTGACAGCACCAGTTCCACCTTTCCACTCATTTCATTTTCCGGTTTCTTCTGGTCTTTCTCTTCTGGCACCTCGTTCTTCACCTGGGGGCTGGAGGAAAGCTCCACAAAGGCCACGGTCGGGCTGGATCGAGTCACAGTTGATGTAAAATACTGTGGCTCTGAAATGGAGTTACATTCAGAAACATAAAGAACAAGATGAAAACCATATAAAGGCTCGTTGGTCCTGCCACGCCAGGAAGTACACTGAGTACATATCTTGCCCCGGGCAACACGGAGCTGGATTACTGTGTGATGAGAGGTACAAAAGAGCTTCAGGTACTAGAATTCTCTAGGCTCTTTCATGATATTATTAAAAAATCAAGCAACATAAAACACATCAAAGAACCCCACTATGAAAAACTTAAGTTCTGAATAAGAGTCCCAGTTTATATACGAATAACACTACATGAAACAAAATGCTGACAGGAAATATGACGAGAGGTGGGTTGGATGGGTGAACATTTACAGATAATTTCTATTCAAATTTCTTTCCAAATGAGGGGCAGCCTGACACTTCCTTTTGTATTACAATGTTCCTTTTTAACATCATGTTTTCATAATTGGAATGTGTTAAGGATTGTGTGGTTAAAATCAATATAATGCAATGAAAATTAAGTGTTCTCGGATATACAAAGAACGATTTGGTACAGTCTAAAGTGGGTGGAAAAGTCACCACCTGAGGGGGCATATCAGAATGTGGAGGTACAGTCTAATTTGAAAAAGTATACGCTAAAATTTTTAGTAATGACTTTTAATTTACTTTACAATGCCATTTAAAAATAACATGGTATTAGAAGAGGGTGACAGGTTTTCATGTTTATCAAAAGAAAAAAATGTGTTAAAAATATCGAGAAATATTACTTTAGGGAAGAGTGGGTTTCTATTCATACTCACTGTTCATATTTGTGGCATTACTTTATTCTTTCAAACTATTCATTGGGTTTACCACTTCAGCATCTATTTTTATGATATATTTTTAATCTGTCTTATCTATTGTTGTTACTGTGTGTTAAATATAACCCTCAGTTTTTAGCATTATTGATTTGGGGAAATATAACTCTTTTATGATGATGGAGATAAACTTTAAAAAAAAACAAAATGAAACAAGGTAGCAAAAAAGCATGGGTTCCTGTTTTTCTATAGCAAGATAAACCACTTGGTCAGAATTTCCCCCAGGAGTCACTAGATGGCAGCACAACCACACCAGTCACAGAGCCTCATTCACTACCTTCTATTTTCATTCTCTTTAATAAGAGTTAGCATGCTTTACCTTAAAACTAGTCTGTTATAAAAACAAACCTGATGAGGCAACTTCTGTATTCCCTTTTTCTGTTTTTTCACCATCATTCTCATCTTCTTGACTGTTTGTTTCAGTTTCTTCAGTGGTTGCCTAAAAGAAAGATATTTTTCCACCTTGAATACATTATCCCTTTGAAGGTTCTAAAAGGTAAAGGATTTCTTTCTCTTTTTTCCAGTAGTAATTTTTAGGCCAACGAGTTGAGCTGCCTATATGAATTCACTCTTTTCTATTTCCAGTGGTGAAAGGCTGGGTTTGTCGGAAGGAGACGTTCCGTGAAGGAGAACATAAGTGCTGAAGCAGAACCACCTTATGAGGGCACACAACCCCACTACCTCCCCATCTCCTCTGACTGCCTCTTTTCCCTTCCTTTCACTATCAATTTTTCAAAATCATAGTTACCACTCTCTTGCTCCCAAATGCCATTACAGTTGGCTTAGGGTCATATCACTAGTGAAAAAATTAATTTTTTCAAGTTGCAATTAACCTCTCAGTAGCTTGTCTTCAGCACAGATGCTGGTGGCTCTTAGTATTGTGCATTTTATTCTTGAAGTTCTCTCCCTTTCTGGGCTCTCAACAACTTTCTGTTACCCAACTTCTCATATTCCACCCCCCCCACCCCATAATTTCTGAAAGAAACTGAAGAAGACAGAAAGAAATGGAAAGATATCTTGTATTCATGGATTGGAAGAATTAATATTGTTAAAATATCCCCATTACCCAAAGCAACCTACAGATTCAATGCAATCCCTATAAAAATTCCAATGGCATTTTTCACAGAAATAGAAAAAAACAACCCTAAAATTCATATGGAAATACGAAGGACCCCAAATAGCTAAAGCAATCTTGAGCAGAAGAACAAAACTGGAAGCATCACATTTCCTTATTTCAAACTATGTTACCAAGCTACATTAATCAAAACACTTTGGTACTGGCATAAAAACAGACACACAAATCAATGGAACAGAACATCCAGAAATCAACCTATACTTTTATGGTCAACTAATTTTTGACAAAGGCACCAAGAATACAAAATGGGTAAAGGATAGGCTTTTCAGTAAATGTTGTTGGGAAAACTGGATATTGACATGCAAAAGAATGAAACTGGATTCTTATCTTACACCATACACCAAAATCAATGTCTAAATGGATAAAAGACTTAAAAGTATGACTGCAAACCATAAAACTCCTAGAAGAAAACAGGGGGAAATCTCCTAGGCATTGGTCTTAGCAATGATTTCTTGGATTTGGCACCAAAAGCTCAGGCAACAAAAGCAAGAATAAACAAGTGGGACTACATCAAACTGAAATGTTTCTGCACAGCAAAGGAAACAAATAACAAAATGAGAGGGAAATCTACAGAATGGGAGAAAATATCTGCAAGTCATACATCCAATAAGGGATTGATATCCAAAATATAAAAGGAACTCTTACAACTCAATAGCAAAAAACATCAAATAAACCAACTTAAAAATGGGAAAAGGACCTGAATAGACATTTTCCCAAAGAAGATATACAAATGGCCAACTGAAGTCATGTATATGAAAAGATGCTCAACATCACTAATCACCAGGGAAATCAAAACAACAGTGAGATATCACCTTATACCTTTTAGGGATTGTTATTATCAAAAAGTCAAAAGAGGGACTTCCCTGGTGGTGCAGTGGTTAAGAATCCACCTGCCAATGCAGGGGACATGGGTTCAAGCCCTGGTCCAGGAAGATCACACATGCCGCAGAGCAACTAAGCCCGTGCGCCACAACTACTGAAGCCCACGCACCTAGAGCCTGTGCTCCGCAACAAGAGAAGGCACCGCAATGAGAAGCCTGCGCACTGCAACGAAGAGTAGCCCCCGCTCGCCGCAACTAGAGAAACCCCGCATGCAGCAACGAAGACCCAACACAGCCAAAAAATAAATTAAAAAAAAAAAAGTCAAAAGATGACAAGTGTTGTTGAGAATGTGGAGAAAAGGGGACCACTGTACACTGATGGTGGGAATGTAAATTGGTACAGCCATTATTCAAAATAGTACGGAGTTTCACCAAAACTTTAAAATAGAACTATTATATGATCCAGCAATTCCACTTCTAGGTATATATATCCAAAGGAAATGAAACCAGTATCTCGAAGAGATATCTGTACTCCCACGTTCAATGCAGCATTATTCACAATAGCTAAGATATGGAAACAACCTAAATGTTGATGGATGACTAAAGAAAACATGTACATATGTATATATTATTCATATATACTGATATATAAATATTACTATTATATGCACAAATATCAATATTATACACACATATACACTGGAATATTATTGAGCCTTTAAAAAGAAGAAAATCCTGTCATTTGCGACAATATGCATGAACCTGGAGAACATTATGCTGAGTGAAATAAGCCAGACACAGAAAGACAAATATTGCATGATCTCAGTTATATCTGGAATCTAAAAAATTAAAATTAAAAAATGCCAGACCCGTAGTAACAGAGAGTAGAATGGTAGCTACCAGAGGCTGGAGCATGGGGGAAAAGTGAAGGGGAAAAAAAAAGTAAAATGATTGTTGCCTGGGTCTGAGGGGAGGGGGCCATGGGGAACTATTGTTTAATGGGTACAGGGTTTCAGTTTAGCAAGATGAAAAGAGTTCTGGAGATGGATGGTGGCAATGGTTGCACAACAATATGAATGTACTAAATACTACTAAACTGTACACCTAAAAATGGTTAAGATAGTAAATTTTATGTTTTACTTTACCACAATAAAAAAATGGAAAAAAATTTGTAAAAAAAATTATGTGCAAATTTTCAAAGTTAAAAAAAAAGACACAAGGAAACTTTAAGCCACTAGCCTTTCAAGCTGCTAAAGAATTTTATAACAGCATCTAGTGGCAAAGATATGCTTTTTCTTTTGGAGGATGGGGTGGTTTTGACATCTTCATAACTAGATGAGCACTTTCTAATGATGGATAACCACGTATCAATTCTGGAAGAACATAATATTAAATTAACATGCACCTCTAAAACCCTAGGAAGGAAATAAGCATCATATTTATACTACTTAATGGATTTTGTAACTTTTTAATACATCAAGAAGCCTGAATTGAAGCCCTTTAAGAGACTTAATGAGTGGAAATGGTTAAATAAACCAAAGTCTCTTTTATTATAGTGAAGTTACATATATATGTTCTCTGTGTGTGTGTGTGTGTGTGTGTGTGTGTGTGTGTACACTGTTATATGAACAACTGACATGAGAGTAGTCTTTGAAGACCCACCAGCCTAGTATTACAACAGAATAAGCTGGGTTTAATAATTTAAACTGCCCCCCCCACACACATAGAAATATTAATACATAGTATTTTTTGTTTTATGATGTTAATATATAAATACTGTCAGAGATACTGATTTTTAATATATAAAATACTGTCTGAAATACTGATTTTTCGGTTTTCTCCCCAAATGGATTAGATTATGGAAAACTATCTGAGGCTGGGAAACAAATTTGCAGTTAAATATTGATGAATGATGGTCTTGAGAACACTGGTGTTTCCAGTGACCAGAAATAAATAACTACAAAAACTGAGCCAAAGCCTTCCCAGCCCAAACATGAACAAAGAAATGGACATAGTTTATTAAATCTTAGATGCCATCAAGTTTAAGTTGTATTATTTTAGGTACTACTAAGAGAGAAAACAAACTGCCTGTTAAATAGGACACACTATTGATTATAAGACATATCCTGAAAAAAAAGACATGTTCTGATTTAGAGATGTTCAAACGTGGCAAGTGTGTCCCTTGGAATCAATGAAATAAGATAATTCATGAAGTCCTTTAGACAGAATTTTTATTTATTTATTTATTTATTTTATTTATTTATTTTTGGCTGCATTGGGTCTTCGTTGCTGTGCGCAGGCTTTCCCTAGTTGTGGCGAGCAGGGGCTACTCTTTGTTGCGGTGCGTGGGCTTCTCATTGCCGTGTCTTCTCTTGTTGCAGAGCATGGGCTCTAGGCGTGCAGGCTTCAGTAGTTGTGGCACGTGGGCTCAGCAGTTGTGGCTCATGGGCTCTAGAGCACAGGGTCAGTAGTTGTGGCTCGTGGCTCTAGAGCGCAGGCTCAGTAGTTGTGGCACACGGGCTTAGGCTCCGCGGCATGTGGGATCTTCCCGGACCAGGGCTCGAACCCGTGTCCCCTGCATTGGCAGGCGGATTCTTAACCACTGAGCCACCAGGGAAGCCCTAGACAAAATTTATAATGCAGAAGAGACAAAGTCCTCAAGCACTACTTCAATAAGGATGATTTTACTGGCACACCTCATTTCAGTAATATTTTACTTATGCATGACTAATGCAGAACTTCGATTTTCAAGAATACTCATGTTTCTGGATGCATTTCTATGTGGCTTAACACTCAAATACTGAACTCCCAGATGACCCAATTTATCTTCCCTTAAAATTATGTTTTAAAGGTTATACACTGTTGTCACTGTAGCCATGGTCAATATTTACTAGATTTCCCACATGTCAGCACTTGATGTGGATTATCTTCCTTAGTCCTCAGAGCAAGCTTGTAAAGTATGCACCAATATGATTCCCTTTATACAGGTGAGGAAGCTGAGGCCCAGGAGGCTAAGTGACTTACCCAGAGTCACACTGCTAGTAGGTAGGGGAGGTAGGAACCCTGACCTGTGCTGGTAACCTCAATGCTCCATCATCTGGACTTGGAGTCACACCCACTGCCAACTTCTCCCCAGGTATTTAAAGGTTTTGACCCATAAGATGCAATCCAGAACCTGAGTGTCCCAAGTTTATTGCTGAAATGATTCAAACTGCCATTTCCATGTCCTTTCCGTCTCATCCATTCTACCTCATCCTTTCCATTCTACCTCTCATCCATTTATTATGCAGAAGATGAGAACTCTCCGGGATCTCTCGGGACAGGGGGCAAGTTAGCCAAGTCTCCAATTCCCAGGGCAGCTTGAGACCAGACCACCCCCAGCCATCACCCCATCTTGGGGCTTTTGATCCAGTCCAGGTTCTGAGGGGGGCAGGGACCCAGCATGGTATCTGACATAGAGCCAACATGTAACCCATGATAGGGAAGCAAATGTTAGATGCATTATTTATGAAATTTATACTGTCAAGCTTAGTTTAAATGCATACTAGTCATCAAAATCAAGCTATTACTAACAAAATATTCAGGATAAATTAAGAGGAAAAGCAAGTTACAACACAATTTGAATAACATGAGCCCCCCCAAAATATTTTATATACACTGAGAAAAAGAGAAGGATGCACATTTTAAAAAATCTTAATTTCTGAGTGGCTGGAGTAATAACTAGTTTATATTTTTTTATGGTTTTCTATAGTCTGCTATATATATATATAGACTATATATAATCAAGGGAAATCCCAAAGCCAGTTTAATTAACTTCTGCCTGATACTCCATTCTGAAGTCTTGTTACTTTTGTACTCACATCATTACTTCAAAGGAAATGAGTTCAAAATTGGCAGTTTTAACCAGTGCTGATGGACTCAGAGATTTGCCTGAAACAAACCTGTCTTGCTGGAAAATGTGTTTTATGGCCCACACTTTCCTTTGGTTACAGCTGAAAAGAGGAGAAGCCTTCCCTTCTCCAACTGGTAATACTGTCTCAAGAATGAAAATAAAAACAGATCCCTGGACATGAATGAATGAGAGCACAGAAAGGTTACAGGGGCCTAAGCCGGGAGTTGGCGTCCCCTTGACTAAGAACACCATCCAAACTGGCCCTGGTGCCAGCCTGAGCCCTGAGGCCACAGGTGGGAGGTGGCAGTTTCCTGGCTTGAGAGGGACATGGTCTAGCCACAGATCTACCTGGCTTTGGGCTGCTCATTTTAACAAGAACCTTACTGGTGAACCAGCCCAGAGAGCATCTTTGTGGAATGAATTGGAAATATGAAGCAGGAGAGGAGAAATGGTCCTGAGACCCAGGGTCTGAGTGGCCCTGTTTCTAGGACAGAGGAGGTATGAAGGCTTGGACTGATCATTTAACCTCTACGGGTTGGAAGGTGTGATGTCCAAGGTCCTTACCTAAGCTGCTATTCGGTGACTCTGACTGATTTTCCGGCTCCAGTCCTGAAGAACTTATCTGGACGCAAGCCTGGAAAATCAGTCTATTTATGTCTTGGCACCAGGGCCCAGGTGCCACATATGCCATGCATGTGTTTCCCTTTTTGCTTTTATATCACCAAATACCTATTTTCACTGGAAGAAAGAGGATCTACGTGGTGAATCAGCCTTTCCATTCCTTAAACTTTTTCTTTTTGCCTTAAACTTCTCCAACCAACAATGTGTGGGTCTGACCCAGGTCAGATGGGCTAGGTTTGATTTTTTTATTGTTCTTGATGTATACTATCTTGAAGTCTGTAAATGCTTTCATATCTAAATATCTTTAATGACTTAATAAGAGTATTAAATCTAATGCTCTTGCAACTACTTCTGGATGGAGTAAAACAGTTTCTAGAGAAATGTCTGTTGACATTTGACATCTAAAAGGAATCTGCAGTTGGTCACAGTTGTAGGGAAAACAGCACCTACTCAAATGCCTTCACCCTGCTCTCACTGCAAAATGAAATGTTTCAAGAAAGATCTGATTGTCTGTTTTCCTGGATCAGAAAACATTAGTAAAGTACTGAATTTTCAAGAGGAAGGCCTAGAGCTTTGTCAAGGTGGAAATATCTTGTTACTTAGTTTGAGAAACGCAGATGAAGTTGTTTAGATACCTCAGAGCTGAGTTTGGCCGTTGGTCCATGAGGGAGAATTGCCACAGACCTGGTGGGAGGGTGCCGCCAGCACGGAGGGCGTGCAGGACATCGGTTGGAATGAGCTGGCAAGAGGGTGCTGACAGGAGGTCAACGGGTGAGAGTCCTGGGGGTTTAGGTGGCAGAGGGAAGCCAGACTTGGGAAAGAGTGAATAATAGGAGAACCAAAATGAGCTGCTGGAAGAAGCATGTGAGCATCTGCAAGGGCAATCGTCTTCTGGAAAAAGCTGTTCATGTCTGCTTGCTTCCTAGAGAATTACAGCTGGAGCTACTGACGGGCTGAGTTGGAAGACGACATGGAATTCATCTCATTTGTTTGAAATTCACATCTGTTCAAGATGGTGATTTTGATGACCTTACTTTAACCTAAAAAACTTTGCACCTATCACCCTTCCAGGTTTCTGAAAAATATATGGTAACTTTCTTTCTCCCATTGGTTGAATGACAATGTTAAAACTAACTTAAGGGCACCTCTATGAGTCACTGTGACATCATGCTAAGTACTCTATACATATGAATTCTCACGATAACCATCAGATGCCTATACTATCATTATCCTTATTTTAAATACAAACTGAGGCTCAGGGGGCGTTTGACCTTTGACCTAGTGCATGGGGTACTTTAGGTATTTTAGGAAAGGGTCATTTTTGGCAACAACAAGGCAGGAAGAGATTCAAAGACAAGTATAGCTCACAGTGGATCAAGAAAACACTAGACTATCTTGAAGGGAGACATTTCTCTGTAGGTCACTAAACAGGATAAATTAGTCGTTAGATTAAAAGACCTTCCAAATTCTTTTCCAATCCTGGATTCTACAAGTCTAGTATTTGTGCTATGATATGACTTTCTTACAGAAGCCAATATTTTAAAATGCAAAAAAAAGTGAGTGTTAGATTTTCACTGGGAAGTATCTCAAGGATAACTGGGAGGGGCCGTGGGAGCCCCGGTCCCTCTGGTTGGAGTGTATGGCATCTAGTCACCCTCGTCACCTCTTAGCCCTGTGATCCCCTCTTGGGGTCTTTGCTTCCGCTAGTCGCAACATGTGGAACAGCTTGCTTCCCCCCTCCATTCCAATGCAAATCCTACAAGTTTCAAAATCAACGTCTCACATAAAACCTTCCCAACTAGACTAACTCCAGCCTACAATGATCTTACCTGTTCCTTGCCATTTTATGTCCCTCTAGGCTTCTAACCCTGTTTTCTAGCACTTAATTAAATATTATTTTATATACTTTGCTAGTTGCTTTATGAAAATTGTTCTCATAGCAAGCTTATGCGTTTCTTTTTCAATTTCAAAAATGGGCCATAGAGTAGGTCATTTATTCATGCTTATCAGGTAACAGACAACCATCGGCACAACTGCTATCATGATCTCATTACCTTAAAGGTGATTCAATTGAGGATGATCTGGAGCTTGTTGGTCTCAATAGATATAACCAGAGTATTAAAAATTAATAACAAGCCAAACTTAATTTAGGATCTATTTCTAAAGTAAGAGTTGATGGTCCCAAGAGTTTCTAATGAGAAAGATGAGGTAGAAGGAAACTGAAGACATGACGTCATACGCAAAAGTGGTCATGCTGACCCAAGAGGCTGACCCTCCAACCTCACACCCCGTGGCCCATTGCAGCGTGGTGCCCACCCTTCTCTGCCGCTCGGCCTCTCCGTCTGAATTAATGCTCCTGCCTACTGGTCCTGTGCCCTTTGTATAGTTCCAGCTCACCCTGAAGGAACTGTGACATTTTAGTGGTGGGTGAGGCTACTCCTTTGTAAAAAGTATATCTGTTGGGAATGCAGTTTTGGAAAGAAAGACACTATTTAAAAAGAAGAACACTATTCCTTTGACAGCCCCACAGAATGGGGCAAATGAATTAGAAACAGCAGATCAAGCGCAAGCTGGTAAAAAGGCCTGGGAGGCTGTTGAGTGTGGCCTCCTGTTCTAAGCTGGTCACCATATTTTGCCATGACCAATGAATTCCACCGTTTCAATGGGAATATACTGGCTGAAACACAGTCAAGAAATGTTTTTCTTGGAACATGGAGAAGGAAGTAAAACGAGGAGTAGGTTTAAAAATGGCTCTTAGGGGGTTTCCCTGGTGGCGCAGTGGTTAAGAATCCACCTGCCAATGCAGGGGACACGGGTTCGAGCCCTGGTCCAGGAAGATCCCACATGCCGTGGAGCAACTCAGCCCGTGCGCCACAACTTCGCTCACCACAACTAGAGAAAGCCCACGTGCATCGAAGACACAACACAGCCAAAAACAAATAAATAAATTAATTAATTAATGAAAAGAAAACGGCTCTTAGGATAACACATTCTAAATGGAAAACTTTTGGTGTCATAAGTCGTAAGCGAGTATGAAGAGTGTTTTAGCCAAAATTTCATGAAGTGCAGCTAACAACTTGGCTCGAAGTCTGATACATACAGGTAGTTATCTACCCAGAAAATAACGTAGTAGCCCCTGACATGGTTAATTCAAGAGCCTAAAGTACTAGACATGAGGTAAATAAATGCTATGACCTCTTCAGAACCACTAGGGTTTATTGAACTAGAAATCACTCCTAACTAGGCAGTTTTTTCCAGAGTAAGAGACTCCCAGGCTCTTCCATGAGATTAGACCTCAGGCTGCCCAGGATCAGGGTGGTTTCCAGAAAAAAGTCCACAAGGCCACCTTTTGATTAGGGCTTTCCTTGTTATACCGTATAAACTTCTGAAATAACATGATTTCTTTCAGATCATCTAATTTTGCCTCTCTTGAAACAAGATACTTTTGGGGCAATGTAACTAATGTGACATCTTTCAATCCATCTTCTCTTTGCCATTAGAGAGTGTAGCAGTACAACTACTGTTAAAGTGGAAAATGCCTGGCAGTAAGAGACAATAGGCTGTTTTCTTTTTATGTTGCTCATTGTAAAAATAAGAAAATTAGTAATTATTGAGAATGAGTATTTTTTAAGGGAGGTTTAGTGAAACCCCAAAACAAACAAATAAAACCCCCTTTTCTTCTGTTTACGATTCCATATAGGATTGATAAAGCTTTTTCCCCAAAGGGTTAGAAGCTTCGAACAAGAGAGATTAAATAGTTGGTGTGGGAAGTTTAGACCTTATACCATCTGGTCTCTTTACTTATTCCTTTAACTTCTGCTGGTAAAAAATCCATTCTGGCAAGGGCAGGGTTCCCCCCAGATTCAAACAACAAAATGGTCAGAGGGCAGCGGTAAAGGTAGAGAACGGACACGTGCCTGATAGCAGAGCCCTTAGGATTTGTTCTTGGAATTAATCTACTGGGCCTGACTAAGCCCTGTGTACCTCTGTTATGGGACCAGTGTGGCTCCTACACTGTTGCTTCTCCAAAGTACAGGGACAAAGAACTGTGCTCAACAGTATGTGCAAAGGGCCTGTGGCCTGATGGACAGAGTAACCAGATTGAATCATGGAAAGGTACTTATGAAGGGAACTTAGGAAACACTCATCATTAAGTATGGCAAAAGAAAAATAAGAACAGAATTAACTAACCGTCCCAGAAAAGCAATCCTACCACTGCAATGTCTAATTAATTGGGGGAACTTCTCATTTAAATTTAAGAGCATAAGTTCATCTTGACTCTACCAGTAAAGTTCCTACACTTTGAGCAGAACTCAGTCTTCCATCTCATGATAACTCGTAAGAACTCTTCAGAGGTGGTAACATTTATGCAAATGAAAAGTAGAATTAAATTCCAGGTTGAGGGATTCAGCCTGTGCCTTGATCACAAAATTTTTCTCCTAGAGACCAGCAAACATGTTACCATGGTGAGGAAGTTATTTTGGTCTATTCCACTTTGAATCTCTTTCTAGGGCTTGAGCACTGCAAGGAAGAATTAAATCCTCTCAACTCCTCTGCAAACACATATTTTATTCTTCAAAAGACAAATCCTGGAGATAAGAAAAATAATATCTAGTCCTCTGGATGGGTTTAGCTAGCTGGGTCATTTAACTTAGCCCTGGAGCTGGAAGACAAGTTTCCCTCTGGACCAAACTTTTCTAGGTGCTGGGGGAAAAAATCTTGACAGTTTCCCCCATCCTTTATAATTCCAACCCAAACACTATAAATTAAAACCGCAGAAATCAGCCTCTGGTGAGAACAGATAAGGCTGAACAGAGTCCGATTCTACCCCAAAAGCCGGCCTGTATCTGTGGTACTGACAGCTGGGGTTTGATCAGCAAAACCAGCACAAACCCTGGTGAGAGATCTAAGAAAAAGTGTAATCTTCTTGATGACGTTTTATACTCCAAATAAGCAAATCTAATGTTATTTTGAGTTCTTTCTTCTGCTATTCTTGAATTACCCTACATTTTTCAGCTTGGCCATTCAATAGTACTTCTAATTACACTGGATTTCAGGGGCTAAACCAATAAAAAAATTAATTTGATTTTTAATGAGTTTTTTAAAACTAATAAGAAAGATACCCTTTTATACATATTGTCAGGGATGGAAAGTGAGGTTCTGGTGGCACCAGTTATTTTCAAATTATTTTAACAAGTCTGATGGGGTCCTGAATAAACAGAAATGAAGGTATTTCAGAGATTTATTTCTTTTTCTATAACACTAGACACCAATCACAGGGAGACAAGAAAAAGGTTTTTACTCATAACACATGACACCTTCTGTTATATTCCTCTGTTAGGGCTGAACTGTGTCCTCCCCCATATTTATATGTGGAAGTCCTAACCTCAATTACCTCAGAATGTGACCTTATTTGGAAACAGGATTTTTGCAGATGTAATTAAATTAAGATGAGGTCATACTGGAGTGGAGTAGGTCCCTAATCCAGTATGACTTGTGTCCTTATAAAAAGGGGAGATTTGGACACAGACAACACACAGGGAGAGTGTCATGTGAACATGAAGGCAGAGATCAGGGTGGTGCATCTACAAGGCAGAGAACGCCAAAGACTACCAGCAAACCACCAGAAGCCAGGACCAGATTCTCCCTCATAGACACCAGAAGGAACCAACCCTGCCAACACCTTGACTTTGGACTTCCAGCCAGCAGGACTATGAGACAATTAATATCTGTTGTGTAAGCCACTCAGTTTGTGTCACTTCATTATGGCAGCCCTAGCAAACTAATACACCTTCCTAGAAAGAAATGATCATTATCAAGACCTACTTATTTTTTTTAAAATAGATTCTTTCACATTGAAATTATCCCGAAGAGGAAAAAAAAAAAGTTTGCTTCTTACCGTCAGCTCTTGGGGAAGAGAACTTGGCTTCTTTATGTTGATCTCAATGCTACTGTTGTCTTGTTTCAGCTCCATGGGGGACCCATGCACTCTGGCCACACCTTCAAACATCTGGGATTTGGTCAACGAGGGGGAAAGTGCTACCGTGGGACACTCTCTTTCCTTTTCCTCCTCGTCACCGTGAACCGTCTCTCCATTCATGGTGACTTTCCCATCTACCTGTAAAAACCGGAATGAACAAGAACATGCTATTCCCCAGCAAAAGACTATAACAAAATAACACGTTCAGAATCACCTTAAATCATTAGCATTTAATAATCATAGTCTAACAAAGAATAAGGTCTTTTATACGCTTTGGTCAGTTCTAGAAACTAGGGCTCCTCTAAATGCCATCTTTGAAGGCTTCTTTAAAAGGTGGTCTGCTGCTTCACGTTAGAATACATATCATGTTCACCTTACTGTGGGTCTGTTTTTATTTTGCAGTATAGAAAATCAAGGGCATATTTGGGTTCCAGTAATTTTTCATTTACTTTCTGACTGCTAATCCACAACTTTGAGATTTTTTTTTTCTGATTAGCATATTAAATTAGGCGGAGCTCATCTTAGATCAGGAATATTTCACAGGTTATCCTGTCATGGTCGGGAGCAATGGGTACTTTTTGGAAGCTATCATGGAGGGCAGGGAACCTGGTGCTATGCTATGTGACAGTAAATTCCTATTTCTAGTTAACCTGACCATCCCAGTTTCTTCAAGAAAAAGAGGCCATGCACATTAAAATATTTTTGCTTTGCACCCATGTCTAGGGAGGGTGGTGGGAGCAAGAAAGAAGTGAGGGTGGTTAGTTTGGCTTATTAAAAGGCATCTAGAAATCTCTGTCTTAAGGTCTGACAGTATGTAGCGTGGTCCTGAAAAGAAGCTCTGCAGTGAGACGGCCTCAGAGTGAGTCCTGGCTCTATTGCTTAACAGCCATGTAATCTTCAACCTCGGTTTCCTCACCTTTATTATAATAGTATTCCTTAATGATGCTGTATGGTGATTTTACGGATTAATATATGCACAGAATTTAGAACAGTATCTGACACATTGTAAGTACGTAAATATTAGCTATTCTTCTTACTAAACCTTCTAAAATCTTTTAAAAGGAACAATAGAAGGGCAGATGCTAGTTATAGTTTATTTACCCTAAGTCAGTGGCTTGTATATCTATTGTCTGTGATTCATGAAGTTGAAATCACAACTGAACGCACACACGTAAAGATAACTGAAACGAAGTTTTGCAAAATAATATTTACCTTTTTTTATGTGTGATGCACTAGGCTGTGTTTTAAACATTGTATTCTATTCTACCTCTTTTTTTTAAAAAAAGAATGCTGATTCCAAACCACTAAATTCATTTCATAACCTAGCAACAGGTGGCAACTCTCAGTTTGAAAACACTGCCTTAAACCATTTTACTTGCTCTTCCTTTACTCTTAAATCTGTTGTACTAAGAAACTGAGCCTGTATTCCCTGTCTCCCGTGCCCACCTCCTCCCCACAAGAAAACACACACACACACACACACACACACACCCCTTAGCTTCAGTTCTGGCATTATCTGGCAACAACTGTTCCATTTACATACTACCATACACGTGGGTCCACCCACTCAATGGTGGGGCTGTGAACAGGGTTGACAGCCATCAAGACCTATGATGAGTTGAGGGCTCATTGGTGAGCCCCAGCTCTAAAAGGATCTCTATCCAGTTCCTCAGTCCACCTCTCCTGAGGCCTCCACACTGTCTTGCCACAATGGCAAGGGACTGGGTTTTCTCAGGGCCAAAGTCTTGCCATGAAGTCATCTATCCTAATTCTTCTGTTTAAATGATCACATTGTGTTGTTTATATTAAGGATAGGAAGTGGACATCTGGATTAATTGATCAGCTGCCTTGGATACCAACTTAAATAAATGTATTCCCTATCCCTGTGCTGGGCCACCTCAACATCAAACCTTCCTTCATGAAATCTCAGACAGTGCATCAGCTGCTGAGGTCCTTAGGTGGCCTGCCGAGCACATATGATCATGTGTGTATCTGTGTGTGCACGAGTCTGCATGATGAGTAGCCCTAGGTGAAGGACAGCTGCCGAGGTACTTAGGTGGCCTAATACAATAAACAGTTGCTGAGTGCCTAGGCACCTATGCCAGGCTCTCAGGATGAAGCTAGGAACAACAAAGACACAGCCCCTGCCCTACGAGGGATAAACATCTCAATTCAACCCAGATGAGACAGCCAGGACATTTTTCTTTCGTTTCATCAAAGCCTAAGGCACAGATTTCGAAGATACATTCAGAGTTATCTAAGCAAAAGTCAGAAAGTGTGGTTTGGTTCCCTCTGAAATTCAATAGGAAGATACATGGCACCCCACTGCTCAATTAGTTTAGTTTAGTAAACTTTCTTTACAGTCACATGTCCATGTCTGCTACTGATGAATTCCACCTGTCTTCTATTATGAACCCATGTGGTGTGCAGGGACAATCAGAACTGATTTTTCTTTATAGTCAACATAACTTGAGACAAAGGATGAGCACTTCCTCCTGATGTGAGGGAAAATACTAGGATGTGAGGAAGAAAAACGACGTTTGACTGTCATAGATTCTTTGGTTCTGGTACATCACTTTACACATTCATTGGCAACCCCTCCAGCCCCCAAAACAACAGTTTCTTCCCACTTAAAAAATAAAAAAAATCTGTCTCATCTGAGGACCAAGTACATCCCATGTATTCCTTGTATTATTATTTTTTTGTATTATAGCATCTTTTTAGATATGATGTCAGTTTCTTCCTAAAAGAGAGGTAGCTGTATATACTTCTATTTAAGCCAAAGGCAATCCAAATTTTGTTTTGAGGAATTTGCAATACCTCCAGATAGCTGGAGATACCTAGGGTGCTGCTAAATTAGGGTTTGTTATGACTACTATAGAGAGACCATGCCATCATATCAAACTATGAAACAGACATTGCTCACCGAGATGACTCAACCACCAATCTCACTGAAGCCCATCAGTGTTAAAAACAGGAATTGAGGGGAATCATCTATCCCTTAACTATTTGCAAACCAAATCTCAGAGACACGTAAACTTCACAATCGTACATGTTAACACATTTTGCTTTTGTTTGATAAAAACAATTGCATCTTCTTGAGGCAAGATGCTTCCTTCCAGTGATTACCTGGGGTTCAGTTTTGGTTCTACCCTTAAGGAACTCCTCCTACCTGGAAGGTCTTTAGGACCTCTTGAGAGTTTTTGGGCTGGGAGTAAGGCTTGGGTGTCAGCATAGGCACTGCTTTGGGAGTGACAGTTTTGCTTGGAGACCCACTGCCTGCTGACATGCTGCCATCCAGTACACTGGTACGAGCGATGGTGGTTTCCACAGTGGCAGTGAATTTGGGTGGAGACAGTGACTGTTGCCGCAGGTATTTCATGGGGTTGGGGTCATTCAGGAAGGAGGATAAGTTTGGCTCTGTTGAATGGCTTCTTTCCAGAATTTTTGGCATCTCCAAGCGTTCAAGAACAGCTTCGCTGATGGTGAACCTCTCGATGTACTGTTGAAGGATCCCTTCCGCCTCCTCCTGGGACCGTGCATTCTTGTATGCCTCATGCAACTCCCTCTCTCTCCTCTCCCTAAAGGATGGGCATGGGAGGGGAAGCAAGAACAAAGGCAACAGTCACAGGAATTGCAAAGCAGACCTTGGTAGAGCTGAAGGAAAGTATACAGACAGGAAGTATAATATTGGTGTCAGAGCCGTCGTGATAACCAACAATTTTTAGGAAAAGCACATCTAGATAATACGGTACATTCAACAAGAACAACCACAGAAAGAACCCACTTTTCTTGGACAATTTCTCTGTAGGTTTTGATGCTTTTCCTTCGTTCACTTGTCCCATCCTCTCCAGCCAGTAACTTCTCCATTTTTTTCCTTTCTTCCTCTTTCTTGATTAAGTCCTGAGAAGCACTTCTTCTACGGCTCTTCCAACGAGCCAGGTCCTGCAGGGGTGGGGGAGGGAGACAGAACGGTTTTCTTCAGGCTTGCACATAATTCCATTTCTACTCTTCAGGGGTGAGTAAGCACTGACTACCGGCCAGGCTAAGACATTCCTGTACATCCAATGTAAGTCTGGTTGGAACAGGACTACCTCGAAGGCAGGAACCCTTCAGAAATATCTACATTATCCATAGCAGGGCAGCGCATTTATTTAAACATGGTAATGTAAAATTTGTGATCAAATTCCATGTCAGTTGCCAAATTTTAAAGTATTGCCTCAGAGGGTATTGCAAGAAACTTCATTTCTTGTTATTTATGACCTCTGCATTGTGAATGGACTCGCTGACAACAGAATAGTAGGAATTAACCACAGACCTACAATTCCCTCAGGGAAGGAAGAAAAGACAGAAAAAAAAATTGGCTTTGGGGTCTTACAGAACCAACAATTCTGTATGTGTTAAGTCATCTGAACCTCACCACAAATCCTATGGGCAGTTAGAGCATAATGTTGAAGACTTAGGATTCTGGAGTCAGACTGGTGGGAGTGCGGCTGTGAGAAACAATCCTAGCTCTATCTCCTCCACGCTTTGGAAACTCAGGTACGTTTCTTAGCCTCCCTGCACCTCAGTTTCCTCATCTCTAAAATAGAAATGATAATAATACCTACTCTTACAAGCCTGTTGTGAGGGTTAAATGAGGTAGTGCACATAAGGTGCCAGGCACAGACATAATTATTACCACATTTTATCAGCTTTAGAAAAGTTAACTTTTTTGACTCAAGGTAGAGTCAAATCTGCAGTAGCCACCTCAGAGTGCTCTGTGAGGATGAAGTAATCCACTCTCCCTCCTCTCATCTCTATCTTCAGGCTCCTCCCCTGCCCTGGCTCTTTGCTCTTAGCACACAGATGACCCCAAGGCCCCCATCAGGCCCTGGAACCTTCCTTACCGGTTATAATCCTGGCTCTCTTGCTCACTAGCTGTGTGACTTTGGACAAGTTACTTAGCTGTTCTGGGACTCATGTGTACAACTGAGGACAATAGTAGTTGCTAGCTCATTGAAATACTGAGAGGATTAAAGAATGATTACATGCAAGGTACTTAGAATAGTACCTGTTACTGGTACGCTTTCAATGTTGGTAATTATCATTGTCATCATCATTATTATCATCGATTCCAAATATATAGTCTCAAAAGACAGTCCCTCCTCAATTCTGCATCCCATGCCAGTTGCCTCCCTTCTGCTCCCCTCTTTTTTGTGGCCAAACTTCAGCAAGGGTACTTTCCCTAATGCCCACATGGACTGTGTCACCGTTTGAAGCCCTCGAGGGGCCCCCTTCCTCTGCATGGCTTTCCAGCTCAAGTCTGACTTTCCAGCCCCGCCTGATTTTCTGCTCCAAAGGGTCTCTAGCCCAGCGGGCAGACCAGTCTCCCCGCTGCCCACGGCCCTGGACGGCACTCACGTCTTGCCATTTGTCATCCTCTTCCCGCAGCTGGTTGTTTATCAGCTGCAGCTGCTCCTGGCGGGCCCTGCTGTGCGGCTGCACCTTGGCCTCCTCCTCACACCGCATGTCAAACATACTCGTGCTCCTGCGTGGGGAGAGAGCAAACGACGGTGCACAGGGATCAGTGCTCCGCAAGTCTCCGCGCACTTGCAGCGTCCCGCCGCGTCGGGGCGCTACCGCGTTTGGAAAACCGGCCCCCTTCCCTCCGCAGCTTAAGGCAGCAGCGTGATTTGCAGTCTATTCATCCCTCGGCCGGCAGCAGCGGGCATGCTAGCAGCCTCACCTCTTCTCCTCTTGCGGCAAAAAGCGAAAATGTGACCATCTTTGTCTTCAGTGATGGCAGAATCAGGCCAATCTAATTTTATATGTAGGGGTCAATATGTGTTTAAAGTAAAGGGCTAGAAAAAGGTACTTGAAGCTCTGGGCTCGTCTCACTTGTATTAGAAAGTAAAATGAAGAGAGTTAAAATGTATAACTTGGGGAGAATTTATAGGGAGGGAGAGTGGCGTTCCCTGAAGTGAAACTTAATTGCAGTAAATGCTTCTTTGTGTAAAGAGCTGGCTTAAATGCTTTCTCTGCTAACTGAGGCAATTTCTCCATTTTCAAAAAGAAAAAAAGTATATCATACAGCTTCAAGTCTAAGGCACCACCTTTTCCTGTTGTATTTTCTGAATTTTGGTTGCATCCAACAGCTATGCATTAATGATACATACGTTTGATGTGGTTTGTTTCTATGTCCTGTAAAACTGTCTGTAAATTGATAGTGCTTTGATGGCATCTTGGAATCAAGAAAATATTTTATGGTAAGATTAAAGGATAAAATATATAAATCAGTATATACTTTGTATCCTAAAATTCTCACAATGATTTCACTTTATTTTTGTCAGGACACCTCTGAATTTACTCTTTTAAAAGCGAAAAGGATTGGGAAGGCAATTTTTAAAAACCTTTAGGCTGTTCATATAATTGATATATTCTCTAGGAGCTTATTAAATGTTGGGCAAGACCATAGGGCCTTTTCTGCGATGCTTATGTAGACCTTTGCTACAACGAAAGCTGAAGCAGCAAGATGAAAATAGAAATAAAAGCCAAAGCAAAATCTTCCCTTTTTTTCTCGCAAAGAAATGACTAGCTCCGGGAACCAAATGGATTATAGAGCACTCAAATCAAGTGGAGGGCTGCTTAAGAACAGAAGACTGATAGTCCATTTTTGAAGCCAGCTTAACACAAAGAAAAAGAAAAGCCATGCATTGAGACACCAACTCGTTCCAGACATCATCCGTGATGTCCAAAATAGTCATCCCCATGGCCAGACAATGCACACCAGCAGCACCACTGGATGCTAGTGGGTTCCTTAGCAGGCAGCTCTCTGGAAGGAGAAGATGACCCCCAAAGCAATGGCTGCCCACGTTCATTTCGGTCCACTCAAATGATCTTGCATGGATGTGCGGGTGCCTCTCCCCTCCCTCTGGATGTTGCACCATCTGAGTCTGACCTAAGAGAGCTAAAACTGAAGACTGCACTTGTAATCTGTTTTCCCCGAGAGTATTCTAATAATCTGCCCCAAGGGACTTTCTTTGATCTGAGGCTTCTATTTGCATGGATATGACAAACCTCCGTGAGCAGCTGTGCACAGACTCAGGGGACAGTGTTGACGGTGGCAGCTGTACCTTCCTGAAGGATAAACTGCAGCCCTCAAAAGAGAGGAGGGGCTGCGATTTTCCACCTAGTTTATGCTACTTATTCATGTGGTTTAAGGAAGATTTAGGAATTTGCAGAGTTCGGTAGAAAAGTCTAACCCATGGTTTTTAAACTTCATGGATCAAAATTCCCTTAAACAAGCTTTCCAGAAAGGGACCAAAACTCATTCCATTCTTCCTTTCAGAGTTTAAAAAAGTCTTACCTTTATATATGTCTGATTCAGTCAGTTCATCTTTTAAGGCAATTTACAGGCTTTGTGAAGGTCTTAGAAGATATAAACTCCTCTGAGCTGGGACTCTCTTGTAATCTACTAAATATTTGGCAGATTGTGGGAAAGGAAGGAGGTCCCTTCCTTCAGCTTTGCCATCTATAGTTTTTAAAGGGCAGAATTTTGGTTTAGGCCACAGTGGGTGGCCGTAGAGCAAGGACTTCTTCTGGGACCCCGGGAAGAAAATGGCAGCTTTCTCCAGGATTTGAGAATTGCTTATCTCACTCGACTGGCATGGAGAGGATGGGAGCAAGGCCTTCAGAATTGCCTTCTTCTGTCCCAGGTTCCTATCTCTGCTCCCACCATGAAGTTCTAACTACCTCAGCCCGAATGTGGCCGAAAGGTGGTTAGTGAAATAAAAAGAGAAACACTTGCCTGCCTTCTCATATACCAGGAAGTACTATTTTTTCCTAGAGTTTTTTTTTTTAAAGAAACACCAGCCAACTGGCCCAAAAAAGAAATAATAAAACTATGAGCAATATCTTTATACCATTTCAAAAAAAGGAACTAAGCAAGCTGAGAACTGATAACAGTAGACAGAAAATGAGCTGAGTCACCATTCAGAAAATGTTCCCTAATTCAGAGGTTGGACTCAGCCTCCAAAATGAAGAAGTGCATGTCTAGGGATGGGGTGGGGGACCCTGCAGAAGCCTAGGTTCCAGAATGTTAAATGGACTTGCACCAAGGCTATGCTCCTCAGCACAACAGGCTGTGCCCTTGGGCTGCTGGGACAAGGGCCCCTGGCTGCAGGGCCCAGGAGCCTCTCTCGGTGATGGGTTGGCATTTCTGAGGGCCAGGATTAAATTACCTCAAGGGGAGCCTGGAAACTGTTTCTGGCCCAAGTCTAAGGTAAGGGAATTAAGAACAAAATGGCCTTTGGCTCTCACAGTGTCCAGCCTCCTCGGAGGGGACCGCTGGGAGAGGGGGCATGTGGAAGTAAAGGGCAAGAAGGTGAAACTAAATCCATGGAGCCATTCGTGGCTTGCCAGGAGGTGGAAATTTCTGTTTGCCTGTGTGGTAGGTCTGCCCCTGACCTGCATTTTCCTTAAAGGGCACATCTTTTTTTGATTGGGCTGCATTTTAAGAATGTGTCAATTTTGAACAAATAGAGCCTGTGCCAATAGTTGTCCTTAAAGATTTTGAAAAAGGGAGATAGTGGGGGAATGAACAAAACATATTATAAATTTCTGTTTAAAAAAAAAACTCCTGACACAAACTTTTCTTTTTGTTCCCCACATGGTTTCATATAAATTATGTCTACTCCAAGAAAGAAATTCAGCCCTTTGGATGTTCCTAGATAAAACCCTTGGAAAAGAAACTCCGTGTACTCACCCTGGCCCATAAGGCTGCTTTTTTGGTAAATTTAGAGGAGTCCCCACTCCCACCCCTTTTAAAAAATCATTAACTTCTCCTGAGGGTGAGGTTTCATATTCAGGTACAGGTAAAATTCAAAAGCTCTTTAGTGTAGCTTCTTTTCTTTCAGCTTTTAGGGTTTTTTAGAGATCTGTATTAGGCAAATTGCACAGCAGCTTTGCAATGATGAAGAGTAAATCCATTCTATCAAAATGTTTTTGCTAACCAAATCAAAGAAGTGTTGTGCCTATCAATCTTATATAACCCTCCTTTCAGTGAATGTTAAGTACTGCCACTGTAGATTTTAAAAGCAACAACCAGGGCTCTATTTTATAGACTACTTAGCTCCAAAGCTAAGCTTTGACTTAGCTCTTAGTCAGTCAAGCTCCGGCTGAATTTGGTTTTGAGACATGAATGTTCCATGTGTCAGGCCACAAAGCAATTGCGCATCACACATCGGAAACTGATACCCTTGGCACACGAGTCAGACTGCTTCGAGCTACAAGTACAGACTAAGCTAACCTCTTGAACACAAACGTGGAAAAAAGCACAATTCAAAAACAGTAAATTGTGGCCTGATCTCGTTGTCATTGGTGGAAATGATATTTGTCTGTTCTACACCGTTCTTTAGATTCCTCACTTGGTGACTTGAAACTGTGGATCAGGCCAGGAAGACAGGCAGAGGGAATACTAGGGTCCACTCTTATGATGGCCGAGACTCCCACGAGGCCACAAAATCCCTCTCCCAGAGGACAGACATCAGGCTTAGTGGGCCACTGTTGTTGGAATGAGATATTAACCATGTTTCTTAAATATGAGCATTCTGCAAAGAAAACTTCTGCCTCGGATATCAGTTTCAGAATGCTCTGCCTATGAGAAATCCATTTTTGAAATGGAGTTAATGTGGTCACAAACGGGAGAGAGTGGATTCTTTTCAAATTTGCATGTGAGGCCGGGGATGGGAAATGCATCTCTGAGAGGAGCGGAAACCAAGGAGAGGCAGCCCAAGTCATGTTGCACATCTTGACCCCTGACTATGCCACGGAACTTGAACGAAATCCCAACGTTTTGGTCTCAAGCATCCCACAGTTTATATTATTCCAACCTGGGAGGAACTTGGGCTTCTGAATCTATCATTCGTGGTTTAGGATTTATTTTCTTAGCTTAAAAAAAAATGTAGCTACGAGAATGACCACTTCATGGCTAAGCCTTTACATATCAAGAATTCAATGCAAAGCGCAGAAAAGCCTTTTAACAATTCTGTGGTTCAGAAGGGGTTCCAACGTCCGAACGCTAACAAGAACAACTTTCACATGCCCTGTCTATAAAAAGTAAATGTTAACTTTTGAGCAGCAGCTGCATATTAGAATCATGCTTCAGTGGCTTTTTCATTCATCTCTGCTGCACAGAACATATGTTCTGCATTCCAACTTTAAGTGCTTCTCTGAGGCTGCAGAGAAGAGTCAGTTAGCTCTTCAATCCACCGTTATATTAATTGCATTTCAATTAGTGGTGAGTACTGGAAGCATGCAGTTTAGGCTAGTAATTAATGTATTCCTACAAATACAAGACAACTTACTCTGCGTCATCAGACACAGGAGTTCTCGGTCCGTATCTATAAGACCAAATACAAAATTAGAGGATTGGTAAGACAGAAGGTTAATGCTGTAACCAAGGTGGAAATAAAAACTACAAGTGAATTGTATGTGTGCCAAACCTTTTTTGCTGATCATACTGGAAGAGAAGTGTCATTATACAATTAGTAATGTTCATTAACTGCTGAAAAGGAAAGCAAAGTCTTGACATTTCTGAAGAATGCAAAATTTGTAGTAAAACCCAGAGGAGAAATGAAAAAAATCCCCATGCTACCCACAAAGAAAGAATCTGTTCAATATAAACACAAGAAGGCTTAGGTGCAACCCACAATGTTTAGAGAAGGCAGCTTAGAAAAACCCAAACATGTATTAAGATGGTTCACAAACAGTTGAACTGTTCTTTGCCTTTCGGTGCAGAGTAATGGGCTGTAATGGACACCCAGCATAGAAGCACACACTTACTGACCCTTTCCCTGATGTGTTAATGCATTTGCACAAATAACATCAAAGAGTGTTTCTGCAGTTTTCTGAAAGCAAACCAGAACTCCAACCAGAACCCCAATCAGTGCCTTCCGCATACATTTGACAAAAACCACAATTCCTAGAAAACTGGCAGACGTAATCAAAACCAGACGTGGATGATATTCCACAACTTAAAAAAAAATGAAGTTTTTTTAAAACAATCTATTATATTCTTCTGATTATTTAGATCTACAAAGTTGTACCTTCTTCGATATAGGCATTTTAAGTTTTAATGCATCTGATAAAACAAAGAAAAAGGTCAAATTAGAAAATAGAAACTAGAACATTATGAGGGCATATTTTAAGCACATTTAAAAAAAGCAGCTCCCACAAATGACTATTTCAGCAAAGGAGAATATTAAGAGAAGGTTCTTACCTATGCCCTGAAAGGCTGTTCATTCATGCATTCTGATGGCGGACAAAGAATTTTTTGAGTAAAGAAAAAATGTCCTGCTTTCAGTACAATAAATTAAATTTGCGGGTTTTCAGCAAAAATTACCTGATCCTGTGTTCAGTTTATAACAATTTATAGGGAAAAGAGTAATTTCTAAAGATCTCTTCCAATGATCTTAGAGAAAACACTCCAAAGCACATGGGTGTACACACACATACACCCTTGTCTCTGATGCCTTCATCATTCTACAACAGTCTGATTCATTAATAATTATTTTCATGCACAGTGAAGGCAACCACACTGTTAAAAACCCAAAGTTTCTGTTGGAATGGCCAAAATCAAGAAGAGGAAAGTGTTTGTGAATGTCTCTCTTCCAGAAGTAAGACCCATTTTCTGTTTCTCTGGGGAATAGTTTCAGAAGGTGCTAAAGGTTAAATTAATACCCTCAATTTTCTAAAACCATCACCGCATGGAGGCAGATGGATTCCTTCACATCAAGAAAGAGTGCATAATCAGTGTTAATTCTACCCAGAATCAACAGTGTTAGTTCTACCCAGAATTAACAGTGTTAATTCTGAAGCCTCGGTAAAATGTTTCCCAGTTAATTAACAGGCCTACCGGAATAGACATTCAAATATAGTGTTTTCTAAATTATATATGGAAGTGAGGAGAGAAGTTATTCTTAATGGATGGCTAATCTAGGAATGATCAATTAACAGTTGGTATGTGTTTCTGTGTCTACTGGAATATTTTAATTCATGTTTTACTGAAGTAAAATATACATACAGAAAGTGCACAGACCACACACACACACACACCTTGATGGATTTTCACAAACCACAGATTAGTGTTGAGTTTTGTGCTATATAAATGGACTTATACAGTATGGACTCTTCTGAGTCCATTGGTTTCCTTAGCACATTTTGTTTATGAGGTTCAGCTATGTTGTTGCATGCAGGATATATTTAAATTTAAATTGCTTCTACACAAAACACTTAACAGCATTTCGTGGACAGCTCTGCCAACAGATATAGATTAACACCGCAACACAAGCTCCATGATGGCAAGGATTTTTCTTTTGGGGTTCTCTGAACAGTGACCAGACTAGGCCCTCAATAAGTACTTATTGGATGCTCCGGAAATTGAAAAGAATAGTGCAGTCTCTGAAGATGACCTTCATTTATCTGTTTACTATATACATATGGGTTTAAGAAATTTCCCCTCAGGCTAATTTATTAGCTTTAAGAGGGCACAAATTTCATCAGAATTGCCTTTGCTGTTAGGGAGAAGATAATTAGAGTTCGGGCTTCAAATGATTTTCCCAGTTGTCCTATGGAAAGTAGAAAAGTAAAGATGAGTTTAAAAAAAATCACTAACAAAGAGATTTTTTTTAAAAAAATGCAAAGTAGGTCAGTCAACAGACTATCAAGTACAAAATTGGCCAGACAAATCACAGTTGGTATAAGCATCCTACAAAAAAAAAAAAGCAATTAATAAAGTTTAATTGTGACGGTGGCGGTATTTAGAAAGACAAAAGGAATACTCTGATCACCTATTGATTGTGTTTACGTAACTTTCAGCACTAATAAAGCACTTCAGGATCAATGATTAGCAATATTGTGAACTAGCATAAGCTTCATTTGAAGTGAGAGGGAAAAATGGATTTACTGCTCATTTAAGATTATCCCCCAGCACCCAGCACAGCGTTTTACACACAGTAATTACTCAGTAAATACTTGCTGAAAGGAAACATGAATTCCCAAGGTGTGTGCTTGCTCAATCACACAATTACGTTACAGAGTTAATCTGACTATATCTCTTTATGCTCAAACCAGCCATTCAGTCCCATGTGAATATAAAGAGGTCTCTTCCCGAATCACAGATAGAGGGACAGATACAAGTGACAGGGAAGTCGTGAGACCGCCACAGTTTCCTCTGGTAACCTGGTAGGTAACGCGCTGGCGTGGAACGGTGGCTCCCCCTTCAGACAGAGGTGGGTTTGGATCTTGGATCTGTGATTACCAGCTTTGGATCTTGGATCTGTGATTACCAGCTGTGTTCACCAGCTGTGAACCGATTACCAGGGCCTCCGTTCCTTATTGTAGAATACAGAAGAAACTGCTTAGTCTCAAAGGCTGTGTGAGAAGTGAGTAAATGGGCCGCCTAGAACGTTCTAGTAGGCAGCCTACAGGCCTCACTTCCTTCTCTCCTTTCATGCTGACTGCTCTCCGGCAGCCCGTGGATGCAGGGTCCGGCACCACATCAGGGCATCTGGGGAGAGAGTGAGCGTGGTGGGCGAGGCTGTCCCTCTCTCACTAACCTGCCCTCACCTGCTGGGATCCAGGTGTGATCCAGGTGTTACTTCTCTCTACATCAGGCTTCCCATTTGTGAATTGGAGCCAACAGCCGTTCAACCTACCTGTGAATTCCCAGGAGAAGGTACGCTGGAGGAAGCAGAAGCGCTTTGAAAGGGTAACAGTTATAAAGTAGAGCACGGCTATTACTCCTGCTCCCTGAAACCAGTGTTACAATAAGGCTCTCCTATGGTAGTATTATGATTCAGAAGAATGTAAAACATGCATTAAATCCAGATGGTAACGATGGCTAGGATATTAATCTTAAAATTTGGGGATTACTTAAGATTTTCTTTACTCCCCACTCTACCCTCTGTCCCACTACCATCAGGGTCCCCTGTGAAGCAGAACTTCATCACCTCCTGTTTTACGGTGGAGCTTTAATTACGCTACACACTCCTTACTCCTCTGCCCTGCACTGATCAGGCAGACCACACTTTCCACAAAAGTCTATCACTCTTACTAAATAGCAACAGAAGCTTCAACATACAGGACCTGAAACCAGACCATGAACCCCAGGATTACTATTTCCCTACTTTCATTTTATTTTTTTAAATTTGTATTTTACATTGGAGTATAGTTGATTTATAATGCTGCTGTGTTAGTTTCAGGTGTACAGCAAAGTGATTCATTTATACATATACATATATCCATTCTTTTTCAGATTCTTTTCCCATATAGGTTATTACAGAATATTGAGTTCCCTGTGCTATATAGTAGGTCCTTGTTGATTACCTTTTTAATATATTCCCTACCTTCATTTAAAATCAAGTCAGAGCACGGAATGGAAATCCTACCTCTAGAAAGCACTATTTGCTAATGTTAAAATTAAACTAATTTTATAAGTGGTATATATCTTCTTTGGACCTGAAGACCCTCCTGGAATCAGAATGAAATCAAGTAGGTCAGAAAGAAGTTCAACTCCTTTACCCGATGGCTCCTATGTGAGCTAGGAAGAAATAAAAGAGTTTCCCATTTAGGCTGCCCACAAAATGAGAGTCAGAAAGAATGTTTAATAGGACAATTCACAACTGAACTATTCTTTCCACACCTGCTCACATGCAAAAAGAGAAAAAAAAATCTTGGCAGACTAGGCCAGTCATTGAATCATTTCATTTCTGCTAGCAATAGCAGGTAAGTGGCATTGATAAACCATAAAGCATTAATGACACATTCAAAGCATGTATCAAGGCTCAGACTGGAGAAACAACGTCAAAACAGCTTAGGATAATCTTCTGACCTCTTATCTTTTATTGGTGGACCCTTGGCAGGTTCCTCCACAATGCGTTGCTTTGCAAATGGAACTGGACGGAACCGGTTTAGCTTGGATCCAATGTGTCTAAGAGACATCCCAGTTCTCCTGGCCATCACGTCATCTTTTTGTGAATCATACAATTTTCTTTGGCCTTTCAGTCCACTGCCACTCCAGGCAGGAGCTGTCATCTTCTCTGACTTCTCTTCTCTCTCTGAAGCCTCCCATTCAGAGGTCAGAGGACATGAACTAGGGCACATCAGTCCAGCCAGTCAAAGGGCACTTATTGCTAAAGATGTTTTCAGTAGCATCACTCGCTTGGCATTAACTCAAGACGGAAGAAGCCAGTGATCACAGAGGCAGCAGCACACATAGCAACTGAGGATTAATACCTTGGACCTCCATCATGCAGCTGATACTTACACGGGAATGGGTTTCCCTTTCTGGCGTTCATGATTCCTGAGAATGAAATTTGGCCAGCACCCAACCACATGCAAAGTCTAAAGTCTCTACCCAGGAAGGGCACTGAAAGCAGAACTCTGACCCTGGGATGGGCGCATTCCTTTAAGGGGCTCCACGCCACATCAGTCATCAAGCGCATACTGTGGCTTTAAGCTGTTTTGGGGGACCCGGCAGCCACAAACAGCAGAGGCAGCGCACCCTGGAAAGCGGGCGAGGCGCTCACAGTGGCTGGCCGCTCTCCTCGGATCTTTCAGCCTCTGGCACCGTCTCAGAACCTCTTTGAACGACTCCTTCAGTCGCTTCTTTGCTGTACTGCGGCAGTTGTTTGCAGGTAACTAAAGCCAGACAGGACAGCTTTACTACTAGGAAAGAATTCCCACCCGGGGCCTTGGGCCCACCTGTCAGCCTTCACGTCCTCACCTTTCTCTGTCCTCCTCGGGCACTCACCTAAACTGCAGCTATGCTCTTCCTGGACCTCCGGCACCACAGCCAGCCGGCAGACCCTTTTACAACGGTCATCTATACCAGACGTCACTATTCTGTTGATGATCAAGTAGCATTGGCAGCAAGGGGGAAGAGGGAAAAGAGTTAGGAAAGGAGACAATGAAAGTCACTGAGACTGAAAGCTTAAGAGAGAAAGTTCGGTTGCTATTCCAGAAGCCGGTTAGTAAGGATGACATACTCAGAATGAGATAATAGAATATGAACCCTGGCAAGGGCCTGAGAAAGTCAAAGAAGGCTAGCCTGACTCTGCCACCACGGGGCTGAGTGATGGCCCCTTAGTAGTCAAGGACTCAAGGATGCATTCCTTACTAATTTCTTAGTCCCACCCCTTCCACCCCCGGTTCCCATCAGCCTCTGAAACCCCAGCAGTGCATTTCTGGTGTACCAGGGTTATTTCTATTGACGGCCTCTAGGGTGTCATCCACGGTACGGAACCAAAGAAACCCCTCTCTATGTCATGGACCATCCACTGTGTGCTTTGGATATCACGAACAAGGCATGCAGGAGACTGTCCCGAGCATCTCCTCCTGCCGTGGAGGGCTCTGCTTTGCTCCCACCGTGCAGGTGGAGTGGCGTTTCCTGGGAGAATCCAGAATCTTATTATTATTATTCTTTAACAGAAACTCAAACAAATTTTGATAACATGTATACCTGGAAGAGACCCAGGAAAGCTGAGTAGCTTACCAAAATGGCTGAAACCCTCACCTGAAGTACCATCTTCAGCTAAAGACAAAAGAGGACGTGCGGGTAGTGGTTTGGGACCTCAAAGGGGGAGGAAGGCAGTTCACACGGAGATGGCAAAGCAAATTTTTAGTAAATAAATGTTTGCTGGGCCCTGCGGAGACAGTGGGGTGCAGAGTGGACCCTGATGTCTAAGTTTCCCCCAAGCACACCTAGCGCACGGAGAATCCAGAACTTTAGAAATGCCCTATCCCTGCTTAATGGAAGAAAGACCAGCCCGCAGAACCAAATCCCCAACAGAGGGCTTGGGAATTCACAGCTGGAAGCCCTCCAGTGAGGATGAGGACCGGTGACAGCTCTACAAGGTCTTTTCCCAGGTGACGCCTCACAAATTTGGATGGTGATTCATCCAAGGAAACTCCTGACTCATAGGAACCCTCAAAAGAAGAGTCTTTTCCCACTCATGTTCTGTTACATAATTTTAAAAACTGGGCGGGAGCTGGTGGGGGAGAGATGTTTACTTTTTTGTGTGTCTACTTAGATGTCCAAAATCTGAACTTAATGATACTAGTAACAATTTTTTTCTCCCTCGTGGGATAAGAAAGAGGGAGGGTATAGGTAAGCCAGATTTTTATCAATATATCTTTAGGAGAAACATGAAGGGTATCATTAAAACATTCCATCTAGTTTGTTCAGTATTGCCAACAAACAAAATACTGCTTAATGCAGCCAAGGGAAGATGAATCCTTTGCCAAAATTACTGGCATTCCCAGGCAGTGATTCTGGTGACAACAGAATCAAAATGGATGTCTGTCATTTAACTTCACACACGTTTCCCCGCGGGGAAATCTACTGACATTCCTTCTCTGCTAACCAGCAAAAGAGGCTGTTAAAACTACGTCATCTCTGGCGGCTTCTTTAATGTGCTTCAGCAAACTCTTTAAAAGCAGCAGGGATTCCCATGCAGATCTCCTTGCACGTGTAATGGCAAAAAATACCTGCAGTCATTTTGTGGATTAAGCCTGTGGTCTTCCTGTAAACTGGACATAGCCGCCAAGGCAGGGGGCACAGAGTACGTCTGAATCTTGCGGCTGTGACTGATGACTTCCTCTGCATCCTCCTTCGGCCCAGCCCTGCCAATGCTGAGCCGCTTCCATGTCTGCTGATCTATCTCTGTCACTGGTCCGAAGTGCACGAACTTTTGCCTAGGGCTGGAAGCTTTCCTATAAGCCCTTGCCTTGCGGCTGGCAAAGTCATCACGGATGGCAGTTTCTGCTTTAATTTCTGGTGAAGGCTCAGGGGCACACGTGTGCTCCACATCTCCATCCCTAGTCAGAACCGGAAATAAGTTCCAGAGGTTTCTAAGGTGAGTAAAATCAATGAAGAGCTTTGAAAAAATACTGGATGTATGAAAAATACTTCAATGGCTAAAGCAGAATTGCTTTTCCATTAATCAATCAAATGAAGAAATGATCATTGTCTTGCCTAGGTAAACAGCACTTTAAGTTTCTGTAGCTTTCTTAACATCATAAATGATGGCATAAGAAAACCTTGGGTACCATGAAATAATTAAAATTATTTAAAAGTCAAGTTTAAATTCCTTACATGTAAATAAGCCTATCAAAATAAGCATTCACAATAAATCAGTTGAATTAAAAAGGATGTTTCCTGTCCTTGTGGCTTGTAATTTTTAGTATTAACAAGTTTCAACTCATACAGAATATGCTCTGTGTTTTGAGGCATTTTTTCTGCCCATGAAAATAAAAAATGATAGAAGGATAAGTGATTCCTTCAAAGTTAAATGATACCGCTGTTAGGAGAAAACCAGGGGAAAACATGACACACCTCGTCTTTCCTGACACTTTCAGCCTCTCCCACGTCTCCCGGTCGGCTTCTGTTATATTGGCGACCGTGACAAAGCTCGGAGCCTCGCGCTGAGGGCCAAGTCTGCCCTGAATTCTGCGCTGCGCCAGGTCATCCTTATGAAGATCCGGCACCTGCCTGAGCCCCTCGTCCGCAGGTCCACTCTCCAGAGCCCGCACAATACAGGTCACCCTCGACTTCACCTCTTCCGTTTGGCCTTGGTTTCTGTCAATTTGATCCAGGCCCCCACGTTATTGGAAAAATCAGGTTCCAGGAAGGGGAGCAGACAAACAGAATGTCAAGCATGGAAATTCAGAGGCTGAAGACAGAATGGAATGATGGAAGCACCTCTCCCTTTCTCAAAAATATGGAATCAATTGCAGCCTTGATTACTTTTGTCTATGCTACCCTTTTGACACTGGAAAGAGACAGAGTTTTTCCACCAGATGACAGACTCTAGTTTAGTTTAGGAAGAGAAGCCAGGGCTCGCTGAAAGACTATTAAGAATGGTAATGAGATTTCAGTTTGACAGTAATGATGCCCAATTCCCACACTATTCAAGTTACTGTAATGAATTCAAGTTTTCTGATTGAATCCCTGAGCCTTCTTGGAACGTCTTTTACTGCAGCAGTAAAGTGTTAGTAATGAGCTCTGCATGATCCAAATTCTAGAATTAGTTTGGAGATAGTTGGAACATTGTTCACATATTGAACATCTCAACCATAAACCTTCATACTGCCAGAAAGTATGATTAGGTCAATGCTGAGTAGAAAGTTTCAATGTTCAAACTCAGTCTCTGCCTCTTGATAGCATTAATTAGGTTTGGCTAATGTAAAGTTGAAGAACAGAGAGGGTATCCTCTTTATCTGGATCCACAGAGGCAATACCCATTTGTTTCTTGTGTCAATAACTGTTCACCTTTATTAATGCTAAATCTGATATTTTCAATTGTTTTCCTAAGAAGTGAACGTTAGATGGCTAATGTTGACAATATCATAATTTAAACCAAAGCTGTGGCATCTATATGCATAAACATTATATCAATTAAAAGTCACTTTCTAACTAAATATGTTTCTTGAGATAGAAAATTTCAGAAATATACATAAATAGGGCTATTCATTTTTTTTCAAAATAAATCTTCCAAGCCAGAAAACCAAGAAGCATTCTTTTGTTATCTGGATGACGTGGTGTATTTACAGAGCCTATGCAAATAGAAAGGCGACAGAATTTTCTATTTACTTTTAGTTTGGGGAAGGGGATCAAGGAGGGCATAGCAAAGAGCCACCAGGGAGCCCTCTTTTTTTCATCAGTTCTTTGAAGCTCTCTAGAGAGACCATGGGCTGTGTCCCCAAACACAGAGTCAGGTGACAACAGACAAATGGGGCTGGAAATATCAGGAATTAAAATTGCATGCAGGAGAAAGGAAAAAGGGAGGTACAAAAGCTACTCCTTTTCCTAACTCAAGTTGCTGATCTCCATCAATATGCCTTGATGCTACTCAGTTATCCAGAAGTCTTTGTTTCACTGGCAACAACTGATCCCTCCCACAAGGCCCTCTGAGTACGGTTTGTTACAAGGCATGCCAACAAGGACTGCAAAGACCAAGAGCCTCCTGAAGCTAGAATGTGTCCTATAAAAAAATGTGCCGAGTCTTCTATGCTCAAATCCCTGTTCTATGTCCAGAGATCTTTCATGTGTTTTGTACCTGGTGCTTCCTAAATAAAAAAATAAAAAACAACAGAAAACACTAACTGCTTCACTGATCTCAATGACTCTGCCCAAAGAACCACTTTAATTGTGTAAAACACAGTTTAGATATTTATATTCTTAGTTCAACAGATTACAAATCTCTTTAAGTGATAGGCAAAAATATGGCAATTAAATAATAAAGATGCGAACTCTGATTTTGATGTAAGGAAAAATATAAGAATGATGAACTCTGTACACTGAAATTTAGCAGGCTGATGGCTTGAATGAATTCATATCCCTCTTAGGATAAAAATCACTGGCCAAATTCCATTTCATTAAGCTTTCCTTTCCCTAATTAAGAAGATGGGAGAAAAGTTGGGAGAAGGAAAGTCACTTAAAAATAATTTCTATGACAGAACAAATAGAAGTGTGTTATATTATATATTTGAGGACTTTTTAATGAGAAATCTCCATCATCAGATGTCTAGGTGATCGTGTTGGTGCGAGGGAAGAAACAGCAAGCCTCATTTTTCCCCCATATCTCAAAGGCGCTAATAGGATAGAAGGGCTCATAGCTAAGGAATAACTATGATTTCTGCCTGCTCTGAATGGACTGCAGCAACCATGAGAGGGGGCTGTTCCCTGATCAGCAATAGCACACGTCTATTTATGCCAATAATGCCCGTCTCTGACACCAGCACCCATATGTGGTGATGTGCCCACATATAGCACATCTGCACACTTGAGCTCCATATTTAATTGTTGAATTTAGCCCTATTTTGGACAGGACCATTCTACTCCCTGCCATCTGAACTTAGGAGAGACTGGATATCTGGGGTTCCACTTTAAAATAAACCACCATTACTGATTATATGTAATTAGGGCGGGAAACAGAGGAATGGGGGGCTTTAATACAAATCACCTTTGCCGAATTATATTCTCTCTCTCCTTCATAGACACACACACACACACAGAGCACACCTTTTATGTTCTAGACTTTTCTTTTCTGAGATTCCCTTTGAGGGTTGCTTGCTGCCATCTGATTTCTCTGCCTCTTTTTTTCGGTAAGGCCCATAGAGGAGTTGATTCAGTGGCACCATTGGCTTGGTCTGGTTCATCCTTGCTCTCCTGGCAGCAAAGTCATCTTTCTCAAGATCAGGCAGTCGACAGGCAACTTCATCTTCTGATTCTGAATCTCTGCTGTGTTGGTGGATCAGGAAAGGATTTTCTTTGCGAAGGATAATATCTCGAACAGCTTCTTTCTCATCACTTAATTGCTTTTGACTGACAAAGCAAAATTAAATGGAACTCCACATGTGATCAGACCAAAACAGTTTTTAAATCCCCATCTCCAGGCAGCCAGCTGTCTTGTTAGTGAAAGGTCTTCTCAATACCATTAGTCCAGATGACATCTGTTTACTACTTTAGTCCCGAGTTGCAGCAGGGTTAGGGTGGGTTTCAAAACCTGGAATTTAGTCAGCTACTAGCTATACTAAAAATTCATTTAACTTGCAGGGCCCCATCAGCATCAGAAAGGGAGGATCCTAAATGGCTCTGAAAGTGACAATCCAAATTCTTTTCATGAAATTGGGAAAAGTAAGAAGCATTTTGTTATTATTTTTTCTCTGGCACATTAATAATGTACCCAATAGGTACTCAGTTTATTTTGACTGACAGGGCAAAAATTTGAGCTACCAAGAAACTGATCTTGGGGAATGCTAATGAATGCAGCTATGTGACAGCACACCTAGGATGTGTACCAGACTGCAAAGTGTAAGGATGGTCTTTCTGCAGAGCTGAGCTAACCTGAAACATCTGGAATAGTTTATGAGCATTGATAGGATGGACTCAGGCACAAAAGCTTATCGTGCCCTGCACCCTCCTATCAGCAACCTTTTCATCGGTCTTTTACCCCCATGGCTCTCCACTGCCCAGCTCTTCTTCTTTGTCATATGCTAGCTGTCAAGTAAATCCTATTAAGACATTTTGCCAAAATGTTTACTTAGGGCTATTTTCATTTTCAAGGAAATCTTTTTTTTTTAAAATAAATTTATTTATTTATTTATTATTTTTGGCTGCGCTGGGTCTTAGTTGCTGCGCACGGGCTTGCCACTCTTCGTTACGGTGCGCGGGCTTCTCATTGCGGTGGCTTCTCTTGTTGCGGAGCACAGGCTCTAGGCGCGCAGGCTTCAGTAGTTGTGGCTCGCGGGCTTCAGTAGTTGTGGCTCACGGGCTCTAGAGCGCAGGCTCAGTAGTTGTGGCGCACGGGCTTAGTTGCTCCACGGCATGTGGGATCTTCCTGGACCAGGGCTTGAACCCGTGTCCCCTGCATTGGCAGGCGGATTCTTAACCACTGCGCCACCAGGGAAGCCCCTCAAGGAAATCTTGAAGGCACCAAACATTAAATTCTTTAGAATTTAAAGAGAAATGCAGTTTAATGGTGGAATATTAGGACTTTTTATGCTTTGTTTTTTTGTTTTTGTTGGGGGTGGGTAGGGTGGGAATACAGTCGATGTCGCCTTTCTGATATTCAAACAAACTCCTCCCCCCTACTCATAAGATCAGCCTTGCTTCTAAGTCATAATAAAATATTAAAACTTTAAAAATATCATTTATTATCTTCTCAGTTCATAGAGGTGGTGAGTAAATAAAGCATCTTGACTTCTAAAGAAAGTTCACCTACTTTGTATCCGATTTCTGAAGGAGGATTAAGAGTAAATTCTTCATGGTCATGGGACAGGTCATCTCAGAAATGAAGACAGGAGGAATTAGCCTGGCTGAGGGTCATACAAGCAAGGAAACGCTGTCTACTCTGGCTGGCCAGGTGGCCTGCTGTCTGTTGCTTACCCTGTACTGCTGCAGAGGAGGCCTATCGGCCTAACATAACGGCAGGCCCCTCACTCCTGACTTCTGGAAAAATCACACCATCATTAGTCATGTCCAGAAAACTCCTTCTCCCTGCTGACCACTATTCTCGGTAAAAGTTTGAATTGTGGAATTTAGAGGTGGTGGGTGGTGCTTTGCTCTCTGAATAAAGTTATTTCTTAAAATATAAAAATCTGCCCTTTGAGTTGCACTCCGGCTCTTGGTCACCTGCTTGGCCACTCCTGGACCGTGCTCACTCTCCTCCCTGCACCCTTAGCCAACAAGTCTGGCAAGAACCAACTGGTATCGGTTGACTGTGGCCATAAAGAATGGTCAGTGGGAAATGATAGGCCATTGAATGAATCTCTTCGAAAACGCATTATTTAAAAAGCACATTGATGATGACAAAGAAGGTGATTAACTATTATTGAGCGCCCACCACGTGCCGGAATTCCTTCCAGTGTTAATTTGTTTAACCTTAATACTGGCCTTGCAATGGCAGTGTGATTAGCATACCCATTTTATAGAGTGGAAACTGAGATGAGGTGAAGAAATTGGCCCAAGCTCAAAGTGCCACTGCTGAAGTTAAAATTCAAACCCAGGGAGTGTGGCTCCAGAGGTCCTGTTGTTAATCACTGCACTATTCATTAAACAAAGGACACGGCCAGGAACAGTTTTGAAAGCAGAACATCATACAAAAAATAAGGCATTATCGTTACTATGGAAGTAGGAGAAAGAGAAGTTTTTTGGTTACTAAATAAAGGGATCATATGAGTTGTGCTTAGAATGAAGTCGTGATTTGCACTGCTGGTTACAGACAGCAATGTTCAGCCAGGATTAATGACAGTAGAATGCTAACTAATCATACCTTACAGTGCTTGCACAGCACTTTACAGTTTACAGAGCCCTTTCAAACGCATTATCTCATCTCAGCTAATCCGACTCCAATTCCAGTAAAGGAGCAGATCCTGAGCTTGAAGCTTTCAAGTCCAAAAGCAACACTCCTTCCATTTTTTGACCAGGGTCCTGGGTTTCAATTTTCCCCAACTCAGGCAGAATACTATGGAATAAAACATATGCATTTATGCAAATAGCCATGCCAATCTGTGATGCCAATTTGAGAAGGGAGAATCTCGTGCATTATGCATCATGTGAGTCCAGCCAGGCTACAAATTCCCCGGGGTGTTTCTTTTCAAGCTAAATGCCCAGTGTAGCAGGACTCATTTCAAGTGATCTCAATGTAGATATGTGGACTTAAAAAAAGGGGGTGAAGAAAGCTTTCCATATCATTGGCCTCTTAAAGCCACTCCCTGCCCACTTGAAAAACGATCATAATGACATTCTGCTAATTGCTTGAATCTTGTAAATTCAGAGCTTCCAGGCAGACTCAGAGAGAGCAAAAATTTAATGACATAAATTTTGGGCCGGCACTGTTGGCTATGAAGTAATAAATAATGTGTATAAGGCAGATATGTAGGATTGTGTTCGCAGGTGTCTAGTTAGCAGAATATTTAAATGACTTTTTATAATGAGCCCTTCTTTTCTGAAGGTCAGTCTATTGTAAAGCTTCAGTATATTCTACTTTGTTTTTCAATAATTATAATAGCTCTGAAGAGCTAGTATATTCCAGATACGCTAACTTTTATGACAACCCTGCAAGATCAGTATTATCATGCCCACTTTGCAGAGAGGAATGTTGAGGTTTCCAGTTCCAGTCATCTGAATGTAGGTAAGGTAAGTAAATTTAAGTGGCAGACCCTGGCTGTCTGGCTTGATATTCATGGGGCGGTTTGGCACTTTTATTTTGTCTGAGTCATTCACAGATGAGTTGCCTTGGGAAGTAGGGGTTGCTCGGTGGACCCAGATCACTGCTTTACTAAGAAGGAATACAGGGACTTGCCTGATGGTCCAGTGGTTAAGAATTCGCCTTCCAATGCAGGGGACACGGGTTCGATCCCTGGTCGGGGAACTAAGATCCCATATGCCGCGGGGCAACTAAGCCTGAGCGCCGCAACTACTGAGCCCACGTGCTCTAGATCCCGTGTGCCACAACTAAGACCTGAAGCAGCCACAAATAAATAATTTTTTTTTTTTTTTAAAAGAAGGAATACAGTCTAATGTGAAATGAGAAATGCCAAGCCTTGCCTTCAACCTGGCAACCCTGTCCTAAGACAAGTAAGGCTATCTTTGTAGGAGAGCTTGTGGGTCCTAAGCAGGTGAGGGGGAGTAAAAGCTCTTGTCTCAAAGTTTCTAAGGCTTATATATTTCAAAGTGAATGAGATAATGATTTAATCTAAGGAAGAGCTGGCATTTTCTTTCACCCCCTTTTACTTGGCAACACACAAGCAACCAGCTCAGATTGGCAGTCAGTTTGTTCTATTGAAAGAAACTGGGCTCTCCAGAAAAGCCTGTTTGGCCTCCTGGGAATGTCACGGGCAACACCAGGGACCTCCCTGTTCACACAGTGTCCCAATAGGGCAGCTACATCCAGAGTCACAAAGGTTCATGCAAGTTATGTGTCTGCCTGGTCCCCGATCCCCAAGAATCTGTGCAGCAACAAGCAGTGACACAGGCATCTGGTAAGGAGGGATGGAGAGAATACGTTCCTGGCACTTAGCTGCATCTGCTCTTCCTCTAAAGATTTCTAAAATGTCTATTGTTCCTTGGAGGGTTCCCCCCCCCTCTGTAATTAATTACTATGTGCTTGAGAAGATCCACAGACTAGCAGAAAAGACTGAGTGCTGAAACATACGAAAACAATTAGAAAAGAAGTCCAATCACGTGAAACCTATAATTCAGTTCAAAAAAAAAGGTTTACTTCTCCAATGGGAAACACCAAGTCAGAGAACTCAAATCTCCATGGCATTTTAATTCAGGGGAAGTGAATCTTGATTCTTATTTTATCCTCTTAAATGCAGAAATCTTGGCTTCTTGAGCAGAGTCTCATATTTGGGGGGTAATTAGGCTAACAATCATAAACTAAAAGAGAAGGGAAAGTAGTTTATGTACTTCTGACTTCAGTGGCAACTCTAATAAATATCAACTCCACATATTTATTAAGAAAGACCTACTTTCTGTCCCTTGGTGCTAAGATACCTCCTAATATATTCTTTGACAGGAAGCTTGGGACTTCTAGGCTTCTAAACTCATGTGAAAATGGACTAACATGCACTTTTGCTCCTTTTTATATACTAAAAATAATTTAAGGAGGTGTTTGAGAATACTTGGGAAACAACAGCCAAAAAAAAAAAAAAAAAAAACCAATCTGTAAAAGTACAGCCTTACTCTTGTCTACATGCCTCCTTCCTTGCCTATGCCTCATCCTCTACCCATCTCTGCAAGCACAGACTTTCCCAGCTAAAAAAATGGGCCTCAAGAAATATCTGGGGCCTCTTATTGGGTTCCAAGATGTGGTGGCCAGAATTCATCTGGATTGCAAAGATAGGAGACTGAGGTTACAATGCCTTAAGAGACATCAGCATATTTAAATGTTTTATATTCTTATTTTCCAGACACCAAGAATCCTTTTCTTCTTCATGATATGCATTTCATTCCAGTTAAGCTACTTTCTGCCACATTAAAAGCAGGATCCCAAATGTGGATAAACTTAGAATAACTGTCAACTCTGCTGTGGGCTGCAAAAAGTAGGTGACAAAGACACAGACAGGCCAGGCTAGCGGCATGGTATGTATAAAACTTTTATGAGAGAGCTAGCAGCTGAAAAATCTATCTAACAAATGAATTCTGGGTGTTTGGAGCAGCTGTGTTGTGTTGCTATTGGGAACATTCTCTGGGAATATGCATGATTTTCCTGAACTCCGTTTTAAATGCTAAGTCAGTAGCTCTAAGGTGTGACATTAACTGACATTTGCAGACATTAACTGACCTGCAAACTTCTGCTTAATAGAGCTAACTTGGATAAAATATGTAAAACTTAAGGCAGATAACAGGAGCAAAAATTACCACAAAAATATACTACTCATCAATTAGAATTACATTTGTAAACTAACCGTGATTCTAGGTTTGTACACAGAATGGGAGCTGTCATAAAAGATTGTACTGTTTTATCAGAAAATAAGCCTCCCAGTTACTGAAGAGGCACAGTATACTCGTGGAATCCCCAGCCTTTGCCCACTCTTTTCTCTTCTCTACGTCATCATGATTCCTGGGTGTGCTGAGTTCTCTTAAAGTATCTGCCCATTTGTCTCCCCTTGCTCTTTTGGATACTCTAAAGATGATATGGAGTTTCCTTAAAAAAATTAAAAACAGAACTATCGTGTGATCCAGCAATCCCACTTCTGGGTATATATCCAAAAGAAATGAAACCAGGATCCCAAAGCGATCTTAGCACTCCCATCTCATTGCATCATTATGCAAAATAGCCAAGATGTAGAAACAACCTAAATGTCTATCAAGGGATGAATGGATAAGGGTAATGTTGTATATACATACAAAGGAATATTATTCAGTCTTAAAAAAGAAGTAAATTCTGTAATATGTGACAACATGGATAAATCTTGAGGACATTAAGCTAAGTGAAATAAGCCAGTCACAGAAAGAAAAATACTGCATGATTCCACTTATATGAAGTAGCTAAAGTTGTGAAATACGTAGAATCAAAGAGGGGCATGGTGGCTGCCAGGGGCTGAGGGAGGATGAAATAGGGATTGCTGATCAACAGGCATAAAGTTTCAGTTAAGCAGGATGAATAAATTCTAGAGATTTGGTGTATGATATTGTATCCGTAGTTAACAACACTGTATTGTACAGTTAAAGATTTGTTCAGAGTGTAGATCTCATGCCAAGTGTTCTTACCACAATACAATATTTTTTTTTAAAGGAAAAAATAAATGGCAAAGGATATGAGGGAATTTATAGAAGAAGAAACCCAAGTAGCCAACAAACATGGTATAATAGTCAACAGCATTAGTAGTCGTGGAAAAATCAATTTTTTAAAATGAGATTTAAAAAATCAAGCAGATTGGCAATTTTTAAAGATAACAAGAAAAAAATACATCATAAAGATGATAGTGCCTTTGGTAAATTTTAGTTAAAGACTTCACAGATGTGATAAAAAATGAAGGTATGTGTGTCAAGGGTATTAAGATTAAAGATTTTTTATAAATTCATACTCTTATCTGTATCACCTATTACCTATTTCCGCTGTGCCCTAGACTTGAAGACAGAAGCGGGAAAAATCTGAAAAACGGTAAGGGAGTATATTTCATTTTTGTATTCTCAGCATCTAGCCTGGTCTTTGATATAAGTAGAAGCTCAAATGATGTTGAAAAAGCATGTGTCTCACAAGGTCTCTGAACCAAAATTTAAAGAATATCTGGATTTATTTCTCTTTTTAAGATTCTATGACATTACCCTTCATTATTTCAGAAACCCAGAGAGTTGCTTGTAACATTAGCACAGTTTTATGTTAGAGTTTTCTAGAAGCACATACATGTTTAGGACAGACAAGCCTGTCTGTGGGATACCACAGACAGAAAGAATTACATCCTTGATGTTCTATCAGTACAAAGCTACTCTAGGATTAAATCCATATTAAGTCAGTACTGGAACTTTCACTGAAGACCTAGACCACAGCAATAATCACACATGGAGTTGTATGGAGGAATGGAAGACATTCCATTAAATGTGTGTGAGGCAGCTGTGGTACCATGGTCAGAACATCTGAATCTGGCCACCAGGTCAGTGGTAACCAGCTCTGAGACGGTCAAGTAACTTACTTTCACTGATCCTCAGTTTACTCTGCTTGAAAATGGGTATATCACCTACCTTTTAGGATTAAATGGAACAGCAAGTGGCAAAGGAATTTCAATTGTCAAACTGTTATGAATTTCAATTTGTCAAATAAATTTTGGTCTCACTATTATTTGTTGGTATCTTTGTGGCTACTATATGAGAAAAATTAATCAGCTTCCCCAAACACTACACAAAACTGTAGAACTATAGTTCTCTGTGACTTCAATTGCTAAAGGTCTCTATCTCACATGTAATATGAGGCCACCAGGACTGTATACTAGTGCCTTTGTTACAATTAAGAGAAGTAATTACTCCATTCTTTGTTTTTGAATCAACGAGCTTTAGAAAATGAGTCAAATAAACCTAATCTTACTTACTACTCCCTTGGGACAAAGAAAGTAAGTGGATTTTTGTCAGCTAGCCACTCTTTCTAAAGAGAGTGTTCCCCGTTCCAAAGAACTATTTTCTAGTGATGTGTAAAGTAAGATAAGAGCCATTTAGGGGTAGTGTGAAAATTAACAAGCCATAAACAATTGAAAAATAAGATGTTATTGCTAGATAAATCCTGCAGCCCACAAATGACTGACCACACATACTTGACCAGGACAAGGTCTACTCAAGCAGCACAAAGCTCCCTCTTCACCTCCATTTAAAATAACCAAAAACTCAGCAGAGACAGGCCTGAAGACAAAGACTATTAGCTATTTCTGTTTGCTGCAAGTAGGAAATAATGATGCAACGGATAAAGCAGGAAGTGGGAAAACAAGATGGAAACTCCATCACACCAGACAGATTCCAAACCTCCAGGCATGCACAAAGCCAGCCAGGCCAGTCCTTGGCCCGCAAAGCTAACCTGGCAAAGCGCTGTGCTGCTGGCATGACCTTGATTCCAGCTTGCTCTAGCCTTCTGCGCTTTCGGATTTCAGCAGCTTCTTCCTCTTCAGACTTGGGAGCTGGTGCCACCGCAGCCCCCTCTGGAGAAGGCTGCTCCTTCCCACTGCCGGTGGGTAATTCTAACCCACCACCAGGAGGCTTCCCACCAGGGTCCATTCGGCTGACGGGGTCCTCTTCACAAGGAGACCCCACTTCACTGCCCTCTTCCTCTATTGTTTCAGGATAGCTAGTGAGTTGGACAACAGAATTGACCAAACTAACAGACTAGGCTGGGGAGCAGATCCCATTGTCATCTCCTGGTCATTCTGATATTACTTCCACTTAAAAAAAAAATCATAGCATGCAATATGATCCTGGTAATGTGAACAAAATTAAATGCAGCCATTTTTTAATTAGTACAATGCATCATAATCTCGACATTGATTAAGAGCTATTTCAAAATTGATATTGAAAGGCAAAAACCTTTTGTTCTAGAAAGGTAAAATTCACGTTTTATTCAATAATTAAAACTTTTAATGTTTATTCAATGGGAAATCATAGATAATAAAGGTGGGCCATAAGGAATAACCATGCAACGATCAGGGTGGTTTTGCTGAAAGGGATTAGACGAGACTGTAATTTTCTTTTATTGGACTATACGGTTCTTGAAGGCAGGGACTCTATCTTAGCTACCACTGGGTCCCCAAAGCCTAAAAGATAGTACCTAGTATGTAGTAGAAGCTCACTAGATGCATACGTGCTGAATAAATGAATGAATAAATACAAAAACATAATCAGAGATTAGGGGAAAGACCGCTTGTTTCTCTCAAGAGATGAGAAGTCCAATGCTTCTTCCATTTCATTATGACTGTTTCTACATGTGACTGAAGCATGTTCATGCATCCCTTCAATAACGCTTGAGCTCATATCTAGATAAACTTACATCTAGATAAAAGGTCTTACTGCACCTGATCTAACAGGAGTGGGAGTCAGACAGTCTCCACAGAAGGCCATGGATGACAGATGTTCTCAATGTCCTGTCGATAGAGCTAGTTTCAAAAATCTGCTCGTTAGACCAGTATTGGTTGAATACCTACTGTGTGCCAGGCACACCTAGAACAGGTGCCTTCATGAAGCTTATATTCTATCATGACGATCCCTCTCTGAAGATCTGTCCTGCCCACCTCCATCTGTAATCTTACATCAAAGTTCTAAAACGGCTCTTAGAGCTCATTCTTGTCCTGGGGCCATAATTCCTGTACCACAAGCCAGGATGGGAGCAGCGCGGTCCAGGTCTTACCTGAAGGGCCTCTCCCCACCCAGGGGGGAGGTGGCAGTACTCCAGCTCTTCCGATATTCCTCTCGCTCTGCTTTCTTCTTTCTCAGAGGCGCGGGGACGTAGGCCGTCTGGTTGCTTTTGTTGGGGAGGTACTGGTTAAAAGGCACTGCTGATTTTGGCTCACCGTGGGAAGTCCGCCTCGCAGACATGTCATCCTTCTTCACATCCGGCAGCTTCCGATGGGGCAAGTCGGATTCAGAGTCGCTTCCTCTCCCTGGGAAGAGAGGATGGGTGCTGAGAAAGTGTGCTGGGCTAGCAATAAAGTTCCCAATGGCAAGTATGCAGTATGGGGGATGTGGTTACATCTGTGGGTTCCGGGGATTACTTCCTTAAATTATTCACTTAAGAAATCTAAAGTATCAGTCGAAATTAATCCACTCTGGGAAAAGCTCTCCATTCTAATCAGGAAAAAAAAAGTCAAATTAAAAAAAAAAAAAAAAAGAAGAAAGCTTAGCTGTATCTGAGAGTTACAATTAACAACACATTTGCAATAGAACTATAGGCCTGCTCGGATTCTGCAACTCTCAAAAGAAGAAACATAAATTTACCAGTGGAGTTTTTACTCAGCACCTGTTGTTGCATGTCTTACACTGCGCTAGATATTCTGACAAATAAGAATTATGAAGGATTTATAATCCTTTGTCTTTGAGGTACCTTTAACCAACTCATGAAACACCTGGAGAATATTAGTTATAATCAAGGAGCACAGACATATAAGAACTATAGGAATTCAGAAAAATGATCAGTATGGATTATACCAAGGGTTTGCCTTCCAGGAAATAGCTTGAGTTATAATAAGCATATTCCCATACCTCGGAGCTCTTCCTGGTACCCATAGCTGGAGGCAATCTTTGCTTCCTATGAACACTATGGCCCGAAGATCTATTTCTCTCCTGATACATTATGCTTTCTACCTTGTATTTTGAAAATAAGGGCTTTATATCCGTCACAGTACTTATCACAGTGTCTTTGCCCACAGTGGGTATCCGCAAATGATCAGATGAATCAATGAATTAGTTTGGCTTAAACAGTGTTTTACACAACACAAAGGAATTCAGTGTTACCAACATCAGTCTTTTGTTGGTCAATAGCCCCCATAATTATATTGTATCCTTGTTTCCTGAGTCTCATCTCACCAGATTTCTAAGATCCATTAGAGTGAAATTGTCATGAAAACACACACTACTGTGACAGGCAGCCGGCCTTTTGAAGGCTGGTTGAAAACTCTTAATCACTGAGAGCGTTATGAAAAGGTTCTTCAACTCCACTGATAGCAAATAGAAACTGACCTCTTTACCCCTTGTGAAAAGAACCTTATCCTAAGAGCCCAGCCATGTGGCAGCCTAGCAGAGTGGGTAGTGCAGGGGGTTAAGTCAGATCCACTTCATTTTGAGCTCTGGCACTCATTAGTTTTGTTACTTTGTCATTTGTCACTTCACCACGCCAAGCCTCAGTTTCCCAATCTATAAAGTGAGGATGATGATATCACCTACTTCATAGGCTGCTGGGAGGATCAGATACATGTAAAACTCTTGGGTACAGTACTTGGCCCCGAGTAAGTGCTTAACAAACACTGACTACTCTTTATGCCATAATAGTTCCGGATCTGCCACTGATGACCTGTGGGCTCCTAGGCTTGCCTCTAACACACTTGCCCGTCCTTTTTCTGTAAAAATAGGAATGAAATGACTTGCCCTGGAGATAAAATGATTTAATGGCTTTTAAAAAATGGTGAAAGTTAAAGCATTAACTATAAACAAGTTGTTCATTGCTGCAGATGAAATATTCAGTTTATGAATTATTCATGCCACTTGCTTTCAGCCTCCCTTCTGAAGTTTTGACCATTTCATTACTTGTTGGTTTTTGATTCATAACTTAGCTCCCTTCTCACCCTGTCTTTTATCAAGTCTATCTGTCTCAGTGTCATAATAAAATATTTAGAGCCCCCTGCGAATGCTTTATAACAAACACTAATACTACCTTAACTTGCTAAGCACTTGGATTTGTTTCCCTATTTGATATTATTCCCATTTTACAGTGGTGGAAACAGAGGCCCAGAGAGACCCAAAGAGCCCTTTCTCCATGGCTGGTAAGTAACAGCTCGAGACTCCAGTTTCTGTTCTCCAGATTCCAGCCCAAGAAAGACCCCTAGCTGCTGGAAGGGAGAGAAGCATAGCCCTGGGGAAAGGAAGGATCAGACTTTGAGAAAAGAATGTCGTCATCATGATGTGCACTGTTGCAGTTTCCTAACTTTGGGCACAAGTAGAGAATAAATAGTTCCCTCCTCTGCAACACACTTCTCTTGGAAAAATGTCCTTTGCTTAAAGCATCCTGACTAGGGGAAGAACTGTATTTTGCTGAATAAATGAATGAAAGAAAATGATTCTTCAATCAACTATGAAGGCTTAGCATGGATTAGAACTGTCTCGTTTCCCTCCGTTCTAAAATCCTGTAATCTATGAAACTTATTTTGGTATGGTACAATATCTAAAAACATATTATCCATAATATACTGAGAGAGAGTCTCAAAATAGGTTGTTTAACACATAAACAGATAACCTTTTTTTTTTTTCCCAATTACTCTTTGATGAATGTCTTCAACAGGCACTTCAAGAAAAGTTAATTTGGGCTTCCCTGGTGGCGCAGTGGTTGAGAATCTGCCTGCCAATGCAGGGGACACGGGTTCGAGTCCTGGTCTGGGAAGATCCCACATGCCACGGAGCAACTAAGCCCGTGAGCCACAACTACTGAGCCTGCGCGTCTGGAGTCTGTGCTCCACAACAAGAGAGGCCGCGATAGTGAGAGGCCCGTGCACCGCAATGAAGAGTGGCCCCCGCTTACCACAACTAGAGAAAGCCCTCGCACAGAAACGAAGACCCAACACAGCCAAAAATAAATAAATTAATTAATTAATTTAAAAAAAAAAGAAAGAAAAGTACCAAACATTTATTTTAAAAAAAAAAAAGAAAAGTTACTTTGCAAATGCCCTGAGGCAGAGTGGCTCAGTTGAAAGAAGCATAACCTTCTGGACCTAGAGACCAGGGTCTAATTTCAGCTCCATCATCTACTAGCTGTGTGACTGGGAAATTTAAGCCCTCTGTACCTCAGGGTCCTCACTGGAAATAAGGAGGTGATAATACAACTCTCGTAGGTTGTCATGAGGATTACAAGAGATGTAAAGCACCCAGATAGTGGCTGGTGAGGTATACTTTCCGTAAGTGTTAGAACTCCTCTTATCTCAGGCCAAGACTTCAAAAGATTTTGACTTGACTTCATCCTGAAAACATGAAAATGTACTAGGGTGGCATCTCCATCTATGCCCAACATTACACGTGATGATGATGATGACATCCTTTTATCAAAGTCTGATCCTTCCTTTACACCGGGGCTACATTTCTCTCCCTTCCAGCAACTAGGGGTCTACCTTTTTTTATGTATCTTTACCATACACACCACCAACCCATTGCTTTTTCATCTCCTCTAACACTCTAATTTCTCTCATTCCTTATTTCTCTCCCTTAACTCATCTTTTCTATAAAAGATAAGAATATTTATTTAACAATATGCATTATGTTTATAAAATATGTTCTTAATTTTAAAAGCACCTGAGTGGAAGGTTGTGTATTTCCTCTTCAGGGAAACTTATTAGTGGCCTCAGAAGGCATGCCAGTGAGGGTGAGGGAGGAGCTGGGCACCTATTTAGCAAGACAGATTGGCTGAACTGACCCTGGAGATCCATAGCCTCCTTACCAGGTGGCTCTCGTGTCCAACCCATGGAATCATGGCACCTCTTACGAGTGTGGCTCTTGATCATCCCTACTGAATGAGGTCAGTGGACCTCAGTAATAATAAAATGAAAACTCTCTCTATTGACCCAATATGGAGTTGGAGAATTTCATGGTAAGACTTTCCCTAATTGATTGTGAGTCCTAGGAAATAAGTTTTCAAGAATTAAAATGTTCTTCTAAATTTGGAAGTGTTTATTAGGACTAGCAAACTTCTTGATTATCATCACTTAAAAAATATACCATAGGGTTTCCCTGGTGGCGCAGTGGTTGAGAATCTGCCTGCTAATGCAGGGGACATGGGGGTTCAAGCCCTGGTCTGGGAAGATCCCACATGCCGCGGAGCAACTAGGCCCGTGAGCCACAACTACTGAGCCTGCGTGTCTGGAGCCTGTGCTCCGCAACAAGAGAGGCCACGATAGTGAGAGGCCCGCGCACCGCGATGAAGAGTGGCCCCCACTTGCCGCAACTAGAGGAAGCCCTCGCACAGAAACGAAGACCCAACACAGCCAAGGATAAATAAATAAATAATTTTTTTAAAAAAATGAGTTCTTAAAAAAAATATATATATATATACCATAAACTCTAATGAAATACAACATCTATTTGGATAAAATTATACCACATTTTTTTAAGGCAGATAAAAAAGTGTTGTTTTTCTTTAAAACCTCATTAGGTCTTGATTAGTTTACAAGAACATAAGCCTGAAGGTATCAGGCTGATTGGTGAAATCTGTGTGTTAAGATGCTCTTTCATGGATGGTGTTTTGTGAAGCTCAATTTCATGTTTTTCTTTACATGGGAAAAACTTTTATGAAAAGACTCTGGCTTATCAATCTTAACTGCTGCAAACGAAATTGTGCCTCAGCACATATTAGTACAATATTAGTAATTACCATCTCAAATCCCTTCAAGATGTGGCTCATTATAAACTGAACCCCTCGAAGCTGGTGACAGAATAAATAAAGGATCTGCATTACCAGTTATTAAAAACTAGGATGAGACAATAATACATTTTTAAAACAATCAAAATAATATGGATGAAATAGTTTGGTTAAAATATGTTTCATAAAAGTAAATCTCCCTTTCAGTTATGTTAAAGCTCAATTAGATCATGCAGTTGGTATTGTAACTTCTAATACTGTGGGTGAGACTTAAGATGTCATGTAAATTTTTAGAAATGTTTTTCAAGCAGTTCACAATGCACCATGGAATTCTTTAGGAGTCACATACGATGTGGCCCTGAGGCTAATCTATTTGTTGGAAAGTTTAAGTACTAAACAAAAGCATTAGTTCAGTCATGCTAGAATTTGAAAAATCTATTAGGCAAACAGAAAGAAGTGTGGGTAAATTAAGCTTTAGGGTATAAGTTTTGGACTCACGCTTCTTGAGGCTAACATCGTTACACTACTTACAGCGATTTAGGGCACTTAAAAACAATGTTAGGGGACTTCCCTGGTAGAGCAGTGGTTAAGAATCCGCCTGCCAATGCAGGGGACACAGGTTCGAGCCCTGGCCCGGGCAGATCCCACATGCTGTGGAGCAACTAAGCCCATGCGCCACAACTACTGAGCCCGTGTGACACAACAAGAGAAGCCACAGCAATGAGAGGCCCACTCGCCGCAACTAGAAGAAGCCTGCGCACAGCAACAAAGACCCAACGCAGCCTAAATAAATAAATAAATAAAAATTACTTAAAAAAAAAAAACAACAGTGTTAGGATGATTACTTAACCTCTCTAAGATTCGTCTATAAAATATGACTAAGGAATGTTTCACAGCCCTGTGAGAGGGCTAAGTCAGATACTGAGTATCTTGTAATATGTGCTGAGGGTTAAATGAGATACCAGGGGTCGAGTAATGAACTCAGGACCTGGGCATGTTAAATACCCAAGTATTTTGGTAACATAGAATTTTATAGCTGAAAGGGATCTTTTAGCTATAAAAGATAATTTTCATCTCAGACAAAAGACTTAAAGTCTCTAGACACATTAGCTTCAGTCAAGCAATACATGAAAAAGAAATAGACACAAATAAAAAAATTCCCCACCAGCCTTAGTGTCTTTCTGCAAGTTTATACATGCAGAGCCAGTCTATCTTCCCTTCCTAAAAGCACAAAGGTGCAAGATAAGTAAGGTAAACAGCTCTTGGAAAATATGTGTTAAATTTACATCAGGTTGCATGACCGTACATTTTTGTAAAGAAAAATGATCATTCCTTTCAGGTGACATAAAATGCATGGGATTTAAATCAAACCCAGCCTCAGAAGAAACAGGCAGTCTGGGTTGTGTTCTATACATTAATGGCCACCTGCATTGCTCTAGTCAATGGTCAGGTATCAAAAGCATTGCCCAAACTATGCCAATTACGGTTTCACAATCCCAAGCTTCAGGGCTTTCATAGGTGTGTGCAGTGTGTTTCCAGTTTGCTGGAAGTTGATCTATTTTCACTTACACGGTGTGGTACTCACTCAAACATTTCCCTTCCTCGTACCTGGAGCATATAAACCTTCGGCACACTTTATGAGCTAATGGTCTGCACAGCGTCTTGATTTACTGAGACCCAGGGAGGAACGATGTAACACATTTTCCAACAGAAGACACGCTCACTGAGGCAGTGTTCAAACCAGCTGCTGGTAAAGCCAACCAAAATTCTAAGGACCACGAAAAACAACATTAAGAGATTTTTTTCCCTACCAGTTTAGAGTTACCAGATTCCAGGAAGGTGGATATGGAGTCTACCTTCCTAGGGCCAGTCCCTCGGCCGGTGACAAGGCGGCCCTTGTTAATGTTTGATTCTAAGATGTGCAGTTTATTAAGGCTCCAACCTACCATCACTGCTTCCCCTGAGGACTACATCTGGCGAAGGTGTCTGCCGGGAACGGGAGCCGAAGGAATCCAGGCTATCGAAGGAATCATCTCTGCCGTGTCGAGGGGGAGAGAGGGAGTCGCTGCGCTCAGAATCCCAGCAGTCGATGTAGCCGCTGTCTCGAATACTACGTTTAGGGCTCTCAACGTCATCAGTCTCCTGTTCAAGAAGAAAACGAAAGGATTACAGACATCACAGCAACAGACATAGAGGCTACGAATATCAGGAAAATCTGTCTCCAGTGGTCTCCAAAAAAATCCTGCATATAGAATCAATCTGGAAAGGCTACGGCAACCAGTTATCAAATTGATTATCATCTACACAACACTTCATTCTTTAACCCCTCCCTGCTGCAACTTTTTCAATCAGAAAATCACACATATTAAAAAAAAAAAAATCCCCAAGCATCTCGTACTCCGCAATGTTGGGAAAAAAAAGTCCAAGGAACTGAGAATAAAAGATCATCAAGTTTGGACTCACAAGAATATAATAACAGATAAAAAACAAAAATGAGAAACTAAAACCTTAATCTTGACCCATCTTTCAGGATCCATAACTGCATGTCTGTTCTGGGACCCAGCGCCTAGTTTAGCTGCACAACTGCTTCTGTTTATGCTGTCTGGCTAATGCACACAGCATTTGTTTTTGCAGCAGAATCAGTTCCGTAGAATCCTGGAGCAGCATGCTTCCATCTTCTGCTACCTTGAAGGGAAATTCCTGCTCTGAAAGGGAGCTGTCTTTCAGGGGCAAAAAATTAAAAAAGAAAAAAAAAAAGCAGTGAAAAATATGCAAAATGATTTTCCTGATGCCTCGGAAGAATCCAGGCATGCTCTCGCGCTCGGCCAGCTCTTGGCACTGGGGGAGCTGAAAGCACTTGTGGCTGACCCACATGTTCAGAGCAGTGAGAACAATGGCTGTCTTTGACAGCCTGTGATTATAAATTCTTTCCAGCGCAAGCAGCACATACTAAAACACTGAAACTCCAGCAGAAGAAAGGTCAGTCAAAGCCATCCTCACCCTCGAATTATAATAAAAGCCTTGTTCCCGCCAGTGTCTTAGCATTAATTACAAGAGTCCAAGCTGACGAAAACAGAAATAACTCCGGTCACTCAAAGATAAACCTCAATTTAATCTCTCCCAGACTGTTGCTTAAAATCAGGGCTGTGAATGACATCCACAAAGATTGGAAGGTCCCACTGCAGATTTCCTGGGATGCTCAGGCAGGTCCCCTCCCCATTCCCCATAGAAAAGAAAAAATAAATAAATATTCTCCGTGGTAGCAATTTTGGAAACTGTCTACACTGACTAACATGCTCGCCGGAGCCAAAGCCTTTTAGGAAGTGCCTTTGCCAGCTGCTTCTATCAATTATAAGCAGATCCTCTGACACACTCCCCAGCAGGGCGCCCTTTGGGGGGACAGAGCGGCTGTAATTCACAAGGCACGCACAGTGGTCTTGCATCAGGAGAAGGAGTGGGAAAAAGGGGAAGGGCAGGGTTGAGGGGGGTACCCTGCTGCAGCCACACCGAGGACCTGATTAGTGCCCCTGAAGAACAGGTTGTCAAACAGCCTGGGTGAGTACAGATGACATGACCCTCTCGAGGAAGGCAGAAATTCCAGTTATGGAAATTAAGGTATTTTAGTTTACTCGTAGGTCAAAATTAACCAGGACTTGTACAAAAGCCAGGCCTGACTAGCAGGAAAAAGAATTCATGACTAACTGAAAAGTATACATCTAAATTGGATATGGTTTTGTATTTAATTTCTTTGGAAATGCAAGTAATTATCTTGGATTATTTATCCACTGAGCATAGGCTAAATGGCTAATGTTATTGAACACTTACTATGTGTCTGGGGCTATGCTTGGTGCTTTCTCTATGCTCTATTCTTTAATCCTCACAACCTGCTCCCCAGTGATGGGGTTAGCATTGCCCCTATTTTATAGAGGAGAAAAGAATCAGAGAGGTTGAGTAAATTGACTCAGGTCACACAGTAATCAGCAAAGCTGTGATTCTAACACAGAACTCTGTCTTCAACTACCAAATGGTAAAACCTGACATTGGATGAACTTTGGTATAGTTACAGCTGTCAACATCAGCATCACCTCTCCCAGCGGCTGGACACTTACTGCCTGCTTACTCTGTGAATGACACTAACCTGGATAATGTCCCTTCGCTAAACACTGTTTATGCCTAGATCACCAACCTATACATGCTGCAAAAGAGAGATAGTTTAGAGTAGGTTAAAAGCATGGTCTTGGAAGCTCAGCTGACAGTTTAAATCCTGGCTCCACCCTTTGTCAGCTGTCTGACCTTGGGCAAGTTATTTTACCTTGCCCAATTTCAGTTTTCTCATCTGTAAAATGGAGCTAATAATATTTATCTCATAGTATTGCTGGGAAGGTGAAATGTATTACTATACGGAAAGCATTCAGAAAAACGCTTGATGCATAAGTGCTCGAAAAATGTTAGCTGTGTTATAATCACTACTATGTATTCATTTGGCATGTAAATGTCAATATATAAATCATAGAAAATTTATAAATGCAGTTAAGGACATAATCTTATATACACACTGATACTCTTCTATCTCCTTCTCCATTTATATCCCATAACTAGATGCCTTGGGCCCAATTTCCCATCAGGGAGGGCAGACACTCAGGAAGTTGAGCCACTGGTAACATCTAGAAATGACACAATTTTACAAGCTGCTTGGCACAGAATTACAAAACTGGATTTTCAAGAAAATAATATCAGGCAAGTTTCTCCAAACACCCAAATGTCTCCCCGACCCTACCCTACAAACCACAGGAGAACAGAAAGGAAAAAAGAGAAAGTGGACATCCTTCTTGGAGCTTCAGCTGTTTTCTCACAGCCAGTTATGGGAAAGAAAAACAAAAAGGCCATTCTGTTCATGACTTTGTAGAAAGCCAAGAATTAAACCTTGGGTCAAGTGAGAGCTGGAAGCTGAATGGCAGGGTCAGTTTGACAAGTGAAAACCAGGCCACCTGTGGCCATCCTTGGCCAAGCTGGTCCCTTAGAAACCTCAGGGTGAAGCAAGAGGCTGGCTCTTTAGCCAGAAATAAAGATTTGGACATCCGCGGGATGAACAATTTTATTGGAGCCCATCAAGTCACCCAAAGGTAAGCTTTGGGAGAGGGGTTAGAAGATATAAACCAACACAAAGGCTAGCACAGTCTAAATGCTCTGTACTCGGGGTCTATTACGTCGTCTACGCTTTCCATCTAGATGCCCAGTAGTGGCATTCTGTCTTCTACAGAGAGCACTCCAGGGAAAGGGGATAAGACTCAAATCTGTCCATTGTGCTAATTGCTGGTTGTTCTAGTAAAAGTGTGTTAATGAATGGGGTGTGAATTACTAGCTTCCACAATATTTTTGGATTATTTTACTCATCTGTCCTCTTCTTATCCTCCTTTGTCAGAGATAATGAGAACCAGCTACAGTTGGTGACTGACTTATGGTATCTGAGAAACTCCAGATGCCTCTGTTTTACCACTCACTATTTTCTGCTTCCTTTGTGATTTATAAGGTGGCTAAATCCTATTCTGCAGTGTGTTAGGTTCTACTTTTCCAGCCTGATGAGCCATCTCCACCCACCACACTCTGGTTGGTGAAGCAATTCATTCCACAGATACTGACTGAACATCGTCTATGTGCCAAGCACTGTCTCAGTGCTGGGGACACAATGTTATGCAAATTCGATAAATTCCCTCTCCTCATGGGCCTTATGCTCTAGCAGGGAAGGCAAAAAACAAGCAGAAAAACCCATAAATTGAATACAAAGTTGAATGGTAAGTATCATGAAAAAATAAAGCAGGTTAAGGGAAGAGAAGTTGATGATGGCTGCTGCTCTAGGCCAAGGTCTTGTACTTGTTTGCCCATCAAGCTCCCCACTCTTTATCCCCTTGTTCTGATAGCACCCCTCACCTTCTGAGACAGTAGTGGCTTAGGCCAATCATGGTATCCCCTGTCCCTGGTCGCACTGACTGGTTCAGGGATAGGACCCACACTGGACCAGAGTACACCCTAGGAATTTTAAAGCTGGGGCCAGGGAGAAGAATACCTTGCCTTCTGGGCAAGGAGCTAGGAGCAGATAATCCCGAGGATGCTGTTGGCCATGGTCTCTGCTATGAGAGAGTGTTTGCCTACTGGAGGAGAGGATGAATTCAAGAAGAGACCGGAAGAGAAGAGTGAAAGAAAGAGAGAGGAAGAACCTAGAATGCTGACTTTCTAATTGCAGGCCCTGAGATCTCTAGGGCCACCCTCGTCCCTACAGTATTCCCTTTAATCTCACTATTCTCGTAGTAATTCCCCTTGGTTCAGCTTAAGTGTCCCTTCCTTTGGGAGACTTTCTCTGACGTATCCAGGCCCAGTGAAAGGCCATTGTCATGATGCTTTCAGAGATCTTTTTTGTCTATAGCAATAGCAACCTACTACGAACATCTACTATGTGTCCGATGCTTATGTTAAGGGTTCTACATGTGTTCCTTGCACTACAGAACTTAACAAGTTGTACCACAGTTAATCATTTTTATGCACATTTCTCCCACTAGAAAAAAATGAATATAAAAAAATTTCGGGCTAGCCTCCTTTGTGAAAGAAAAGCTTTTAATTTCATATTTATTTCAGCCTGTATATGTGCAGAAGAGATTCCAGTTGTCTCTCAATACCTGTTTTCCAATTCTTCTCCAGTGAAAATACACACAGTTTTTAAATGAAATAAAATCTACTTTCCCAAGTCTTTCCTTGCAGATAGGTATGGAAACGTGACCAAGTTCAAGTCAATAGGATGTGAGCAGAAGTATAGTGCATGACTTCCCAGAAGTGTGTTTAAAGGAAGGCATAGGCCTTTCTTCTCCTCAGCCCTCCTTTCTCCTGGCTCAAAGGTGGACGTGAAGGCTAAAGCTTGTGCAGTCATCTTGGACCAGGAGGTGAGTGGCCATGAGTTGAGGACAGTAGAGTAAAAAGACAGAAGGAGCCTGAGCCCTTGATGGTCACGGGACCCCCACACTAGCCCTGGACTGCTCATGTCCAGACCTTATATGAGTTTGATATAAAACTCTATCTTATTTAAGCCACTGGCAGAGTTGTCTGCATTTCCCAGTTAAACTCAATCTTAATTGATAAAATGAGATCGTATACACTTTAGATAAATCTAATATTTTCAGGCATTGGATAGACCTGTGAAATTCAGGTCAATTACTCTCTTTATATAGAGACATGGGAGCACCACAGCTGGCCATTTTTGGTTAAGTCAGGCTTTGGCCAGTGACACTAACTACTCCCTCATGTCCTGTGATGTCATCTATATTCATTAAAAAAAGTAACAGCTGTTCACAACAACAGGTCATTTCAAGGCAGTTGTTAGAAACCAACTGTCTCACTACAAAGGGAACTTAGGAGAGCTGCAGAGACCAATAGCTGCTCAGATTATAGAGAAGCTGGACTAGTGATAAGAAACATCAATAATGAGAAGAAATCAGATTCCAAGAGAAATCAGCAGGGAAACTATGAGGCAGAGCTTTTAAATAGTTTAAAACAGATAATCCATCTATCATTATCCAAGTCCAAATTTAACATAAGACCAACAAACATTTAGATTCCACAAATCCAGACTGAAACTTACCTTTGTATTTTCCCTAAGTATCTTTTATTGAGAGAGATGAAAGATTAAAGGACAAATAAGAGTTAAGACTAAGAAACAATGTGTTGGGTTTGATTGAGTGGTGTATTTATTTTATTTTTCAAGGAATTTAGCTTCAAGGACTTTGTTTATATGTGTTATGACCAATATGAAAGCTTTGTCCATTTATACATATATGAGCCAGCCTGGTTCTAGCCAAATGCAAAGAATTATTAGAACTATTAGCTTTAAGGAAAGAAGAATAAATCATTAGAAAGTTGGAGCAAATTCTTGCTTTCAGTATTAAAAGAAAATCTGTAAAGTACAGAATGTCTCTCAACGAGGTCTCATTGGTGCATTTAATTTGCATGTTAGAGAAAAGAGGAAGAAGGCCTTAATTATATATGCTGCACTATGGGTCTTATTCAAAACCCATGGGGCTTCCCTGGTGGCGCAGTGGTTGAGAATCTGCCTGCCAGTGCAGGGGACACGGGTTCAAGCCCTGGTCTGGGAAGATCCCACATGCCACGGAGCAACTGGGTCCATGAGCCACAACTACTGAGCCTGCGCGTCTGGAGCCTGTGCTCCGCAACAAGAGAGGCCGCGATAGGGAAAGGCCCGCGCACAGCGATGAAGAGTCGCCCCCACTTGCTGCAACTGGAGAAAGCCCTTGCACAGAAACGAAGACCCAACACAGCCAAAAATAAATAAATAAATAAATTAATTAATTAAAAAAAAAAAAACCCATGGATGCTACTGATTACAAATGAGCCTTACCTATTCACTAAGGCCTGCTGGGTGAGGCTGCTCCCGGGGAACACTGTATGCTAGTACTTTGGGTGAGCTAATGTACACCTGCTGAATCCTAAAAAGGAACACATAGGTAGCCACACACAAACCACTGCACTGTTTCTTGGACAAATTCCTACCTTAGGTCAGTCTTTCCCATAATTAAATACACAAATAAAGCTTTGACTATTACAAAACATGTTTTCCAAATTTCCAGGTCATTCAAATGCAATGGTCATAAAATATGCATCTTTGAAGAGAATGCTTCTAGTTTTTCAGAGGCCATCCAGAGTGGATACCCAGGCAAGAACTTGGCTGATGTTACTTCACCCACACCAAGGCCCTGATGGGTAAGCAAAATAACCTTTAGCATGAAAGTGCAGAGCAAGTCTTCATTTTTGTATAATGCTGTATTGTTTAATTCAGGCATTATTCCCCCAAGAAAATAAGCACTGCGCTCTTTGGTATCTAAAGTCATATACTGACGGATTGAACTTTCTCTTTTGGAATTAAAATTGGATAAAGCTCAGATCTCCCATTCTCAGAAGGGAATAAAAGTTCAGGTAGGCGTGGGTGTATGAGGCAAAGATGTCATTGGTAAGACAAGCGGTCATTTCCTTGAGTGCATGACATCTTTGGCCTGTGCAATTTTACCACGTGAAACTGTAAAGATCTTAAAAATAAGCAAATGTGTTGCTTTCCCACCTTGTCTGAACATCATGGGATGAAGAAGAAAAGTCAAGTTACCTTTCTCATCTGAGCCAGCAAGCCTTCGAACTCCTTCAGGTTTAGCGTTGTCCCACTGTAAGATGCACAGCTATTTGCTGCTTTGCCCAGCCAGTAAATGGTCACTAGTACCTGGGAAGGAGAACCACGTGCAAAGAATTACTTTTAAACTAAGGAATCAATAATGCTCCCCTAACAGGAAAGCAGGAGGAGAGAATGTGCAACATTAATTTACAAAAACCACCATCCATGAGGTATCCATTCTAGGTAAAATCATTTTAATAAGAACCCAATGTTGCATCGGTCAACACAAACACGATTCAGTAGTTAAAATAAGACTCCAGTTTTAGGAAGAATTTGGTTGTGAGAATGTGATCTATAAGACAGCAAGAAGGAAAAATAAATTCTCCAAAATTATTTTCATGTCATGAAGGTTTCAAAACCAGGAAGCAAAATTTTTCAGAAACTCTGGAGTCTTTCCCCAGACCAGCAATGAAACAAGTTGTCAATCCCTTTTGAGAGAGGTGCTTTTAAAGGCCCATAATTTCTACTTGTGGGCACAGAGGTTCTGCTAAGACCACTGGCAAAAATTTTTCAAAGGAGTGATAAAGGTTAATTAGTGGTTTCCAGCACAAGATCAACAAAATATATCTAATTAAAGTCAGAAGACAGCAATGTAATGAAGAATGCAATCTGCAGAGACCTAGCTCTGGGGTACGGTTAGATTCCTATTAATCTGAGATGGGAAATTTTTAACCTGGACAAGACTACTGCCCATTAACAACCTTGGATGTTTAAGAATGTCTATGAATATTCACTGGTCTGAAGCTACAGTCCTAAGTTAATTTTGTTCTGTCTTTCCAAAGAAACTGTCCGCAAAAGCAAAGGCTCTTTACATTGACTTTCCCATAGAACCCAGCAGGGGTCAGCTGAAGATGAGCTCCTTAAAATTGAATTATTGGGATCTGAAGCCTGTGGAAAAGCTAAGACTATTATTTTGTTTTCACATTTGGTCTTACTGCTTCAACTAGGCTGGGAAGTATTTATTGTACCTCCCTCTACTTGCTAGGCCAGAAAATGCTTTGGACAATGTGATATGTATACATGCGTCTGGATGGCAACAGGCCCAAGATATGGTTATGTGCATCAATGCTAGGATGTGATTCGGTTTTCTACCTCTGTGGGAAAATGTTACTTTACGAATACTTCAAAACTTCCAGAAATTCTTTTTTAACTGATTGCTTACAAATAACTTTCCAGAGAACAGACAATTGCGAATGTCAGGACATGAACTAGAGCCATAAAATAACTAATGTGTGCTAAGAGTATGAGGCTCTCTTGAAAAGTGTAATAGGAAAACGGAAGATAGAACTGTGTTGTGTTTTAGATTATGGGGTTTCTGTTTAAAATTGTATGATGAAAAATGTCAAATATCCCTGGTTTTATAGAGGAAGAAAAAGAAGATAAGAATGAGAATGTCAATCAAATAAAATAGCACCCTGAAAATTTCTTTAAAAGGGGAGAGTCACAGCCAATTTTAAAATTTTATATACAGAAGGTCATTTCTTACATTCTTCAATTTAAACTTAAAATAAAAGAGCATACTTGCCTTGGAAAATAAGATCTAACCCTAAAAAGTTGATTTTGGAAGGTACTAATAAAAACTCAAAAGATTAATAGGAAAAAAACCACAAAAGGTACAGGCCCACAACAGTCAACACTATTTATATTATGCTAATCTTTTCCCCAAAACAACTTGCCCAACTGCTTAATTTAATAATCCCATTTGTGCCTACCAATGGCAAGGAAGTAATGTTAGTGCTAAAACAGATCATTCTGTGTTTAAGAAACCAAATTACAAATGGAGTGCAAGCTTTCATTTATTTATTTCTGGACTGAGCCCTTATCTAATTAAAGAGACCACCCCTCCCCGCAAAATCTACCATTTTTATTTCTATCAGAGTCATTAATTATTCTATCAGAGGCACATATAATTGTTTTCTAAGAAAGATTCTTTCTAGCAAGGCATTCAAGAGGCATTGAACTTATGAGCTAAATTTTATACTTGAACCATCAAAGTTAGAAGGAAAAAAGTTTGGAAAGTGAAATTAAAACACTTACATTTTTCAGCTTCCTGCTATAATCAAGGCTCCTAGTTTGGAAAAAGGAAAAGAAAATATGATCAGTTTCTTCACTGTGATCTTCCCTTCGACACCTTTAAGATGTATTTGAAAGCTAACATATATAATGAAATCAGCAGAATATATTATTTTTAAGGTCTATGATTAGTGATTTCAGGTACCAAATAAAATTACTTAGAAAACAAAATGCAGAAGGATAAGGTGGGATTAAAGTTCCATAGTGCACCATGGAAAGATGAATGCTTTGTAACATCTGGAAAATGAAGAATTCCATTTAAAACTACAACTGTTTATATTTGTATAATCAAAGTTTAACTGTAAAAGTAAAATTTTGCCTTGGCTATATATCACTGTCAAATTGAAATCTGACTGCACTTCCAAAATCTTCTTTATACAAGTACTTTTAAAGAAGTTCTAAAGCCTTACTTAATTAAAGAGACCTGAAAATATATGTAAAAGAGGCAATGCTATTCTAATACTTGTTCTTTCCTGCTATGGACATAAATCAGTGCTGGGGAATTAGCCATAACCAGGAAAATATGCATGCTATGTTCAAATATACACACATGCATTCTTAAATATACATAAATGTTTATTCTCAAACTATAAACAAAAAAAGCTACTTGGTGGTACTTTCTACATATTCATACAGTGAAATATAAAAATTTCTCCCAAATTATTTCAAAGTTTCTTTAACATGTCAACAAATAAATACTAGGAAAATAAATGCTACATTTCTTTTTTCCACAGAACTTCAGTGGGGGGGAGTTGGGGAGGGAGAATGTAATTCTATTATATAAACTAGTCAAGAATTCCTCCAGATATTTAGATCCCAGTTACCTTATTGCTGCATACTCTGACCCAAAGTACATATTAATGAATAGATGCACAATTTTAAGTCAATTGAGACTTGAGGGACTAGAAAACAATGTACTCTATAGTGTACACTAATCTAGTCTATACTAAGGAGATAAACCATCAACAGAGACTTAGACTGTAAGAAGCAGTGGTCCAATTTGGATTTGATTAAGAGCATGTTTTCATATTCCCCCCTATTAACAGAAAGAAAGATATGTCATTATCTGCTTAGATATTTGCTAGGATTTTAAAAAATTTAACAACAACAGTAACAACAGCAAAACCAGATGAAAACAAACAAAAATCTATAGAAGATTTGAAATTTTTGTGAAAAACAACTTAAGAACAGGGAACATAAGACTTTTTCTGCACTGACAATGACTGTCTTTTTTTTTTTTTTTTTTTTTTTTTAATTTTTATTATTTATTTATTATGTTTATTTCTGGCTGTGTTGGGTCTTCGTTTCTGTGTGAGGGCTTCCTCCAGTTGCGGCGAGTGGGGGCCACTCTTCATCGCGGTGCGCGGGCCTGTCACTATCGCGGCCTCTCTTGTTGCGGAGCAGAGGCTCCAGACGCTCAGGCTCAGTAGTTGTGGCTCACGGGCCCAGTTGCTCCGCGGCATGTGGGATCTTCCCAGACCAGGGCTCGAACCCGTGTCCCCTGCATTGGCAGGCAGATTCTCAACCACTGTGCCACCAGGGAAGCCCTGACTGTCTTTTGACTAAAATTGTGATCCAGTTCTAAAAATAATCACACTTGGCACACAGTAGGAGCTCACAAAATATTTGTTTGAATGACTTCCACGTAACAACCAATTATGTGAAAATGCTCCCTCATTTTTCGGAGACATCCTCGGGAGCAATCCAAAGGCTTTCCTCATTTTCATCCAATTGCTGGATGATACTTGCTGCATGCCCTTCTGGATTATGTTTTCATGTCCCATCAAGGTCGTCTGGCACCCATTACAGTAGAGTTCACGAAATTACACACAGAGTAATCATGTGCAGTTTTCCCTCTTCCTTTCTTTATAGTCTACTCAAGTTACTTCTCAAAAAAAAAATAAGAAGGCAAATTACCCACAATGAAAGCTAGTCTAAAGAGTATTTTTCAAAAGACAATTTCAAAAAGCATCAAAATTTCCTCTTTGGGATCTACCCCTCTACCTATTGCTTCCACTGTTAATTGGTGTCAGTAGGGGGTTCTCCATCTCTGCTAATGTTTGGCTCAACTTTCAGAGGGGAAAGCAGAAAAATATAGCAGTTCTACTTCCATCTTCCGTAGCTATGAAATCTACATATGTTACAAATGTCCCCTGGACAGTGCCAAGTTAAACAAGCATCACTTACAGAAAAGTTGTGAAGCAGATAGCTCATTCCATGCCCCAATCTTCCCTAATACTAGAAAAGATTTTCTAAGTACCAGAAATGAATTTATGGCATAATTTTTAATATAAAGTTCTTTATGTGCTTCTAAATATTCATACAGCGAAATAAAAATGTTTTCTCCATAATTATGCCAAATTCAACAACCTACAACACTTGTGGACCACCCCTCCCACCACGCTCGTCCTTGCTCATTACCCTTCTACCACACTGGCTGGCCACTCTTCTTTCTCTTTCTAGACATCACGTTTGTTTCTCTTCCCAGCCTTTGTACCTGATTCCCCTGCCCTGAATACCCTATAGATCTTAGCATGTCTGGCTTTTGCTTCCCATTCATGTCTCAGCCCTCAGCTGAAATGCCATGTCTTTAGAGAAACCATTCTTGACCACCTTTCTTTTTTATTTCCCCCCTGTTTGACTGAGATATAATTGATATAAAACGTTATATAAGTTTAAGGTATGCAACACAGTGATTTGATATATGTATATATTGCCATGGTCACTATCTTTTACACCATTATTTTATTATTATTTTATTTTCTTCTCAGCACTTATCACTCCCTGCAATTTTTTAAAATTTACTTATTTACTTCCCATTTCTTGACACAGGGTATAAATTCCCTGTGAACAGGGGGCCTGTTCTCTAGTGACTGGAAAGTATCAGACACATAGTAGCTGCTCAGTAAATCTTTGTTGAATTAATGAAAAATGACAGTCATAGGGGAAGGCGATGGGCAAGTACTGCTTAATGAAAATAATAATCTCAAGTGAAGGAAAAACTTAAAAGGGAAGAAAATGAGGAGAAGAAATGCAAAAATGGGAGATAGATGGAAAGTTATGATAAAGAAGGGAAGGGAAACATAAGGAAGAGAAGGAGACAGAGAAAAGAAGCAGAGAGAAAGAGAAAAAGAACAGAGAAAAGAAGAGGAGATGGGGAAGATTGTCCAGTAATTGAGAAGTGACTGTCTGTGTGCCACTGGTCTAAGTGACTTTTTTTCCTTTAGGTTGCTTTCTGTGCCTTTGAACTAAAGTCGCTTTCTTTAGAAGTTGGTTGAACCATCTTCCCAGATCTGCACTGAGAACGCTTTAGCTAGAATCATACCTGAAAGAACATTTTGTCCAACATCAAACATGCTAACGTTCTCATTATAGGGGTCCGGGAAGGAGAAGAGAGAGAGAAAGGAGCACCTAAATACATAATGTAAATATTTACTGAAATAAAAGGAGAAACTGACAGTAATACAATCGTAGTACGGGACTTTAATACCTACTTAAATCAATGGACAGATCATCCAGACAGAAAATCAATAATAAAACATTAGTTTCAAATGACATATAAGATGGACTTATTAGATATATATAGAACATTACAACCAAAAGCAGCAGAATACACATTCTTTTCAAGTGCACATGGAACATTCTTCAGGATGAATACCAAGCAAAAAAAAAAAAAAAAAAAAAGAACATTCTGTCCAATTCCATTTTATAGATGAAGACACAGAGCCCTACTGAAGCAAGGGAGCTTGCCTAGGATTATAGACCTGGGGCTAGCAGATGTAGAGGTAGACCCGAGATTTCCTGATGCCCACGGTTTTGTAGAAAAGCAATAAAGTGATACGCGTTCTGAATTTCTAAAACCAATCAGTCTCAGAAGCCTCCTGGTTTAGTAACATATTGATTTAAAGTGACTCTAAAAAAAAATGAATGCAGCTGCCAACAGTGTCAAAGTGAACTTTCCTTCACACTCTAAGCAATGTGTGTGTAACAAATGATTACCTACCATGTCACACAGTTACTATTGTTTCTGGTCACTTGCCACCCAGGTGAAACTATGAATGTGAGATGAGGCAGAACCTGAAACAATTTCCTAAAATGAATAATGATTTATAGAGGCTGGATTTAGGTACAGAAATAAATGGAGCATGTGAGGACTAAAATGAGGTTTATGGTGGTTTACATATTCAAATATCATAATTTTTATTCTGTTCTTTTTATCCTTAAGTAAAAATTTTCCATGAGAAATATTAAAGAGAGGTCAAAAGGTACAAACTTCCAGTTATAAAATAAATAAGTCAGGGGGATGTAATGTACAGCATGACAACTATAGTTAATAACACTGTATTGCATATTTGAAAGTTGCTAAGAAATTGCTAAGAGAGTAGATCTTAAAAGTTCTCATCACAAGAAAAATAAACTTTATATGGTGACAGATGTTAACTAGACTTATTGTGGTAAACATTTTGCAATATATACAAATATTGAATCATTATGTTGTACACCTGAAACTAATATAATAGTGTATGTTAATTGTACTTCAAAAAAGAAAAGGCACATTGACAACAGAGAAGTGATTTTTACATAATCAATCATGGCTTACTCTCCCTTATTCCCAGTCATAAATCATAAAATCCAATATGAACTCCAACTTGATTTCATTTAGTAGTTTCAATTATTTTTCCCCATCATTAAGAAAAAGCCAGTATCAGCAAATAGCAAAAAATTAACAGCTCTGAATTTTGGTTTCTTTCTCTTTTCTGTCCTTCTATGATAAAATGACCCAAAAGTAATCAAAAGAAGTATAGCCAGTCCAAAGACACTATCTATGTAATTAAGCTTATTATTAAAGCATGTTAATGCCAAATACTGTTTGACTAATTTCAAAAATGTTTTATCTGAATTTGGTAGAGTCTAAAGAACTTTTAAACTACAGGAAAGTTACCTCTACCATCTCAAAAGGACTTTTCATCTCATTACTCTGCTCATGAGCTATTTCTTCACAGAGAAGCACATTGCCTTTTCTTTTACTATAACATTCTTTCCCAAGAATTCTTTGGCTCTAAACATGGCTCACTGAGAAGATACAGTCAACAATAGCCAAATGGCCAAAGATCCATCTTCAAAGAACGTGATCACTGACACATATGAGAAAACAGTTACAAATGTAAATGAGGAAGAGATTTTTCCATAATCTATTGACTTCTTTGCATAATAAACAGAGTTCAAATCTGTTTACGGAGTTTGCAGTCTTCCAAGAGCCTATTCATATGCCCAACTGGAGCCAATAAAAGCTTTTTGTATAACCCAAACAGATTTGTGCATATTTCTCCCTTGCCTCTCCCTCTGTTAAGTTTCACCTAACATTTTCTTCCCTTTCTCTAAAATTCTAACTCTATATACATGATTTTTGCATTTCAAAAAATTATGCTTGATCAGAATGAAAGCTATACACAAGGGAAGGCCAATGTGGTTTATTTTGAAAGCTAGGTTTTTACCTTCACATTTTAATTTTATTAGGCATGTCCAATTCTCTGCCTCTTAGACCTTACATCATCATCAGAAAACTGCAAATCAAACCATAAATGGGTTTCCCTTGAACATAAATCATGCATTACTTACTTGACTGTTACTCTGTTGGACGTATCCTGTAGGTCACTCGGGTCAAAAAGCTGAGATTCTTTAAGGCCGAGCTCTTTACAACCTCTCAAGAATAATATGATATTGTCCTGGAAGGAAGAAAAGAAATCCAAGTCTATATTATTTTATATTATTTTATGAACCAGCCTTTCTTCTTTAATAGTCCAAATTACTGGAGGGATGTCAGTCATTAAGGCAGCAAGAGTCAGGTGTGAGTCATGGCCTGTTGGATAATAAAATCATACCTCATTAGGAAATGCTGGAATAAATAGACACTTCAAACTTCTAAACCCGCAGCTATGTCAAATTCATTTTTTTCCCTTTATCTTTTCACATTTGTATAAAACTCTAAGTTAAATGCCATTGGAAAGTGGAAATTAGCAATTTGGGGGAAATAGTACTCAAAACCCATGAATTCCCTATTGCTTCAAAGTTTTGTCCATGTCTTATTGCCTAGAATCTGGTTCAAAATGGATATATATATATTTTTAAATAGGTTTTACTACCCAAGTGTCATCTTCAACAAGTTTTTCTTTTTAATTGATCTTCAAAAATATATCCTTATCTAAAAAAAGGGTACAAATGAACTTATCTACAAAACAGAAATACAGTTACAGATGTAGAAAACAAACTTATAGTTACCAGGGGTAAGGGCGGGGGAGGGATAAATTGGGAGATTGGGATTGACATATACACACAACTATATATAAAATAAAATAGATAACTAATAAGGACCTACTGTATAGCACAGGGAACTCTACTCAATACTCTGTAATGGCCTATATGGGAAAAGAATCTAAAAAAGAATAGATATATGTATGTGTATAACTGATTCACTTTGCTGTACACCTGAAACTAATACAACATTGTAAATCAACATACTCCAATAAAAATTTTTTAAAATGCATCCTTTATCAATGGGTTTTGACCAATAATACCTCTTTGTGGACTTATAAACTGAATTAAATGGGGTGGGGAAATCTAGACTTAATTGGAAAGGGAAAAATGAGGGGGCAAGGAAATCTTTTGAATATAATGTCAAAGACCCTCCTCATGGTGACAAATTTCTCTAGCAGGTACAAGTTTACTTTGACCTGGCAGAGTAGGAGACACAATCAACAGCTGAGGAGGGTTCTGATCTTCATCTGTTGGGAATCATTAAGAATAAATAAATGGCTCTGGAAGGAATTGCAAATCGTGAGTCATACTTTTGGAACTCTAGGATGTTAGCAGCAGGTTCATCAGTTATAAGTCTCCAATTATCCTCTTCCTAAAAGACTTCTGATGAGCTAACTGGTCCCATCAGGTAGTTCAAACTACAGGAAAGAAATGATGAAGGCTGGTTCCAGGAGGCATATCAATGTGAATCCATCTAAATGCTCTAAGAAAGATGCTACAAAAATCTGAAATAATGGTGGTGGTAAATAAATCATATATTCACCCAAGTGCAATTTAACAAAGCGAACAAAAATCATAGTATTTCCCAATGACCAGTGTGTAGGTAGGATTCCAAGATGGTACCCAAGAATCTCACCCACTGATGGACACACCCGGTATAATCACCTCCCCTTGAGGGCCAGTGGAACCTGTGCATGAGATGGGTTATCACTCTGTGATTACATCATTAACCAGTGGCTTTGAGTTGATCAAAAAAAGATGACCTGATTGCACCTGACCTAATCAGGGGAGCTTTTCAAAGAAGGTGAAGTCAGAGTTCCTGCTGGCCATGAGTTCTATAGCTGCAAGGAGATGCCTTCTGTCAACAACATGAGCTTGGAAGAGGCTTGGAAGAAGTTCAGCTTGGACTTCAGCCCCTGCCAACACCTCGATTTCAGCACTGTGAGCAAAGTATTCAGTCACGCCATGTCCATACTTCTGATTACAGAAACTAAGATAATCAGTGGGTGTTGACTGAAGATGCTAAGTTTACAGTAATTTTTTATGCAGCAATAAAAAAATAATACATCCAGGTTCAAAATAACAAGAGCAATAGCAATAAATTGCTAACGTTTATATAGCCCTCATTATATGCCAAGCATTCTTCCAAGAATTTTACATATATTAGCTCATTTAATCCCTGCACAACCTTATGAGGTAGGTACTATTATCATCCTCATTTTACAGGTGAGCAGTATGAGGCACAGAACAATTAAGCATCATTAAGCCCACACAGCCAGCAAAGGATGGAGGTGCAAAACAACATGGCGTATATGAGCAATTCAAGCATCAAATCTGAGGCTGGTATCAAAGGAAGATGAGGTTATGGAGTCAGGGTCTGATCATGGGGTCCTTGAAGGCCATGGAAGGCAGGCTATGGAAGTCACAGAGGGGTGGTGATCTGAGAAGTAAATGCCCAGGTCTGCAGCAGATGTAGATTGCTGGGGGTAGGCCTGGGGGGAGGTAGAGGGTGTGAAGGAAGGACTTAAGAGGAACAAGACAGGAGACAGGGAGACCAATGAGGAGATACTCGAATCTCACTTCCCCCCATGGAGGGTGGCCCAACCCCAGAATGTTTTCTTTCCTGTGCCCCTGGATTTTTCAGTAGGTAAGAAGTACCATCATTCACAATATCTGTGTCCTTCACAACACCTCTTGTAGACTGACAATGAGCTGGTAAGAGTCTGAAGTCATCCATACCCTTCACAGTCTCTCCTGCAATTACTTTGCATGTTTTAAAATTATCCAGTTCTCCTTGGAGTTTTTCTATTTTCCCTCCCATCTCCAGAGGTTTGTAGAGGTTCAGGTGAGTCTTTTCTAGGCATGCAACTCTCTTTCTGGTTGGCCTAGGAGCTCTGGGGCTTCTTATCCAGAGGAAAGCAAAGGAATCATTTGGGACCCCATTAAAAGGACCAGACTTGTGACCACCATGTGGTCCCATCAGAGGCGCAAGACCGTGGCACGTCAGATTCTCAAGAAAGGCAAGAAGGTGCTCTTCCCACGTGCATTCCCGGATGTGCCCCGAGTGCCACGCTATCTTCAGCACACAAACTGCAAACACAGAAGCACTGAGTCGCCAGCTAGGCTGAACATTTTGGGCTGGGAGATTTAAATAACGGCAGGTCTTCTTCCAGCTCCGTGCTGCAATCTAATGATGCTGGAAGGGAGCCAGACCCCAGTCAGGAGAAAAGCACCCCCGCCACCAGCCAAGAGCTAACAGGGGCAGCGACCACAGCTGGCGGGGAGGCTGTGCCTTTAATTACCTAAAATGCATCCTGCAAATTCCCATCTGCCTTACTCTTCACACTGAGTTTTTTCCACATTTACAACTCCAAGCAAAACTAACATCTTAGTGTCTTAGCTTCAGAAGCCAAGCAACACAACTGGTTCTCAAATCTGGCAAAGAAGAAGTGAAGACACCGATTTACCACAATGACTATTCGATTTAGCTCTTACTAGCGTAGTATTGCAAACTCATTAAGACTTAGGCTTCAAAAGAAGTATTTAAAGGACTCTTCAAAAAGTCAATGTCATGCTAAAACAAAAATTAGAGGCTAAAGAGACATGATGACCGAATGTAATGTATGACCTTTGATTGGATCCTAGATCCAAAAAAGGAAAAGTAAATAAGGCTATGAAAGTCCAGTTTAAATGTGGACTGTTGTTGGATAATATTATTGGATGAATGTTAATTTTCTTAGGCATGATGATGATGGTATTGTGGTTATATGAGAGGATGCCTTTATTTTTAGGCAAATATATGAATTATTTAGGGACAAGTTATCATGTCTATAACACAATTTCAAATGGTTCAAGAAAAAAAATGTGTGTGTGTGCATGCACAGGAGAGAGAGAGAGAGAGAATGACATCTGCTTGTTTTGGAGAAAGAAATAAAGCAAATATGGCAAAATATTAACAATTGGTGAATCTATATCTCAAAGGCTGGCAATTTTTTCCTGTAAAGTGCCAGAGAGTAAATATGGCTTTGTGGGCCTGTGGTAGTCTCTGTCAAAATGACAACTCTTTCTTTGTAGCCAGAGAAATACACAAATGAATGGAAGTTGTCAGCATCCCTATACACTTCATTTACACAAGCAGGCATCGGGCTGGATTTGGCCCACAGGCTGTATGTAGTCCACTGGTCCTGTTCTAGGTGAACAGTATTCGGGTATTCATTATGCCATCTGTACATTTGAAAACTTTCCAAAAAAAGTTTGGAGAAAAGGTTTTTAAATTTGTAAACATGTATTCAATTCCATAGGATTGTGAGTTCACTCGCAAAACCAGTTTCATAAAATACAAGGAAAAAATAATGGTCACCTCAGAGACAAGTACTGCAAAGTTCCTAAGGTAAATGCTCAAGGGCTACTGATGGAAAGTTACTATTTCTGGCTAATGGGAAAGTGCTGTAACATGAGCCTCAATTCAACACAGATGGGGAACATAAAGTTCCTAAAAGAGTTCATTTTGTGCTCGACTAATAGTAATATATGGATTTATACCCCTGTTTACCTAACTACTATGCATTCACTCCTCCTTGTTCTTGGCCCAGTGGTTTCCCATTTCACTAATTTGTGGGCCCCCCCTGTTTATGAGAACATCCCCTGGGGGCCCAGGGTTGAGGCTTGAGCTTTCCGCCCTCCCTCGGGCCTCTTCTCTGAAGAAGTCCTGGTACTTCTCTGCCCTTCTCGCTCCAAAGGCAAGATGAAGGAAGGCCCAGGATGGTCTCTACCCCCAGAGTTTTACCGGCATATAGTAGGTGCTCAGTAAATATTTAAAACAAATTAAGCACTACATTCTAGGTACTTAGAAGAATGAAAAAAAAACCCCACAAAATTCTAGTAGATGAAATAATAAGGACTTAGAAGTATCTTATCTTCAGGATTAATTTTCATGATGCGTCAAATAGCTGGATTTGTTCAAGATACACATAAACAGAGGTTTGTTTATGAAAAATTGTCTAATTAGACAATGGAAATGAGAGAAGAACAAATGTATCATGGAATACATAACATAACATAACAGCTTTGGAGTCAGGAGGACTCCAGTTAGAACCCCAGCCTCATCCTTGTACTAGTTATGCGGCCTTGGGCATGGTTCCTAACCTTCTCGATCCTTGAATTTCTAATCTGTGAGGTGGGGGGGGGGGGTTACATCAACCTTACAGGGATGTCAGAATTACAGAAACTATATATAAAGAACACGCCCAGTGTCTGGGAACTTCCAGGTACTCATTCTATGTAAGTTATGTATTATCATGGCATTATTGTCAACTCAGGTCAAGAAGGGACCATAAAAGGTGAGATGAAGAACAATTTATCCAACTACAAAAAACCAGACATGGTGTGTATTTATAGCCCTTGCCAGTTACATGGGAGATTTCTTTTTTAAAGGGTAGTTGCAATTATTGTTGTTTAGTTACTGTTATAAATTGCCAACTTGACACTTTTATATAGGCAGCCTCAAACTTAGGTGCAAGCTATGTACCAAAAGTCTATTTGTAAGATGGCGGCTTGTAGGTCATCATTTGTAATTATCTCACAGAAATAGTCTTTGTATGGTGGTTCCCAGTTCAGGCCAGAAAGGCCGACTTAGTCCAAAATGTACCTGAAGGGGAGTCCTAATTACACTATGGAACCTAATGGCTTTGCAGAACAACATTTCAGTAGGAAAGCGTATTCAGAAATGCCTGCCCGACATATATACAATGGAATATTAGTCAGCCAGAAAAAGACACTAAATTAAGTTATTTGTCGTGAGGTGGATGGACCTAGAGTCTGTCATACAGAGTGAAGTAAGTCAGAAAGAGAAAAACAAATACCGTATGCTAACATATATATGTGGAATCTAAAAAAAAGAAAAAAATGGTTCTGAAGAGCCTAGGGACAGGACAGGAATAAAGACGCAGATGTAGAGAATGGACTTGAGGACACGGGGAGGGGGAAGGGTAAGCTGGGACGAAGTGAGAGAGTGGCATGGACTTATATATACTACCAAATGTAAAATAGATAGCTAGTGGGAAGCAGCTGCATAGCACAGGGAGATCAGCTTGGTGCTTTGTGACCACCTAGAAGGGTGGGATAGGGAGGATGGGAAAGAGGGAGAAGATATGGGGATATATGTATATGGATAGCTGATTCACTTTGTTATAAAGCAGAAACTAACACACCACTGTAAAGCAATTATACTCCAATAAAGATGTGAAAAAAAAAAAAGAAATGCCCAACTGTGCTCTAGGCTGTAGTCGGGTGGAGGATTCCAGAGGCCATAGAAAAGGCTTCCTTAGCCCAAGGCAGCACCTCAGGAGGGAAAGGCAGGGGTGAGAGGGGAGAAAGGTGGGCCAGCAATTCATTCCAGTGCAGCCCCCTGAGACACATCACTGTCTCATCTAGGTTCTCCCTCCTGTCTTCAGAAGGCGAGCAAGGACCTGCTGGCTACCTTTCCCTTTCTCTGCTGTCATTTCCCACTGGCAAGGGGTTTCTCCCTTTCCTTGATCCACTGTAGAGCAGCGTGCAGCTTTCTGGCTCTGAGGAAGGCACCAGCACTTAGTGGTTCTCTAGGGAAACCAGACAGGTAGTGGGCGGGGCCTCTACTCAATCTCCTTGGCTTTATTTCCTTTACAGCCAACAGCGAAAGGGCAACACGATGATGGATTTGGAGTTCACAGAAAATGAACGTAGTGCTCATTTGGGTTTCAAATGAACCCAGACACCTATATTGCCAGGTATTTAAAATGCAATATATATATAAAGCAACGTATAATTTTCAGTTTCTATAAATGAAAAGACCAGGCGGAGGTAGCAAAATGTAAACTGAGATTACATCTGGTGAATTTATTATTTTAATACATTTTCTATAATAAATACTTGCTTCAAAAATCTTAAGGATTAGGATATCTCAGAAAGATTTGCAAGCATATCAGAGAAGATCCAGACTTTTTGGAAAATTGATAACTAACACCAACGTTACATTTCTGTTCTATACATAAGGCTTTAAAAAAAAAAAGAAAAAAACCATGGTTTTTGTTAGGTTTCCTGCATTTGAAGAGAACAAATTCCCTTTAACAGAAGTGCAATTATGAACTTCAGAACTTAAGGAATACATTACCAAAACATCTCTAGGAAATTACCCTACAATTAATAGAATTTGGGGATTTCCTGTACCTGCTGTGTGTTCACGGTTGCTCTCCTAACCTGTACGGGTTCCAACCTGGCTCCATTAACTGGCCGACGTCCAGCCACAATCACCACTCGCCAGACTTGCAATGCACTTGAGTTTGCCAGGAGCACTTAATGAGGATACCAGGCCTTCCACTGAGAGGCGAGACCTGCTCGCTCTGCCTGGGGGAATTCTGGGGAAGCCTGACCCAGAAGGTGGCAGCTGGGTGGTTGCTTGAAGGCGAAGAAACCACTTTATGGATAGGAGATGAGCAGAAGCACAGCGGGGGCCAGGGAGAGAATGTAAGGTTGGAGAGGGGAAGAAAGTTCTAAGAGGTAAGCTTGAGAGAGTTGTGAGAGCCTTGTGAAGGATTTGGACTGTTCTCTAGACAGTGGGGAATCAAGGCCAGTTGATGAGGACAGAAAGAGTCCTGGGAGCTGACCTTTATTTTAGGAGAATATGTCAGGTGGCAGCAGGAGAGATCCACTGGGTGGAGGAGAGGGTCCGTTTAAGAGATAATCACAAGAGCTCAGGGAGAGATGTGGAAAGCCTGAACTCATCCAGAAGCAGTAAGGGCAGTAAAGGGGGAGGATGAAAGCACCCCTTGTTGGCTTGGCGGTTGAGTGGATTTAGGAGCAGAGGGTGAGGAGAAGGAAGGGGGTTCGGTTGATGATGAGTTTTTTTTTTTTTTTTAAACATCTTTATTGAAGTATAATTGTCTTACAATGGTGTGTTAGCTTCTGCTTTATAACAAAGTGAATCAGTTATACATATACAATATGTTCCCATTTCTCTTCCCTCTTGCATCTCCCTCCCTCCCACCCTCCCCATCCCACCCCTCTAGGTGGTCACAAAGCACCGAGCTGATCTCCCTGTGCTATGCGGCTGCTTCCCACTAGCTATCTATTTTACATTTGGTAGTGTATATATGTCCATGACACTCTCTTACCCTGTCACATCTCACCCCGATGATGAGTTTTTTAGTCATTGGGACCATCTTAAAGAATAGAGGAAGGGGAGATCTGTGAGAAACAGAAATAATAAATTAAGCTTGGAACATTCCATATTCCAATAGCCACAGCTCATTGGGAGCTTATATCTGGGTCAGCTAGTTAGTGGCTGAATGACCTTGGGCAAGTTGCTTACATGGTCTCTGCCTCAGCTTTCTCTTCGAAAGCCTAAGTTCTTACAAAGGCCTACAAGGCCCTACAGGGGTCGCTGTACACAACCTCTCGGACCCCGCCCCTGCTCGCCCCCTGCAGGCAGGCACAGCTCCTTCCTTGCTGGTCCTCAACCAAACCAAGCAGATCCCTGCCAGGGCTCTTTTTCTTACCTAGATATGACCTAGAATGATCTCTTGTATATAGTAAGTAAACATTCAAGAAATATGCACGGAATGAATGAATGAATGACCATAAAAACGGGGATACTCACAACGTCATAGGGCTGTCCTGGAGCTAAATAAGAAAATATATGTCAAGTGCTTAGAATAGAACAGTGTTTGGCACAATAAATGTTTTCCATTGTGATACTTATTTCTATTATTAGGATAAAACTGTTAAGTCATCAATGAATGGAATTTCTGATTAGAAGGACATTATTGACTTCGGGGACAACTTCAGTGCAATTATAGGGTGAAAACCTATCATTTCAGGAACTTAAGAAATCAGTGTAGAATAAAAACAATAGGGAAAACACAAAGAGACACTTTTGGGAAGTTTAGCAGAGAAGAGATTATGAGAAAAGGTACAGTGAGTCCAAGGAAGGTTGGCTGCTTGTTTCTTTTAGGAAAGCTGCAGGTAAGGAGAAACACAGCTCTCTGCTTGTCCTAGAGCTTCCTTGCCAGCCCAGACCACTGACATTATCATCCTCATGAGGAATCCTCACCACGTGTGAGGTTTGAGCCATCAGTTTTCACCATAATCACCTTCCATCCTGCTCACTACTTCTGTCACAGTCATGGAGGACACTGGCACCAGGCTTACCACTGACTACAGTCATCATTCTAGGTGCCTTTACATTCTACACAGCAACCTGTTCGACGGCCTGGCTTTACAGTTCTTTGACATCCTCAATTCCAAGAGTTTTTACTTGTACACTCCATTTCACGATCATAATCATCACCCACACCTGCCCTGCGGAATCACCATTTCCAACATCCTACTCCTTGGCCCGAGTCCCTCTCCTCCCAGGTTTCTCACTCCTTCTCGCCCACACACCTGCTCTGTCATCTCCAGACTCTGCCTTTTCCTCTCAGTCCATTTCCCTCTCCTCTCATTGCCTTCTTTCTTTCCTGATTCAGTACAGACCAGTCTATTCAACTGCTCCACTGCTTGCACCTTCAACAGCCCCAGTTCTCCGCCTTTCCATTAGGGAACAATGACCAGGAAAAGGAAACAGCAGAGGTGGAACAGTTAGCCTTAGACATGAGCCTTGGCGGCTAAGCACCACCTCTTGTCTCTACCTGAGATGGGATCAGTCATGCCCGCTCCTCATGTTTCTCCCTGGAGGAACAACACTCCTGGCCCCTCACTCTTCCTCCCCTAGGTTGGTTTGGGAGAAGGAACGGGGCATGCTCAGCTCAGCCAGTTTGGGATTTCCTCTCTGTGGAAGATGGCCTGTCTGTAGGACACATGCGTCCCGTCTGTCTCTGCCATGTGGGAAGGGGCCTCTTTCTGGGGTGGGAGAGGCCTGTGGTTGTCCAGCTGTGCTGGGAATGGGTGGATGAATTTGTTTAATTCAGGAGCAAGGATTAGCAAACCCACTTGGCTGCAGCTCTAAACCCACACTCTCCGATTTGTCTCATGAGAAGTAAAGCTGACGTTCTGACCTCTGATTCCCGTGTTTATGTCTCAGCTGGGAGGGGAAGAGAGGACGGCTATTTACTGATCGCCCTAATGCCTAATGCTCTGCTCCTAGCGCTACTGGAAATGATGCTGCTTTATTGGGTCTGGAGCTGCTACGCATTTACAAGCTCCCGCCTCAGTGGGCCCCTTGGATCCACTTGGTCATCCTTCTGGCGTCCCTGGCCAGCCCTTCTCCCCATCCTTACAGAGGGTTTTACAAGCCTCCTCTGCTTTCTAAAATCTCTCTGCCATGTCCTCACCTTCTTCATCAATAGACAGATGTCATTAACCCCTAAGAGTTTTAAATCCCTTCACGTCAACCATCCCAAGTTCTGTATCTAAACACTTTTTTAAAAAGAATATAAAGCTGTATATTTCAAAGCATCTGCAGCCAATCTGTTAACATGTTTTCGTCAGTGGGGGTCTGTGTCAGAGTACAGAGCAAACAGCCAGCAATTAGGCTCTATTATCTTTAGTTTAATTTTTCTATTTATTCAAGCATATTAATTGAATACTTATGGTATGAAAGGCAATGTGCTAAGTGTTTTGGGCAGGAAGGCGTGATGATAAGAGTTGGCACTCTTATTTGCAAGTGAGGGAGGCCCAGATGGACCTGGGCTCACATTGGATTACAAAGCCCAGTGCATCACTGCCACAACGGGGTAGAGGGGCAGCTGACCCTTTGAAGCAACTACAAACCAGGCCTTTGTGTATTTGGAACCTGGAATTGCTTTGTCTCCTATCCACTCTCTCTGCATGTTGGCTTACCTGTTTTCACTGCACCCAGGTTTCCTCCACATGGATCCCCTAGTTTCCAATCTCATACATGAAGGTTGTCAGCCCCCGAGAGGACTAACTCTCTTTTTCACTTGCAGTTTGAAAACATCCCAGGAAAAGGAAGAGACTCTTATTGGCCTGCCTAGGGTCAGGTCCCCTCCCCCAGTGACTAATGGGATGGGCCGAACGAGACCATGAATCATTTTAATCAACAGTGGGGAGGAATAGGGGCTGGAAGAGTTTCCAAAAGAAGGAGAATGTGATTCCCTAGGAAGGGGGCCCAGGGCAGATAAAACTAGCAACACTGGCTACCTTCACAAAACTGGACCAGATTTGGATTTTCCTCTCAAAGTCTTTACAGAGTAGAATACAGAATTACCACTGCCATCTTTCACATTCTAAATATAACTGATCAAATTTAGTTTTCCTTTAAAGATGTTCTTTTGAAAGGGTCTCGGCACTAAGCTGCAATGCTGCCTCAGTTTCCCAAAGGGAACAGGCTTGATGCCAAAGAGGACCAACCACAGAATGAAGCAAGCCCAAGTTACTTAACTAACTCTGTTGGAAGAGCCTTTTCAAGCACAGTTACTCGCCAATATAGCGGTTGGAGCCTAGCTCTTCTTCCCTCAGAACATTTACAGAAACAGAGTGCCCAGACCCAAAAGTTCCAGCACCTTGATTTTCTCTCTCTCTTTCTGGATTCCAGACTCATGATTGTCTACAAGGCAGTTGCTTCTCTTTTCAAGGACTTGACATTCAAGCCTACTTGAGGGTCAATGCCACAGTGCTCTATCAGGAGAACTCGAGGCCAGCCTATTCAGAGAAACTGTCTAGATTCCAAAAAATGACCAAACTATCCCCCCACCCAAAATAACATTATTATGTTATATTGCCAGGTTGTTTTTCAGCATAATTTACAAGCTGTATTTAGGAATTGAATGAAAAATAGCTTTCAGTTATGTTAAAATAAAACTGCTTAAGTCATCTATCATACCTCATTAAATAATACTCGTATATTTGACGTGTAATATAACTTCAGCATTTTTCACAGCAGTGATAGACAAACTGTGATCTGTGGACTGCTGTGGGTTTGGTACTAGTTCATGAAGAGATAAATGCAGAATTGGAAAAGAGTCTTTAGAAACTTTTTTTTTTAAATTTATTTATTTTATTTATTTATTTTTGGCTGCTTTGGTTCTTTGTTGCTGTGTGCAGCTCTCTCTAGCTGTGGCGAGCGGGGCTACTCTTTGTTGCGGTGCGCGGGCTTCTCATTGCGGTGGCTTCTCTTGTCGCGGAGCACGGGCTTCAGTAGTTGTGGCACACAGGCTCAGTAGTTGTGGCTCGCAGGCCCTAGAGCACAGGCTCAGTAGCTGTGGCGCACAGGCTTAGTTGCTCTGCAGCATGTGGGATCTTCCTGGACCAGGGCTCGAACCCACGTCCCCTGCATTGGCAGGCGGATTCTTAACCACTGCGCCACCAGGGAAGCCCTAGAAACTTTTATAACAACTTGGCATTCTAACCACATCCAAGGGTGTGATCACTGGACACATCTCACTGAACAGGGTACACGTCATGTTGGATGTTGTCCTAGCTGCGTATTGTGTGCACTGTGTAGTTAGTTAATGGCACTAGGATCACATATCAGCCCAAACTGGATCAGAAATTAAACAAACAAGCAACAACAAAAGGAAAATTTAAACCATAATGAAACACCACTTTACACCAAGTAGAATGGCTATTAAAAAACAAACCCACAGAAAATAACAAGTGTTAGCAAGGATGTGGAGAAACTGGAACCCTTGTGCATTGTTGGTGGGAATGTAAAATAGCGTAGCTTCTGTGGAAAACAGTTTGGCAGTTGCTCAAAAAGTTAAACACAGAATTACAATATGAACCAGCAATTCCACTTCTAGGTAAATACTCGAAAGAACTGAAAGCAGGGACTCAAGCAGATATTTGTATATCAGTGTTCATTTCACAATAGCCAAAAGGTAGAAACAAACCAAACCATCTGTTCATAAACAAATGAATGGATAAACAAAATGTAGAATACACATATAATGGAACATTATCCAGCCTTAAAAAGGAAGGAAATTCTGACATACGGTGCAACATGAATGAGTCCCAAAGACATTATGCTAAGTGAAATAAGCCAGACATCAGAAAACAAATAATATATGATTCCACTTATATGAGGTACCTAGAATGGGAAAATTCAAAGAGACAGAAAGTATAATGGAGGTTCCTAGGGGCTGGGTGTTCTGGGGAGTGAAGAGTTGTTGTTTAACAAGGACAGAGTTACAGTTTGGGATGATGAAAAAGTTCTGAAAATGGTTAGTGGTGATGTTTGCAAAAGCAGTGTTATTACACTTAATGCCACTGGATTGTACACCTAAAAATGGTTAAAATGATCAATCTTATGTATATTTTACCATAATAAAAAATGCAACTGCCTCCCCCAACAGCAATAAACCTTGTTCTTTATCACAATAGTATGAGAATCCTTTCCCTAGAGTGTATGTCCTAGGGGGTTCTGGATCAAATAAAACTTGGAAAATGCTACATAAATAGCCCCACGTGGAGTTCATAAAGCTTAGACTAACAGTTCTGAGAAATTCCTTACTAAGAAACTCATAATTTTAACTCAGCATTTCCTAAACACATGGACTTCAGAACCTTTTTCTTACTGTACAACTAATATCTCACAAAACATAGTTTAAGAAATGCTGAGCCAGAAATACTGAAACATGGTTTATACTTTCACATCACACACAAGTAAGAGTGAAATAGTCATCACACTTAGGTTGTAGCCCACAGTCTAAAACTGTCAGCCTGTGGTTAGACCCTCCCGTTAGTTCCTGTGCTGGCAATGCCAACCCCCAAGGCATGCCAGGTTAGCAGGAGTCAAAAACCCAGGGTCTGCTTCATCCCTGCGTCCTTTAAAGCTTCACAGCAAGGATACATTTCACATTTGTCTTTATAGGGCTGCAAGTTAAGACAACGATTTACTAGTTAGAGGTGACCCCAGGAACAAAGTACTTCACAGTCTAGGTCAGACATGTGGATGACATTAGAAAAAGAAACAGGCTTTTAGAGTGCAAATGAGTGTGCAAAAGCAGGAGCCATATTGATAGATCCAAATACCATTCCCCCTATCATATTTAAAGGTCACAACCTCTCTGCTGAGAAGGCAAAAAAGTCAGCGAGAAAGGAAATACCAAAAGGTAAAAAACCAAAAGCAACTTTTGCACTCATCAAAATATACCATAGCCTGAAGGAGTTTTAGTATTTTTAATTTTTTGGCTGGAGAAAAGTTCACTTAAAACGTTCTGCTGATATTAAAACATATGCAAAAAGGAAGAAGAGGTATGCAGAGTAGGAATGTGAAGAAAAAAAGAAAAATCTGGTGAAAACATCACTGCCACTCCTTTTATTCTTTTAAGTATATTGGGTTCTTAACCCAAGTTGGGGCCGCCTTTACTCTTCCAGTTTTTTTCTCTGTAATTCAAAAAAGGTGTGGAGAAAAGATTGTCTTCAAATAACTCTAGATTCTCGACTTTGTAATCATGCACAAGTGGAAACCACATTTCATCTTCAAGGAACATTTTTAAAAAAGGATATTCAAAATAATAAATTTTCCATGGATACTGGTTTCCTCTTTCCAAGTTAGTGTTTGGCCTAATTTATACAATAAATCTAATGGGCAAGTTATCTCTCGCAAATAGCACCTAGCACATTCTTGGCATCTGAAAAGAGTTAACATGTTGCATATGCTCTTCATGTTCACAAAACAAGATATGTGAGAAAAAATATCACCGGGTGGGAGGGTGAGCATAGAAATGCAGAGGCCACCAATCATCTGCAAAGGACCCTCTCCTACACACTCAGGGTTTTGAAAGTGTATCCATGGGGCTGGAACCAAAGGACAAAAAGTACTGAGGCCCTCTAAGGTGTCTGGGACTTTGCAATTTATAACATATTTAATTTGAGCAACCTAGCTCTAAGTATGTCTACCTTAATAGGTGTGGGGAAAGATGATGCTTAAAATCAGTTCAGTTTTTTTAAGGGGTGCAGAGTTTTAGTTTGGGATATCAAAGTTCTGGAGACGAATGGTGGTGATGATTGCACAATAATGTGAATGTATTTAATACTACCGAATTGTATGCTTAAAAATGGTTAAGGTGGTTGGGCTTCCCTGGTGGCGCAGTGGTTAAGAATCTGCCTGCCAATGCAGGGGACACGGGTTCAAGCCCTGGTCTGGGAAGGTCCCACATGCCACGGAGCAACTAGGCCCGTGAGCCACAGCTACTGAGCCTGTGCGTCTGGAGCCTGTGCTCCGCAACAAGAGAGGGCGTGACAGTGAGGCCCGTGCACCGCGATGAAGAGTGGCCCCCACTCGCCGCAACTAGAGAAAGCCCTCGCACAGAAAACGAAGACCCAACACAGCCAAAAATAAATTAATTAATTAAAAAAAAAATAGTTAAGGTGGTAGATTTTGTGTTATATATATTTTCCCACAAGAAAAAAAGATAAGTTTAGTAGTTTCCCAAGGTTACAGAGTGTGTCCATGACAAAGCTAAGAGGTATGGCAGTCTGACTCAAAGACCATTGTCTTTCCTTATATCTCTCAAAAATAATGATATATCAATAGATGAGGTGGAAATTATAAATTAGTTATAAATATCACCATCCCCATTCTCATTCTCATTTTCACTTTTATCATTGGCTTGATGACTGCTTATTTTGTGCCAGACACTATTCTAAGCAACTTATATGTATTTATATGCTTAGTCCTCACAACAACCCCGCAAGGTAGATACAATTATTATTCCTATTTTCCAAATGAGAAAGTGAAGTACAGAGAGGTAATATAGCGTCCTCAAGGGCACACAGCTAATCAGATCCAGGCAGTCTGATCCCAGATCCCCTGTTCTTTACCACTTATTGCATTGTCTCCTGGTATGTAAATTTATGTACACAGCATATGAAGACATAAACCTCATTAGTCTCAAGATGATTCACAAACCAAAAACGTCAATAAGTTATAAATAACGTTTAGACAAAATTCTAGTTCACGAGATGTGAGCTAGTCTAGTTCACACCTAGTTTCTGAAGACATCTATTTTAAAGATAGCTTAGATACCATCATCCATTAAATCCTCCCTGTGACTCTGGGCCGTGTTCCCTCCGCACTGCCTGAACCATGATGGTGGTAACATGCACACTCCCCTCTGTATCGTGTTTAGAGTCTATGACTTACTTCACCACTATGTAGGCCATGAGTTCTCAGACATGAATTAATTCCCCATGTGTGTAACCCACTATTTTAGGATTAGCACCATGACTAGTACTCTGCATGTCTTCAGTAAATTTTTCTTAATTCACTTGAAATAGTTTAAATATTGTTACTATCTGTTTTTTAAGGGTCAGCTCTGTAACCATCATGTTCTGGAGTCCTTATCAATGGTAATTCTTTAATTATCTTTCTAGTCCCTTCATGGTAATCCAGTATCTTCAGGGTTTCTGCTGTTCCTGGGGTCAATTTTGATCGTTTGCATTTTGCTAAGAAGTCTTCCTTTTCCACTGGTTTTCACACCTCTTACTAAAGGGTTATTTATACACATCTCAGCATGATTTTAATTTTTCTTGTATCTATTGTTTTGTCATTTCTTTTATTTTTATTTGTTTTGTATTCTTTTGCTACCATGTTTTTTCCTTAACTGGGCTTCCCAGGGGTTTATCTATTTTATTGGTCTTTGTAAAGAACCAGCTTTTGGATTTATTTATCCATTATTCTATCCCTTTAATTTCAGCTTTCATCTATTAATCCCCTCTTACTAATTTTTTAGAGTTTTTTGTTCCTCTTTATTTTGTAAGTAGTAAGTTGAACTATTGATGTTTTTCCATTATTCTTTACTAAAGAATAAAACATTTCCTCTGAGTACAGCTTTTACTATCCTTAGAAGTTTTGATAAAGAAATGTTCTTTTTTTTTCATTTCTTTTCCAGTAACTTTAGCTTCCTCACTGATTTCCTTCTGATCCCAGAGTTATCAATGAGTGTGTTTTATAATTTGCAAGTGGATAAGGATTTTTAAATTGCCTTCTTGCTTATTCTTTCTATTCTCATTATACCATAATCAGGGAGTATGCCCTTATAAATCTCTCTCCTCTCTTTGAGTTTTTGAAGGCTTTCTTTGTGGTCAAGTATGTGATTCAGGGGAAGGAGATGGCATTAAATGATTCAGGGACATTTACCTGTCTATTTATATCTATTTGACTATGGTCTTTGAAAACTGACATGAAATTTGTTCACTTAACAATTGTTCTACAGGACACCTAGTATGATATGATGAGAAAAAACATGAGACTTGAAATTTAAAACTCCTGTCTCCTCCCTTCATAGGCCTGGGTCTCAGTTAACTGATCTATAAAATGTAAATCACACTTACCTGCTTTACTATGTTACCAGTGAGAAAATTAAATAAGCCTGGTGTGCTCTTCCTTCCTACACAATGTCTTCCTAAAAATCCCAGCTAGTAATCAAATACTGCCCTTAAGAAGCGGCTCTCTGTAGCCCTGCTAGGCGACAGAAAAGCCTCCAAGTGGGGTCATGCCCCTTGGACCACACAGTGTAAAGAAATGGACACACAGGGAGTTCCCTGGAGGTCCAGTGGTTAGGACTCGGCGCTTTCACCGCCATGGCCCGGGCTCATTCCCTGGTCGGGGAACTAGTATCCCGCAAGCCGCGAGAAACGGCCAAAAAAAAAAAAAAAAAGAAATGGAGACACTGCTGCATGTACATTACACAGGGCCTTGTATGTTGCACGGAGCGGATCCTAGAGAAAGGCAGCCGTCCCCGCCTGTGTCTTTTGAAGCAGCTAAGTGTTTTAATTCCCTTAAAACACTGTGAGCGTGTGCGGTGGGGGGAGGCGGAGGATTTAAAGCAATTTTGCTGCTCTGCTCAGCACTGTAGAGAATTTTTTTGAAACTAAAGACTGATTGAGAAGGACATCAAAAGAGTTTGATTTGTTTGATGTTTGGACATATATACATGATGCAGATAACTGCTGGATTAATGGTGACCGTCTGTACGCCAGATGGACCTTGTGACTGTGTCGAGACATCTGACTCAGCGCCATTTGAAAAGCAGATTAAGGTTAAACCATCCTAACACAAAGGATTCTCCCACCCCATGTTTCAGGGCACAACGTTCTATGGTTACTTTAAAAAATTCAGCAAATTACAATTAACTTTTAAGACATCTCCTGCCTGTGTCAATACCGCCGTGTAAGAATCAGAAGTGAGATTGTTTATGCCTGTCACTTTCTGTGACTGGGCAAGACTCTTACAGGACAGGCAGCAGGACGTGGTGAACTGCCCTGACACTGAGAGGTCCATCGTTGGCTATAACACAGCAGCTGCCTGTAGACTTACACAATCATTTTAGGTTGGATATTTCTAAAAGCAGCTTTAAATCTGAGTAGCTGGATAAGCAAAAAGGAGAAAAGAAAAAAAAAAATCCCATCCTCCCAGAGCATTCTTTTAAGGGCTTTGTGCCACTAAAAAATTGTTTATTTTTCTTTTGTGAGCTTTTATTTATAAGAAATACAAACGGCCAATATGTGGGAGAAATTTTAACCTACTAAAAAGTGTTAATGCAAGTTAAAACAGCATAGAAAGCAGTTTTACCATTGGATTGGCCAAGAGGAATACAAACAATAAGATCCGGTGTTGGGTAAGGTATGAAGAAGTTGGCAGTCTTAAATCCAGCTAGCAAGAGTGTGAATTGGTTCTCCACTACCTTTCAGAAGGGCGATTTAGAAATAAGAGCCAAAAGCCTTAGGATTTTGCATTTCTTGGATTCAGCAATTCACCTTTCAAGAATATGTTCTAAAGACGTAAACATGAATCATTCACAAAGATTTTTGTAAAAGAAAGCCCACTGGAACATTGAAATGAAAAACTGGAAACAACATAAATGTTCAACAACAGGGGGTTCCTTAAATAGAACTGTGGTATGTACTCATGTTGGAAACTATTGTGGTATATGCCTATGTTAATCATGTAGATGATTTGAAGAATCTAGGCAGTATAATCCTGAAATCCAAATAATACAGATTTTTAAAAGACGACTAAAAAAATGATTTGCAGTGAAACTACTCAGAATAAGCATTGTTAGCATTAGGATGTATAGTTTTAAATCAATTTTCCTATGTAGATACATAATTTTTCCTCCCTTCTAAAATTCTTCTGAGTGTTTTGAGTAGATCCTTTATTCACATAGTTAAAAAATACACAAAAGAGTATACTGTGAAGTTTCCTTCTTATTTCTGTCCTCCAGCCACCCAGATTCCCACTCCCAAGACAACTAATATTTCCAGTTTCTTATATATTTTTCCAGAAGTATTTTGTGTGTATACAAATCTATGTACATATATTCTACATCCTCTCCTACCTTTTTTTAACACAAAGTAGGTAAACCTTGCTTTTTTTTTTTTAAACATCTTTATTGCACTATAATTGCTTTACAATGTTGTGTTAGTTTCTGCTGTATAACAAAGTGAATCAGCTATATGTATAATATAAAAATTATTATTAATCAATAGATAAAGAGTGTCACCATTCCTTTTCTTATGACTAAGTGGTATTCCATGGCACAGCAGACCAAAATTAGGATAAACATACAATTTATTGCCCAAATTAAGACACTTTTGAAAGGGATGCTATAACTAATTACTGTGGAACAACAGACAAAAACCAGGACTGTCTCAGACAAACCTGGAAGTAGGGTTGTCCTAACCATAAATGACCACAACTTATTAACCAGTCTCCTTTAGATGGAACTAAGGTTATTTCTAATCATTTCCTGGAGCAAAACATGCTGCAATGAAAAACTTTATACATGTGTCATTTCACACAAGTGGGAGTGCATCTGTAGGATATAATACTTAGAGTGAAATTGCTTAGTCAATGGATATCTGCATTGTTTTTATTTGGTAGATATTTCCAGACTGTCGTCCAGAAAGGTTGTAATTATTTTCACTTTTTTTCTGAAATAAGCAGGTATTGCTTTTACAGCAAGATGGAACAATAAGTTGCTTTTAAAATTAAAAGTGATGTGAAAAAATGTAGATTTAGCAAGTTTAAAGTATTCTTAATCATAAAAACATATAGAAACACGAGACTGGAAATAAAGTTAAGTGTATTTAGATTATACGGAAGTTTCAAAAACAAACATAAACCCTACCGGAAATGTTGCACAAGAATAGATTATGCAGTCAGAGGGTAAACTAAAAAGCACTTTGTAAATACAATACTTATTAAAGTCAACAGTGCACCTCCTACCCTCCTTTGATTTTGTATCTTACACATTCTTCTTTTTGTCCAACTAGGCAAGTTAGTTTTCATTTGAAGTCAGTAAGTGACAACAAATGGCTGAAAGAAGTCTGTCTTTTTTTTTTCTTTCTTTCCTCAGAGAACAAACAGTTCCAGAAAGGCGGTCCTACTACTTAGGGGCAGCTACTGTAGTATCAGCAGTATCTGTTTCAGCTGCTGGACCTGAAACCCAAAAGTGGTAGGGAAATGTCCTGTGAGGGCCAATGGTTTGGGAGTATCTGCTAAAACTGTGGCATCTCAACACCGCAAGAAGCAAATATCCACTACCTCCAGGATAGACTCATTCTTGCTTCATGTATATAGGCTCTGAGAGAAAAGCCACAGATTCTTTCACTTATGAAATGAAATCCACACTCGCCAAAATATGTTTTCATAATCTCATATATTCAGGCCTTAATCCTAAACATCTTCCTGCTACTCACAAGACATCCCCAATATGAGCTTTATATTTATCACATAAATTTGTATGCCAAGAAATTACAAGACCAAGTACAGAGTGTTTTCAAATGTATAAGGGAGGATTTCATATCCACATGATGAAACAGTATTTGAAAATTATTTCCAAAAGACTACATGCCAAAATGAATACACTTTTAAAAGTTTGAACCTCTAATGAGCATGTGAAACCATAGCATCACGCTGGCATATAAAAACTACTTCCTGAATGACTGCATTTGGAGTGAGACAGATATTTACCTAGTAAATCCACACCTGATACCATAATTCTGAGCTAACAGGCAAAACTTCACTTTTTCAATCACGATGCCTTTAACAATCAGAGATGTTAAAGAAATGCTAATTTTGTCAGAGTCTTCATACTTAAAGCAGTAACAACAACTACTGGTCACGGAATAATTAGTCTTCTATTGATGGACATTTAGGCCGTTTCCAATCTTTTGCTACTTCAAAATATGCTGCAATAAATAATGTGTGTGTGTGTGATTTCACACAAGTGGGAGTGCATCTGTAAGATTAAAAAATTTAGAAGCAAAATTGTGCTAAGTATTTCAAAGACATTATTCTCTTCATTCTCACCCTACAAGGTGGCGCAGTTGCTCCTAATTTACAGATGAGGAAATTAAAAGTAAGGCCCAGAGCGGTGGAATGATTTCCCCACAGTCATACGGCACAGTGGTAGAGCTGGAACTCAAACCTAATCTCAAATGCCCATTACCCTCCCTTACACAGTCTCATAGATATTTTTCCATAAAGCCCCAGACAAATAGCATAAGAGAAATCTCAAGCAACACTTGAAGTCTTGATAATTTAAATTTAATAAATTAAAACAATGACAGTAGTTATGGATAAATAGATAGGTTTGTGGCCTGTACTAGTCTCCCAGGCATAGGTCTGGATCCTGCAATATGAAGATAGACCCTCATGGGTACTACTGAAATCCAGGAAGGACCCCACACACACCCTAAACACATTTTGCCTTTTTAAAATTTTCACTCAATGGCCCCTGCCAGATCCCACCTGCGATTGTACTTAAGACCTGCCTGGAATAAAGCTAGGCCAATGAGGGACTTCCCTGGTGGCGCAGTGGTTAAGAATCCGCCTGCCGATGCAGGGGACACGGGTTCGAGCCCTGGTCCGGGAAGATCCCACATGCTGTGGAGCAACTAAGCCTGTGCGCCACAACTACTGAGCTTGCGCTCTAGAGCCCACAAGCCACAACTACTGAGCCCGCATGCCACAACTACTGAAGCCCACGTGCCTAGCGCCCGTGCTCCGTGACAGGAGACGCCACCACAATGAGAAGCCTGCGCACCGCAATGAAGACCCAAAGCAGCCAAAAATAGATAAATAAATATATTTTTAAAAAATAAAATAAAATAAATAAAGCTAGTTCAATGAAACCCATGGTAATTCCTGGGTTTGCTTTCTAAAAACAGGCATGTTTGTTTAATTTGACACAAATCCCCTCACAGATGGCATATAAGAGAGATTTGTCTTCTTAATTATATTATGTATGGGAGCTTATAGCAAATGTCCAGGGCTCAAAAATTTTTAAATAGTTCTTAGAGCTAAGGACCGAATAGCCATCAGCCTTTATCAATCTTTTTGAGGGGGACTTGACAATATGTCTCAAAAACCTTAAAATGTGGGTTTTCTTTGATCTAACAATTTTACTATGGGAATTTGTTCTTTAAAAAGGTCAGGAAAAAAGACTTATGTACACTATTATTCATCACGAGTTTATTTATAATAACTTAAAAATGGAAATAAACCAAATGCCCAACAAAGAGAGTATACTTAAATAATTTATTGTATGTCCATATGGGGAAAAAATATACAGCCATCAAAATGGTGTTTTCAAAGAATGCTTAACAACATAGAAATCCTCATGATCAAGGACAAAGGAAAACAAAGGATAGAAAATGCATGTGCAGTAATAACCTCAACCATGTCATCTGTATACATACTCATGCACAGAGAAAAAACCAGAAGGTTGTAACCCAGAATGCTAACAGTCTCTGAGTGGACTGTTATGCATAATTTCATCTTCCCTTCCATATATTTTTTTATTTTTATGTTCATATAGTGGCTATATATTATTGTTAAATCCAGAAAAAGATGAAAATTAGTACTTTTTAAAAAAGATTCTTTGAATTGATTGTTGATGCTGTTGACTTTCTCAGCCATGGGGCTTCTCCAGTTACAGCCAAGCCAATTCGGTGTGGGCTATTTCTCTCTTGCCTCCTGCAATCTGACCAATTCACTGCTTACTGGTATCACCACTGGTGTAGAAAGAGGGAACGCGATAGTGAAACTCAAAGCCATCTTTTTGTAGGAGAGACTGACTGCCATATATTTGTTTGGAGAAGATTTGAAAGCCCAACACGGGCTAAAGTTACTTAGAGATTTCCTTTATCTGTATAACCCCTGATGTAGAAATTGTTCCATTACTGTAGACAACTCTATCTTGGTCTGAGGGAGAAAGAACCTCTCAACTAAGAATTTCCATGATGTCACTGAATGGCAACAGCCCCTGTGAAGCACTTGAATCCTACTATGTGAACACCCGTCTGCCTCTTCCGTCAAGTTCCACACTCCTGATGCCTCATGACTGCAAAGTCCTTAACCAACCAAAGATTCATGAACTAGGTCCTTCCCCAGTTCTAAGCCAAAGTATTATCCAACTGTCAAGATACTGAAATCAAAACAAGAAATCTGTGTGGCAATATTCTGGTTATACACTGTCACAAACTCTAATTCCAGTTCATTTCAGTCTGACCTTGAATTATTCGTCTCTGTTTTCTCTTCCTTGCTTATAAAAGAATCTGTTCCATGTTATTTTTCTTAACTGTGCTCATTTAAAATCTGCTATTAAGAGCCTTGCTTTCTTTTGCCAGAATGTTTTATCTCACAGACCCTCTTTTATTTATTTCCCTGTCAAATTCTATATCACTCAAACTCCACTCTTAATTTTGCTCCAGGAATTAAGATGTCTCATATTTTCTCTCCTTAAGTAAAAAACTAGGGCTGTAAAAAGTTGTGGAATTTTCAAGCTGGGGCATTGAGATGTAGTATTAATATAAGACCAACTCCAGTGGTAACCTACTTAATTCCAATGCATTGCTGATTGTCAAATCTTTATTTCTTTGTGATTCTAAAACTGCATGTATCTCTATACAATTTATAATAATTTTAATGGGGCATTTGCAAGACCATATTCCTGCACCTGTGAAGATACTGTTAATTATGTTACATTTACAGATGGATCTGTGCTTGGAAAAGGAAAAGTCCGAGGAAGTTGAATTCAGTTCAGCAGCTAAAGTTTCTCTCTTTCTCTCATTGTCAGAGCTCACACTCATTCTCTCCACTTGCTCCTACCCATATCAGCAAGCCAACCAATAAATATTTCTGAGAACTGTCCTATTCATCTTTCATTCATGCTTTGGTACAAATCATTATAGATTAAAATATCACTAGCCTCATTCTATTTCGGTTTTACTATAAAGGCAGGTATAAAGCATCCTTATAGATGTTCAGGCTCCTATAAATACCTACTTGGGGTAGAGGTGAATTTTTGAGGTGACTTGGCTTTTCAGCTTCCTTGACATCAAACCACACAGGAGTCGCCCACTTCACCTTCCTATAAGGCCAGGCTCCACTTTGGAGATCCACTGTGAACCTTGTCATCACCTGTGGTGATATCTTGGAAAAACCAGTACCATATTCCATGGTCAAACACATCATCCGTCAAACTCTATCTCACTTTCAAAATGCACTAGTTCTTGGACCTCATAACCAACTTCTAACCCCTTGATCACTCAATGGAACATGTTGGCTCCATTATAAATTCATGGTTTCCAAACTCTACGGAGTCCTCACTGAGACCAGTCCTTTTCCATCTCTTTCAGCAAATGATCCAACCTCCCATTTCTCTCTGTGTGCTTTGTATGCAACACTCCTCTCACTTGTTTTTAGATGTCTTTGCCTGCTGCTGCACAAAAATGATACTGGTACACTCCATTCCTCATTTACATACCCACGTTCACCTCCTTTCCCCTGGTCTGGGACACAAGAAGTCTCCCCCTCCTTGTCAAGGTCATCCCTTTCTATCTTCCAAGACTTCACATCCTACCTATTTTACCCTCTCTCCTATCCCCTCTTTTTCTCACCAGTCTTCTTCTCTATGTCCTATAAGTAAAACAAAAAAAATGTTCCTACCCTACAGATAAGTCCCGCAAGGACCGTGTGTCTCCCTCAAGTTAACACCCATTCTCTGCCCTTCCTTCTCAGCTCTCATGAGAGTTGTCCCCAGTCACAGTCTTTATTCTCTCTTCCTGTTTGATCCTCTACACAATTGACTTCAGTTCTCACCATCTGGTCCAAATGTTCTTTGCACAGTCATCCTGTGCTTTTTAATTCAAGAGAGACTTTCCAGTTCTTACAGTGGGCTAATTCTCTACTTGGCGTTTGACACAGTTCATTACCTTTTCTTCCTTGAGACATTTTCCTTCCCATTGACGCTATAATGTTCACTTTCTAATATTTCTCTGCCCTCTTTCCTCAATCTTCTTCCTGAGTTCCTCTTTCTCTACCATTTATTAAATGACAGTTTCCTCAAGTCACACTCCACGACTGATTAGTCTTCTCAGTCTATTCTTGGGCAATGCCATTCATCATTTTGGTTTTAACCTTTGCCTAAACGTTTATGATTCTTTTTTTTTTTTTTTTTTTTAATTAATTAATTAATTTATTTATTTGGCTGTGTTGGGTCTTCGTTTCTGTGCGAGGGCTTTCTCTAGTTGCGGCAAGTGGGGGCCACTCTTCATCGCGGTGCGCGGGCCTCTCATTATCGCGGCCTCTCTTGTTGCGGAGCACAGGCTCCAGATGCGCAGGCTCAGAGGTTGTGGCTCACGGGCTTAGTTGCTCCGCGGCACGTGGGATCTTCCCAGACCAGGGCTCGAACCTGTGTCCCCTGCATTGGCAGGCAGATTCTCAACCACTGCGCCACCAGGGAAGCCCACGTTTATGATTCTTGAATCCTTCTGGACTGTCCCGAACTACCTACAGGACATCTTTATGCCAGAAAATGCCCAGAGAATGGACACTGTTATGGATGGTGCTAAGCGACAATTTCCTCCTTTCCGTGGTGCTTAGATCCAAAATCATGACTCATTCTGTCTCCAAAACTATTGCCTCTACCTAAATGTATGCATGCAAACAGAAATTAATATGGGTTTCTATCTGCTCCACCGCAACACTAATGCACACCACATCACCTAGGAAAAAGTGGGCTGAATAGAACAAAAGCAAGGCTTAAACTTCAGATTCAACAGCTCCTGTTGAAACCACAGAATCTCTGCAGCAATTAAGCAGAGGTGGGGCCGCATGTTTTGAGATCATTTACTTAAACCCCTTGGGAGACAAAGTTCTGTTAGAGTTATGTCCAGAGTGCCTCAGGTTGGAGCTTCGCTTTAGGACTACTGTTTAAAGCATGGAATGGCCACAGAATCGTGAGCGCCAGCCAGGCTTACCATTTTCCAAAGTTCAAAGTGATGCAGGGACCTGACATCACACCACCATTCTGCACACATATGGCTAGTGCTGTGTTCTCAGCCATGTGCTATGATGGCTGCCTTTTAGTTTTCTCTTTTCCTCCTTCAGGAGAAATTCAGGCACAATAGCGAGAGAAATGCTAGATAGATTAAATAGTGTAGGGACTTTTCTGCATAAACCCTTTACTGACGAGGAGGAGGAAGAAGACTTTGCTCTAATCAACAGATCCTTTCTCAGTGGTGAATTTGATGCACAGGCAGAATTGGGATTCCGCTTTACAGTAGCATTTTTGGAGTCCTTCTTATGTAGCATTATCTCTGAAACCATCCCCAGTACTGAATGTGGCTCTGGACTTTATTACCTTGACAAGTCATCTCTAGTAATCTGGGTATGTAGGATACATTAATCATACTACTTGGTAAGCACGATGTACTGGAGTTAATGTGTTCAGCCAGGGTTGAAAAAAAAAGTCCTAGATTTCAGCTGCATCTTATTTTAGAGTTTATCACTGAGGGCTGACCTTTTATTTTTATGCTCCATGTTTCCAGGTAGGGGAAGCTCCATTAGAGTAACACTCCTGGGCATTTACTGCCACCCTGCTTGTGAGTTACCTGAGTGCTGAGTACGGGAGAAGAGACAGCATTTTCAGCCAGCTCCCTACAGCTGCTGGCAAGAAGCATGCTTTCTCACCTACTCCAGACTGTACGTCTTACAGGCACAGCTCCTACAGGGGAGATCTGCATTGTGAGTTCTCCCTGGGGCTGCCTGGGTGAGCCTAGCGTAGTCAGGGCTGAAGCACACTTGCCGGCCCAAAGTCACAGTCTTCAACCCAGCTCTAATCAGTTAGAAAGTGAGCATTGTGATCTTTCTCTGTCTCACTCCTGCATCTCTCAAGCAAATTAAGAGGTGATACTAATATGACTCATTATTAGTCATGAGAAACAAAACCAGTTATTAAACAGTATCTATGCTGGTTTGGGTTCAGACATTTATATAGTCAATTCTTATTTCTTTCCCTTGGTGGATAATTCTTTTTTAGTACAATGCTAAGAAGCACAATTTTCTTTTTTTTTTAGCTACTTAGCACATTTCTCTATGATATTCAGTTTGTATTTTCATTACACCCTTATCTGGAAGGTCAACAGGATGAAAAACTGGAAATACAAACACAAATAGAGAAAAGAGAAGAAAAAGTTAGTGAGACTGCCAGTGAGCAAAAACAAGCAGGGTAACCTAAATAGGGAAGTAAATGACATGTCTCCAAGACCTAGAATTTGGGAAAACACTTTTAAATGTTTATCCTTGCAATCCATTTCAAAGTCAAGCGTCTTCTTTCAACAGTTCCTTACTCTTTACAGGAAATGCCAACACCTAGACTTGTAGCCTGGCTCTAATTTATGACAAAGAAGACAATTTACATTCAATCATGTATCCTACAACATCCATAGACATTTCATCAACGTTTTGGCCCATTTTAGCAGCATCATATTTTTCTTACTCAGTCTTTCTGAAGGAAAGCCAGAAGAAATAATCCATTTTAGGGTATTTTTCTAGCATTGGTGTTTGAAGAATTTAGATCTAAAAATAAGTAGAACATTATGTCACCAGAGTTTTGAATACACAAACTCAGTGTCCATATGGGTCGAATTCCATGACACCCCATTCCAAGGGACTGTGAAATTCTTCTTGTGCTGCAACTATTCTGATGAGTACTTTGGGGCACTTACAAGAGCATTGCTGGTTGGCATCAAAGAATTGTAGGACTGACAATGGCTGAATCCTCACCAGGGAGCTGTCCAGCCTCAGCCTGAAAGGCTTCAGTGATGAGGAAGTGACTGATTTCTGATGCATTTCAGCCCATTCTGGGGGTAACTCTGAACGTGAGAGAAAACTCTTATGTTGTGCCCACATGGTGTTCCCAACCATTTCTCCTCATTGGTTCTAATTCTGCCTCCATGAAACTGCCTACATCACGCTCAGGCTGTCTTCTATCCCATGGTCCTGCAGCATTTTGGTATTTCCTCACGTCTCTCCTCAGGCTTCCCTTCACCACAAAGCCTCACAACTGCTTCTATCCATAGGACATGACCCTTAGTGTCCTCTCCACCAGGGAGCCCCATTTTAGTGGGTAAGCGTTCAGGAATGGGGTGAGACAGACATTGGTTTACACCCTGGTTCTGTCTTACTAGTTCTGTAGCCTTAGACAAGTTTCCTTATCTGTGAAATAGGAGTAAGAATAGCTACATATATTCTTGTGAGAATTAAGTAAGAAATTCCCAAGACCATAGTGTTGTGCCTGATACACAGTATATGTCCCCAAATGGAGTTGCTTGTAGCTGTTGTCGTCATCATCTTGGATGTGGGGACAGTGTAGGGACACAAATGGGAACGTGACACCTACTCTGGTGCAGAGTCAGGACAGCACAGGCAGTGCTGGAAAGACACCGATTCCTAAGCTCCCCCGCACACATCACGATTCCTCTCCCAGCAATGAGAGCCAAAACGCCTGCTTCTCCCTTTCTCAATATTGCTTCTCTGAGATTTGGAGATTTAACTGTTTACCACTCCAAGTATACTAGTGGTAACAGATAGGTGGACCTTGTAAAACATCATGGAATTCTTTTTAGTGAAAGGTATAAAAGCTAAGTGGTATTTTTTACTATGAGACAAGGGGAATTCTGAGAACCGTAAGACTGGCACAGTGAAAACAGACACAAGACAAATACCAGCTTGAAAAAAAAAAATTACCAAAATAGCTAAATCCCTCTTGGGAGTTGTTACTTCCAACCTTCTTTCCTGAGATGTCAGCCCTTAGGATGGAGAGCAACCAAACCACTAGGCATAAACCAAGGAAATCTTGGCTTAGATGGCTGATCCTCACTTAGAACAGAACGGTGACAACTTGAAAACAAAATCATTGAAAACTCACACGAGCTTTTAGGCACAGTCCAGTCACTTTTGCCATTGTCCCAAGATCTAATTTGGGGACATTCTTTATTTATATATTATTCTCTTATTTGTCTTTAATGGAAAGAATTTACCCTTCAAGTAATTCAGACTTCCTAAGGACTCACTGGCTTATAGTGAAAACTGACATCAGTCATGCTAACTCTATTCAAGTCACTGCCAAGTTTCAGGAATACAATACATTAATGTCTTTGAGGACAAAGCAGGGATAATCTCTCTCTGTGGTATTCCCCTACAGAACCTAGCACAGACCTTTAACCATATTATGCACTCAATAAGCATTTTCTGAATAAATGTTCCTGAATTGCAAAAAAGCAGGCCTTTATTTTTCATTATATTGACCTCGAGCAACAAGGCTTTCATAGGAACCAGGAGTCCTCTCTATAGAAAGCTGGAAATAGCCTCTATCTGAGTTCTATCCCCAGTTCTGCCAGCAGAACAAATGAGTGAGGGAGGCCCCTGGAGTCAGCTGCCTGAGTTCTAATTTGAGGTCTACCATCTTGGAGAAGTTACCTCACCTCGCTGTGCTGCTTTTCCCATCTATGAAATGGAGATAATAATATTATCTGTAATATTATTAGGGATAATAGGCTTTTCACGAGAAATAAGTATAATATATAAAGTACTTAAGGAGAGCTTTTGACCTGTGAATGGTCACTCAGTATAATGTGAGCTATTGTATTATTTGCTAGTTGAAGGGCCTGGGGTAAGTCACTTAGCCACCCAGCTCCACCGTTGCCTCACGTGTAAAGCAAAGAGTACGATCACAGTTGGAAAGGGCCTCCTGCTCTAGGATGGAGTGAAGGGGATTGATCAGGGGTCCAGCACTCCTGACCTAGAGGGAATCGGCAGGAGGACCTTGATGGAAAAGTTTCTGATTATTGGTACGAGAATGAGGAAGTAGGCAAAATGTAATAGTCTTCTGTCTCCATCTCTAACATAGATATCTTGTGACTTAAGAAATAAAATCTGATGATAGCTGGCTAGTGTGAGCAAAGCTGTTATGTATTAAACCTGACTTGGAGGTGGGCAGTTTCTAGGGAGGGAAGTTGGAGCACAGCTGCGCACAACATTCGCAAGCAGTGTTCATGCATCTCTGCAGGATGGGAGAGAGGGAGACTCTGTTCTCCAAAGCAAAGCTGCTTTGTAAGCCATTGGCTTATTGAATTTCCCAGAATGTCCCCTGAATTTCTCATATTGATTCAGGACAATGGAGAAAAGAAATTTGCTCTGCTTCTTGGTATCGATCACTCTGAATAATTTAATTCTGCCCCTTTGTATAGGAAAAAATACTAAAATCCATCTGAAAACATCTGGGCTGGTGACTTGCATTTGGAAGATACTCCCTTCACTTCACAAGCTATTTGTGGGGCTGTGATTGTCTGTGCTCTAGGTATATCTCTGGAGGAGAATTACATACATGGAGTATGGATACCAGGATATCGAGGGCTTACTGTGTGCCCACATAGCGCTGGCCACTTTATGTGTGTCACCTTTTATGATACAAGAACCTCTGGAACATATTACCACTAAGTTTCACAGATCAAAGACTCCGAGTGTTTAGCGAGGTATGTGATTTGCACATTGTCACAGGTGATAGCACTGGATTTGATCCAAGGTCTCTACTGTCCACAGTTCATGCTATAGACCTTCAACTTCTAAAGGTAGAAGATAAACCTTCCCAATTTAAATACACCGAAGTTTACAAGACAATTCTTCCCAGTTTTTCATTTGGAAAGGAAAAAAGATCCATCCTCATTAGAATTGGTGCTGCTCAATTTAATCTAGCTAAGAATGCTACAGTTGGGGGATTAAACCCTTTCATAATATTCTGCCGGTGTTCATCACCACCCATGTCATTTTGAACATCTTTTCTATAAAATGGCTCTCAGTTCTAGTAAAAGGGACAGCAAGAAAACCCCCCAGTGGCCCAGTGAGAGCAATATATTCTCCCTGGTACAGGTATTCAAACATCTATCTAATAAGACGGTAATTTGGTCAAACCCTTAGCCCCACAGAAGAGATCAACACTTATTTCCAGACTCTAGTCTGAACTTTCCCATTTTAAATGTTTCCACACCAATAATCATGGCCGCAGTGAAATATCCCTAGTCTAGATACTAGGGTAATAATCTTAAATTTTGCTGGAGATTTTGCTATCTGATTGTACAATTTATTTGACAGCTAAATTTATTTCTTTTAGGACAGAATGACTGAACCCATACTAATTTTCATGATAGGTCAAAAAATACTTCCTTTTTATTTAAGCATTTCACCAGAACTGTTATCCTACTACCATACGTACTGACATTTTCTCTTTTCCTTTCACTTCTGGGTAGAAACTTTATTAACTGACATTCTCTCTGACTTTATTGAATGGGGACAAAGGAGAGCTAAGATAACAACTCCGAAAGGCTGACTGCCCTCAGCACATTGAAGAGGAGCAAAACTCCCTGTACATGCTGACTGACCACTCAACCCATGGGAAGATAAGAACATTTTTAAAGGGAAGCAAAGAGTTTGCAGAAAGTTCTGACTAAAAAGTGAGGAGTGGTTTATTAATCACTGTGCCAAGTGGAGGGGAGGTCCGAGGGCGTCTTTTTCAAAAGAAGTGAGACTAGACTTCTGTCTCATCCCCAGGCCCAGGCCTGGTGTTGGCAGCATCTGGAAAAGGCAAGGTTGCTCTGGCGACTTTTCAAGCAGCTCAGAGGCTCCCAACAGAAGCAAAAGTGAAGTAAAACCCCAAACCCACAGCAGTCATGACACTGACTGTAAAAGCGGGTGAGACGTGCAGAAAATGTTTTATAATCAGAATTTTTCTCTAGACAGAAGGCTTTTTAGAGGCCTTTGGGGAGATTTCTGAGGATTCTTAAATACCATTTCAAGCAAATGTTTATTGAAGTGCATGCTCTTGTGACATCCTCCTGTTTCTTCACTGTATAATTAGGAGGCATAAAGGATAGAATTGTTGGGTATTTTTCCCATCCTGCTATGGCTTTCGTCTCTTGTTGATCAAATTTCTGGTAGGAGTTTAGTTAGTCAGTGTCAGTGGAATTTTTGAAGAATATCTTTTTTTTTTTTTTCTCATGATGCTTGTTCATTATTTTAATGCCCAAGAATATGAATTTAAGATTAAGAGAGATTTAGAAAATGTTATAGACTAGTTTGGCACACTGGATAAAGCCCACAAAAGCCCCCTTGAAAACCATAAACAAGACTTGAAAGCCCCGTATTTATTTACAGGCTTCTTCTCAAAACCACACATACAAGTGCAGTGACTACATCCCAATTAGTTTATCTGTATTCTGCTCACGCGTTGCCATGCTCAAAGAACTTTAAAATTTTCATCATCATTTACGAAGCAGCCCTGACTCACCAAGATTTACAAAGCAATCAGTGGCAAAGTTAATTGGAATCTAGACTTTCTAACACCTACAGAAAAACCCATGCAGTTCTGAAAAAAAGAAAATACAGCCAAGGAAGCAAGATTTCAGTATGGCATTTCTAAACCAGAGAGAGAGAGAGACAGGAAGAAAGAGTAATTTACAAAGGATTTAAATCCATTCTAAGACAGTATTGTTTCTTTTCCTTTTGCCTTTAGGTTGGCTGGATTAAGCAATTCAGGGTCTGAAGAGCCTGACAAATTCTACAGATCCAGCTCACCACTTGGGTCTTCTCATGGATCTGAAATATCCTGGAGGGGAAACGAGTCAGAATAGATTTGTGCCCAAACCCAGGAAAGACAGTAAAGAGGGGAGTAATAAGGATGAAGCTTGGGGAGGGGGCAACTAGATTTGAGGGAGGGGAGGACTGAGGTCTTTGTTCATGTCTACATGCCTCAGAAGCCTAGACTTTTATCATTAACAGGGTGTTGCCTTCACTTGTGCCCTTATAATTATACAAGGTAAATTATAGTCAGACTCGTGGGGTCTTGAAAGCCTTGTAAAAGAATTTAAGGAATTTGCAGTCTTTCAATGTTGTTCTGAAGGGGCAAGAGAGTAACATAATCCCCACTGTGTGACAGGAGCTTTGACAAAGGCCAGAAGGAACAGAAAGGAAGAGATGATGGATGTGAGAGAGAGGACTTGGGTGGAATGTACAGGACTTTGGAACGACTGGGTGTAGGGGTGAGTACTGGGAATGCCTTCGAGCAAGATGAATGAAAAGGGTGCTGCCATGAAGGGAAATTGGTTATTACGGGAAATAAGGTATGCTGATGTGGAGACCAGTTATGCTTTTGACGGAATGAAATTGAGGAACTATCAGGAACACAGGAAAAAAGGAGACAAAGCCCTGGAGAGAGGTTGGGGCTGCCCATACTTAGGAGCCCCTGGCATAGGGACCTGGGTCCTCAGCATGTAGACAGTGGTTGACACGAAGGGAATAAGCAGGATTGTCAAGGGAAATGAGGTAGAGGGAGGTGCAAAAAGGACCAAGGACAGTCCTGAGGAAATGCCTGCATTGGGCGGGGTCAGGGGCCATATAAAGGATACAAGGGAGAACTAGGAGCTGTAGTGTCACGACGTCAAGAGGAAAGGTAATTTCTAGCAGGGATTGATCAATGGTATTGATCGTGTGGAAGGTAGCTGGTGACTGCTGGTGACTCCGAGAGTAGGTTTAACCCAGGTTAGAGGTGGAAGTCAGTAAAGGGTTAAGTTGGGAGGAGATGCCGATGACATGGATGATGTGAATGCAGAATAGCCTGAAGAAAGGATGGAGAGAATGGAAGTTGGAAGATGCAGCCAGGTTCAGGAAAGGGGGCATTAAGAGCAAGAAGGGGCTGAGTAGGTTTGTAGACTGAAGGGAAGGAGGTGGTGGTGAGGTGAGGGATGGAAAATGTAAGAGGGATGGGCTACAATAGTGGGGCCTGGTCCAGGAAGATTCTGGAAGAAAGTAGGATCAATCAGGATTGCAGGAAGAAGGACAGGACACAGGCTCCAAGGAACACTTGAGACAGAGAGGAAGGAAATTGAAGATGCTTCTATAAGATGACCTGAAGCTGGACTTGCGATTTATTTTCATTATGCTTTAGTGGCAACAACAGCAAGAGTATCTTATTTTAAAACCTACTATTCTCAGAGTACTGTATTTAAGACAAATTTTTAAAACCCTGCTTTCCAGCACATTCCATCATAACCACACCCCTGCCCTGCAGAACTAACCTGCTAAACTAGACAAAAGATTTATCTTTCTTCAACTACAAAAATGATGTTTTGGGGGGTAATCCAAAATAAACCAACCAACCAAAAAATCTACATGCATTTGACAAACTTAAATTTCTGCATCAGTAAATCAATGTTTATCATAATTCTAGACGGTGAAGACATGTTTGTTGAAATGAGTGTTAACACTGAAAAATCCAGTAATTTTAATAAAAAAGTGTGCTTGCATCGAGATTATATATAGGAAGCTGCCTCTTTACAGCATTTATAACATTAATTCAATCATTCATTAGTTAGAATTACACCACACTCTGAAGGGATTGATAGCAAATGGTCCCTAAACTCTATAGAATTTACCGCCTCAAGGAGGAGAAATACAAACACAACTTTCCTAAATAAAACGTACTTGACGTCCTTGTAGAGAATTGTGAAAGGGCTGCGGGCACCCAGTCGGAAGCGCCTAGCAGGGGCTTCAGAGGAGTGATGTGAGCTGGATCTCCAACGAGGGCTTCACACCTGCCTCTTCTCTGAAAAAAGAGGGGGCGCTGGATGGTGGGGAGGAACGAGGGGGCAGGAAATGGGGATGGGAAGAGACTGTGGGAAAGAATATGGATTATATCTTGCTGGGGATGGAACCAATACAAGAATTTGAACTGGGAAGGAGCATAATCAGAAATCACTGCCTAGGGCTTCTCTGGTGGCGCAGTGGTTGAGAATCTGCCTGCCAATGCAGGGGACACGGGTTCGAGCCCTGGTCTGGGAAGATCCCACATGCCGCGGAGCAACTAGGCCCGTGAGCCACAATTACTGAGCCTGCGCGTCTGGAGCTTGTGCTCCGCAACAAGAGAGGCCGCGATAGTGGGGGGCCCGCGCACCGCGATGAAGAGTGGCCCCCGCTTGCCGCAACTAGAGAAAGCCCTCGCACAGAAACGAAGACCCAACACAGCCATAAATAAATATAAATAAATAAATAAATAAATAAAGGGAAAAAGACGGTTCAATTAAAAAAAAGAAATCACTGCCTAATTTGTTTCAAGCCATTTACTTAGCCAAAGGCTCAGCCCCTCCTCATACTTTCTTTAGGGAATTCCCACAAGATTGAAGGCAGGACAATGCTGTCTCATTCCTGCCTTTACAACTCTGAGAGGTGAGTTTTGGAGCTCTTTTATTTTTTTAAATGTTGGTATTCATTTTTTTATGACTCTTCAGAGAAGAGTGAAAAGGTGTAAGAGTTGTCACCAAAGTGTCAAAGAGTGCCCTTCATGCACATATCGTTTATGGGTGGCTTTTTATTTGGTCCCCGTGTATGTAGCAGCTATTCTTAAAGCTTTAAATAAACTTGATGGCTTTGAGTTGTCCTTAAGGAACTCAAACCACCAGGCTGGCACGTGTGGACACCACAGTCAGGTTAAGTTAGAATCTGCAACCTTAAAACCTATCTGTTGAACCTCAATTTTTAGGGGAGGTTGACTTCAGCATGGGGAGGGTTAGAAAAAGGGAATGTGTTGGTTCCAAGTTCAGCTCTTCAGTATTTCTATTCAGATCTGAAGCTCACAACTGAAGCCCCATAAAAGCCTCACACCTCTGGACTCACCTTCATTGGAGTGGAGTTTAGAACCTCCCTTGGGGCTTCAATTTGCCCGCCACCTTCACCCAATGGGGCACATCCAAGGATCCCTTCCAAGCACGCAGGGCCTGGAGAGAATTCCACTAAATCAAGCTTTCCTCAACATTTTGAATTGCCAGTGATGTTTTAGCACCTTGGTGACTAAAATTGTACTGGTTCTGCCCAGCTAGTCACACCTTATTAAGGATTCAGACCATCATTTTATTTATATACACATACACACACACACACACACACACACACACACACACACATAGCAGCTATAATTTTTTTAAGATATATGCTTTAATGCCTTTGTTTGATTTAGGGCTACTTATTGAAAGAAAAAGCATCAGTTTAAACTTCCTTGGATATCTTTTTATTTTATTTTTTAATTAAAAAAAATTTTTTTAAACATCTTTATTGGAGCATAATTGCTTTACAATGGTGTGTTAGTTTCTGCTGTATAACAAAGTGAATCAGCTATACATATACATATATCCCCATATCTCCTCCCTCTTGCGTCTCCCTCCCATCCTCCCTATCCCACCCCTCTAGGTGGTCACAAAGCACCGAGCTGATCTCCCTGTGCTATGAGGCTGCTTCCCACTAGCTATCTATTTTACATTTGGTAGTGTATATATGTCAGTGGTACTCTCTCACTTCGTCCCAGCTTACCCCTCTCCCTCCCCGTGTCCTCAAGTCCATTCTCTATGTCTGCGTCTTTATTCCCGTCCTGCCCCTAGGTTCTTCAGAACTTTTTTTTTTTTTAGATTCCACATATATGTGTTAACATAATGGTATTTGTTTTTCTCTTTCTGACTTACGTCACTCTGTATGACAGACTCTAGGTCCATCCACCTCACTACAAATAACTCAATTTCGTTCCTTTTTATGGCTAAGTAATATTCCATTGTATATATGTGCCACATCTTCTTTAGCCATTCATCTGTCGATGGACACTTAGGTTGCTTCCATGTCCTGGCTATTGTAAATAGAGCTGCAATGAACATCGTGGTATATGACCCTTTTTGAATTATGGTTTTCTCAGGGTATATGCCCAGTAGCGGGATTGCTGGGTCATATGGTAGTTCTATTTCTAGTTTTTTAAGGAACCTCCATACTGTTCTCCATAGTGGCTGTATCAATTTACATTCCCACCAACAGTGTAGGAGGGTTCCCTTTTCTCCACACCCTCTCCAGCATTTACTGTTTGTAGATTTTTTGATGATGGCCATTCTGACTGGTGTGAGGTGATACCTCATTGTAGTTTTGATTTGCATCTCTCTAATGATTAGTGACGTTGAGCATCCTTTCATGTGTTTGTTGGCAATCTGCACATCTTCTTTGGAGAAATGTCTATTTACGTCTTCTACCCATTTTTGGATTGAGTTGTTTGTTTTTGTGATATTGAGCTGCATGAGCTGCTTGTAAATTTGGATATCTTTTTAAAAAGAGACCTGAGTTTTCCAAATCATCTCTCCTAGACTCTTGTAAATTCTAAATGTTATGAGTGGAGCTGTATTTTTTTTTTTTTTAATGTGCTACAAGTACACTGAATAGTACATGGGACTCCCAGGTATAACCCTTTTTATAGGCTTGGAACATAATTTTACATTTATTTTTGCTTTTATGACATTGTTGGTCATGGTGACTACTCGATGCCTAGTCCTTATAAACACAGGCAACTCCTCTATCCTCATATTGTTGCTATGGAAAAAATGAGAACCACTTTATAACAGCCCACATGATGATATACTTTGCAGTATTAGAACACGAGGAAGTTCTGTGTTTATTATGTGTCAAGGTTGTCAAGCCATCACTAACCAGAGATATATGCCAAAAACAGTCACTAATGATAGTAAAGATAAACAGAATTCCATGCAGGAGGGCTGCCTTCATAGTAAATAGGTTATTCAAAGAGCTCTGTTAACCTAGCTGGACAATCAGACCAAATACTTTGCCTTGTTCAGGGGAGGTTTCCTAGAAAAAGTGGCTCCTAAGGCAGATTTTGCACAGTGTATGAGTGATGTAATTTTCTCTCTTAGAAACCGGATCTCTTAGTTCCAAGGCCACTCCCCAGATTGCCTGACCCAAAGGGTAATTCCCTAGTCTGTTCCCACCAAGGTCACATACATGAGGGAAACCACAAGGCAAGGGGGAAAACGCTCAGGTTTTGGGAGTTAGAGTTCAAAGTCATATGGATTCAAATCCCATTTCAGCTGATACTTAAGATATGGGACTTGGACTTTGCTTAATTGATCTGAGTCTCAGCTTCCTCAACTATAAATGGGGATTGATAATACAACCTACCTCCTAGGCAGATTCCCAACAATATACGTAAAGTATCCAATGCCTGGGTAGATCATGGGCACTCAAAAAGTGCTAGCGAACTTTATTGGCTAGCTGGTAGCAGAGTTAATGATAAAAAAAAGTAGACCCAGGGATTTCGATACTGGCTGTTATCTCTGCATGTTATGATATTTTCCCAATAGCTGCATGACTAATTTCTTATTTATTTCAGATCTTTGCTCAAATATTACCTTCTCAAGAAGGCCTACACTGACCATCCACTCTCTCTATTTCACAGGACAACCTACAGCCATATCTCCCAATATTTTACGGTCACTTAACATATACTATAATTTTATTATTTATTAGTTTTATTAGTAGTAGTGTCTGTTTTCCCATTAGGATACAAGCTCGTCAAGGGTAGGAGTTTTGTCTGGTTTGCCTATTGATGCATTCCCAGCACTTAGCAGAGTCTTGATATTTGTTGAATTAATGAAAGAAGAACTGTGGTTAGGTTTGTTTTGCATTTGAATATTGGGTCAATTGAAGAAGGGTAATGCTTCTTCATAGTCCTTACAGATCAGCTTTAGAGTCAGGGCAAGACTGAGGGCACCGCCAACTGGGAGCCCAGAACCAAAGGAAGGCGTCTAACTGGCTCTGGCGCAAGCACACCCGGCGTGTGAGTGACAGAGGCTCTTCTGAGATAGCCTTAAGGATTCACAACATGCTCCCTTGCTTAAAATTCTTCACACATTATGCCCATCAAGCGGCACAAGGGAAAGATGTTTGAGCTTTCCATGAAAACAGTAGGAAACTCTTGCTAAATCAACATCACCATGAGTGTGATGTCGATCAAGTTCACAGTGTCCAACAGAAACCTGCTTTTTGAAATTTGTGAACAGCTCCACATCCGCTAACTATTCATGCCTTGTTCAAACAGATGTGTCAACATCTCACCAAAATATCAATCAAATGGCAATGACTGGAATTTTAATCAACCACAGGAGCTCCCAAATAGAATGGAGATGCTTCCATAGCAAAAAGATGCTACAACGTTGATAATGTCTTTTAATCCTGACTGCTAAATCTTCAGCCTCCACCCTACCCTGCTGCAATTACAGCATAAATTACACAGGAGCAAGGACTATGGCAATGTTTTGCTCCCTGCACAGTGCCTGGCACCTCATAGGCACATGAGAAATATGAACTGAATGAATGAATCAACTTAGTTAATTCAATCCATATTTCAAAGACCCTTTACAAAACCCAAATGACACAGTTCAAGGACTAAAGATTTTGCTCAACAGGATGGATGAGACTTGGCCACAGTATATATGGAAAAGATCTGAGAGGTTTTGCTTTTCTCAAGCCTGACATGAGATGAGGGCCAACTGTGCAATTCATCTGCTAAATAAGCTCATTTCATCTGAGCCCAACTTAACAATTAACAGAGGCAATGTGTCTGAAGGATAAGAAATAATGATTCCTCCACACTTCCAACTGGTCAAGCCACATCTAGAAGAGAGTTGTCCAGGTGTGGGTGCACATTTTAAGAAAAATTCTGACGTAATGGTGGTAGTCCAGGAACTAAGTCTCAGAGGTAATAGAAGGAATTGGGTAGCATGAGAACATGCTTAGGATAGCTAACAGGAGCAAGGAAGACAAGTGGGGCAGCACTGGATTACCCCCATCACCTTGGCTGACAGCCAGGCCACCCCTCTCACATACAAGAGGGTCCCACCAACCTCAGCAGCCCACCAAGCTGACCATCCTGGTTTTGTGAGCAACAAACACTTGTTTTATACCCCTGAGGTTTTGTGCTTGTTTGTTACATGGCTTAATTGCAACAATAGCTAACTGATACAAAGAGAAATAGTGGAAGGTCTATCTTAGATAAGAGGAAGCAAAATAGTTCTATTTCCTTAGAAGATGAGAATAGAAGAGATGATTTAAATGCTTAGTGTCTCTCAAGAAGAAAACTTCTGGCTCTTAGAAACTTAGAGCTTTCTAAGGATTGGAGCCATCCATCAAATGAGTGGGCTTTGCTGAATTTGAGCTTGGAAACCAGCAAAGCCAACGACGCCATCACAGTTTCACCAGGCTCAGGCTGCTGCATTGGGCCTGCCCTGGTTTAATATTAAAGAGCTTGAGAACTCACTTAGATCAGGGACTTTATCTGTTTTGTTTTTTCATCCTTACACATTCAGATAATGGTACAGGATCTAGCACATAGTAGGTATTCAATAAATATTTGTTAAACCAAAAATGAATGGAAGATGGCAAGGCTGGTCCCCAGTCCCTGAATCCAAGAGGGTAAATTGTTGAAACTGGGTGGAAAAAGCCACACATATCTAACCAAATATTTAGAAAATATTTAGAGAAATATTTAGCAAAGCTATTTTCCAAGCTCCTGAGAAAAGGAACAGGTGTAATAAAGAACAGGCTGAGAAGGAGAAGTAGGGTAATTTGAATATTTTATGGCACAAAACTTTAAAATATTCATTTTTATAATTTTTACGAATTACTGAGAAGCAGCCTAGGGGAATGAGATGCAAGGAACAGGGAAAAGACTCTGATTCCAAGAGAACAAAAGCTGGTAAAGGCTTCAAGGGCAAGCTGATGGTATTTATAAATATATTGGGCCTTAAGCTCATGAGTCCAGTCTTCTGGAACATTCTTCCTCTCAGGTGGATCCTGACGCAGGCTTAACAGATGCCATGTTTTAAAGATCAGTGCATGAGGATATAAGGGATGAGCCACACAGAGGCCCCTGGCCCTTAGAGGGGACAACTCTTCTTTTCCCAGACTCTTCACACAGCTCATGAACACATGGAAAGTACTCTCTCCACCATAACAGGAGTTGGCAAATTTTTTTATTAAAGGTGCATATTTTAGGCTTTATGGGCCATATGTAGTCATAGATATTATGTAAATGAATGAGCATGACTGTATTCCAGTATAACTTTACTTACAGATACTGAAATAAGAATTTCACTTAATTTTCATGTGTTACAAAATGTTATTATCCTTTAAATTTCTTTCAACCATTGTAAAGACATAAAAAACCATTCTGAGGTTGCAGGACATGATAAAAAGGCAGCAGGCTGGTTTTGGCCAACAGGCCATAGTGTGCCAACCCCTGCTCCATATTTGCCCTCTAATTTTATCTCATATTTGTGTCCTTCTACTGCTCAATGCTAGCAAACAGACTGTCCCTGGAAGATTCTCAGTAGTGATCATTTTGATTCGATAAGAGTAACTTTTAATTTTATGATACAGTTGCATAAAGAAAAGTAGATCCTAAAGTTTTTGAAGGAACCTCCATACAGTTCTCCATAGTGGCTGCACCAATTTACATTCTCACCAACAGTGTAGGAGGGTTCCCTTTTCTCCACACCCACGCCAGCATTCACTGTTTGTAGACTTTTTGATGATGGCCATTCTGACCAGTGTGAGGTGATACCTCATTGTAGTTTTGATTTGCATTTCTCTGATAATTAGTGATGTTGAGCAGCTTTTCATGTGCTTTTTGGCCATCTGTATGTCTTCTTTGGAGGACTTATTTACAAAACAGAAACAGACTTACAGATATCGAAAACAAACTTATGGTTACCAAAGGGGAAATGTTGGGGGGGGGCATAAATCAGGAGCTTGGGATGACCATACACACACTACTATATATAAGATAGATAACCAACAAGGACCTATTGTATAGCACAGTGAACTCTACTCAATATTCTGTGATACCCTATACCAGAAAAAAAATCTAAAAAAAGAATGAATATATGTATATGTATAACTGAATCACTTTGCTGTACCCCTGAAACTAACACAACATTGTAAATCAACTCCAACAAAATTAAAATATTTTTTAAAAAAAGAAAAAGAAAAGTAGATCTTACTAGGATTACTTTGGCCCAAGTGACTCCTTTTGGAAATTTCAAGGATCAAGCACTGTTTTGCATGGTTTCTAATGAGCTTGACAATGTATGGTAGAGCTATTATAGATATTCATGATTCAAAGTTCAACTAAACTCCTGAACCCTATGGACAGTGCTGAAGAGATAAAAGACACACATTTTCTCCCACAGGCCATCTGTATTCTTATCTAATTGTACAACTCACCCAACAATGACTTCAAAAATTTGTTTCTCATCTTGAATGTTGTCAATTTCCTTTCACGTAGGTAGAAAGATAGAAGAAACACGCTGAGTATTTGGAATCAAAGCGTTAGTCTCCTACAGAAAGACTTATAAAAGGAATTTTATCTTCTAAACCTAGATGTTAAGAATAGACTGTTTCCTCAAAATAAATTAATATGATTGTGTTTCATGGAAGTGAAAACCTTAATAATTAATCATGTTTTCCTTTTTACTGTGGCTGCCAGGAAACTCAGAATCAAGTTTGTGCCCCAAATATAGAAATTAAATAAGATATTTATTCTTTAGTTACACTGATATCTTCCATGATCAAAGCTTTTATTTTCCCCTCCAATGACATCTTTGTTTTTCCTCACAACAGAATAAACCATGTTAGCAATACATTCATACCAAGATAAACCAAATGAAGCAATACACTCATATCAAGATAAGCCAAATGAAGCATTTCTTTCAAATATCCTCTTTTTTAACATGGTCTTCCACTTTTCCATATGTTTCCGTTCTTCATCTGGCTGTCAGTTTTTTGTTGCCATGGCACTTAATATTTATATAAACAATAAAAAGCAAAGTAACAATTCCTGCCCACTTCCTGTCAACTCCTAGTTAGAATTTCAGATCAAGTGGTGCGTGGTTGATTCCAACCCAATGCACCCAGAGATGGTGAGATGAAAATGCCTTGAGCCATTCACTCCAGGTCATTTAGAAAGTTAAAGACTCATTTTTTTTTAACGCCTAGGAGAGTAAAATAACATAAGGGTATCAAATTATTTTTCCGTATTAAGTCAGTCAATAGGCATTAATTGAGCTCCTACTACATGTCAGACATACAATAAAAATTAACCAATTAGATTCTATATAAAATTTTGGGTCTCACCTTCCTATAAACAGGAAATAGATGCTTAAGCAGCAGAGTGAAGAACTGAGGACATAAGTAATCAGAGCTGCACTGAGGATGCTGGGGGTGAAGTCTGCCATCTTTAGCAATTCGGGTACATGGTGAGGTTTTATTAAATCAGATAGCATTATTTGGAATAAAGACAAATCAGACAGGAACCAGATTAAACTGTAATATCTTACTAAATAAAAAGACTCTATTTGCAAATAAATAACGTGTTGATTACAAAGTGATTCATACCTTATTCTTCAAGCAAATCTGATCTCTTAGTGCTTAAAAGCCTCTATCTTATGTGTTAAAAAAAAAAAAGTATCCTTCTTTTTAAAATGTACCATAACTTAGCTTTTCACTAATCACAAAGGTACGTGGGGGGAATAGTGAGAAATCCACTCAGGCCATGGGGTGTGGTGATTAAGAGCCAGGCTTGGATTTGAATCCCAGCTCTGTCTAGCTAGCTAACTAGCAGGGATACTTTGTCTAACCAGCTGGGTTACTGTGGCCAAATGTTTAACCTCTCTGTGGTTAGTTTCTTCATTTGTAAAACAAGGATATTATTCTATCCTTCCCTGTGTTGTAGGAAGGAAAAGGGAAAAAAATTAAGTGCTTAGGAATGTTGTATAATAAAATGACTAAGGGCAAGCGTATGGCATCAGACTCTGGGTTCAAATTCAAGCTTGATCCCTCATTCACCTGATCCCTCATTCACCTTGAGCACATACTTACCATCCCTGTGTCTCAGTTTCCTCATCTATAAAAGGAGGATACTAGTTGCATCTACCTTGTTGGGTTACTATGGGGAGATGTAAGTTTATAGATGTTATTTATAGATGTAAAGTGCTTAGCATACAATGAGCACTCAATTAATGTTATCAGAGTAATGTCTGACATATTGTAGGTACTAAATAAGTGGTAGTTAATATTAACAGTATGAAAATTATGCTTGACATCACTAATCATCAGGAAAATGCACATCGAAACCACAGTGAGGGCTTCCCTGGTGGCGCAGTGGTTGAGAATCTGCCTGCTAACGCAGAGGACACGGGTTCGAGCCCTGGTCTGGGAAGATCCCACATGCCGCGGAGCAACTAGGCCCGTGAGCCACAACTACTGAGCCTGCACGTCTGGAGCCTGTGCTCCGCAACAAGAGAGGCCGCGATAGTGAGAGGCCCGCGCACCGCGATGAAGAGTGGCCCCCGCTTGCCACAACTAGAGAAAGCCCTCGCACAGAAATGAAGACCCAACACAGCCAAAAATAAATAAATAAATAAATTTTAAAAAATTTAAAAAAATATTAAAAACCACAATGAGCTATCACCTCACACCTCTCAAAAGGGCTATCATCAAAAAGACAACAAATAACAAGTGTTGGCAAGGATGTGGAGAAAAGGAAACCCTCGTGCACTGCTGGTGGAATTGTAAATTGGTGTAGTCACCATGGAAAATAGTATGGTGGTTGCTCAAAAAAATGAAAATAGAACTACCATGTGACCTAGCAATTCCATTTCTGGGTACTTAGCCAAAGAAAATGAAACACTAACTTGAAAAGATATATGCACCCCCATGTTCACTGCAGCATGATTTATAATAGCCAAAATGTGAAAACAACCTAAGTGTTCATCAGCAGAAGAATGGATAAAGCAAATGTGGTATATGTATACGATAGAATATTACTCAGCCATAAAAAAGAATGCCATTTGTGAAAACATGGATGGACCTCGAGGACTTTAGGCTAAGTGAAATAAGTCAGACAGAGAAAGACAAATACCATTTGATCTCACTTATATGTGGAATTTTTTTTAAAAAAGCTCACAGATACAGCGAACAGATTGATGGTTGCAAAGGCAGGGGATGGGGCAAAATGAGTGAAGGGGGTCAAAAGGTTCAAACTTCCAGTTTTAAAATAAGTAAGTAAGTCATGGGGATGTCATGTACAACATGGTGACTATAGTTAATAATATTGTATGGCATATTTGAAAGTTGCTAAAAGAGTAGATCTTAAAAGTTCTCATCACAAGAAAAAAAATTCTATAAGTATATGTGGTGACAGATGTTAACCAGACTTACTGAGGTGATCATGTTGCAATATATACAAAATCAAATCACTATGTTGTACACCTGAAACTAATATAATGTTGTATGTCAATTATACCTCAACAAAAAAAAATAAAAATAAGCCAAAAAAAAAAAAAAAAAAAAAAAAACCAGTATGGGACCAAATGGGAAGGGATAGGGACCATAAAGCTTCACTGGAAGAAAAATCTTAGGAATCATTCTATCTTTTTTTTTTTTTTAACACCTTTATTGGAGTATAATTGCTTTACATTGCTGTGTTAGTTTCTGCTGTATAACAAAGTGAATCAGCTATATGTATACATATATCCCCATATCCCCTCCCTCTTGCATCTCCCTCCCACCCTCCCTATCCCACCCCTCTAGGTGGTCACAAAGCACCGAGCTGATCTCCCTGTGCTATGTGGCTGCTTCCCACTAGCTATCTATTTTACATTTGGTAGTGTATATACGTCAATGCTACTCTCTCACTTCATCCCAGCTTCTCCTCCACCCCCCGGCCTCCATGTCCTCAAGTCCATTCTGTTCTATCTTTCATCTGACAGATGGGAACACTAAGGACCAAAGCAACAGTAAGCACACTGTCCAAAGTCCCTCTGCTTTGAGGGCAGAGCCTGGACTGCAACGCAGGTCTTCGGGCTTGCAGTCCAAAGTTCTTAGCCTGAAAACACATGGCATACTTAGTCTTCCTGCCTCAGGGGTGATGAGATTGTAATGGAAACCAGTTTTTCATGTCTAGTCTCCAAATGGAAAAAACTGGATGAGGATTTTGGGGGTAGAGCAAAGGGAGAGCAGCCACTGGCAAAGAGACAAGATTGAATCCTATTCCTCAATATGAGGTATATCTGCAAGGCATCAGGATTTAATTTTTGGTGAAACTGGCCAAGGGTTTATAGACTAAAAATATAAGCATGAGAAATAAGAATGGCTTTGGAGAATTATAGACTGATCAGTTACTCTTTTGGATGGGGCCACTTGATGAAGTCATTAATCATATAAACAAAACAGCCTGGGTTTTTAAATAAGGGAAAACTGGGCTTCCCTGGTGGCACAGTGGTTGAGAGTCTGCCTGCCAATGCAGGGGACACGGGTTTGAGCCCTGGTTTGGGAAGATCCCACATGCCGCGGAGCAACTAGGCCCGTGAGCCACAATTGCTGAGCCTGCGCGCCTGGAGCCTGTGCTCTGCAACAAGAGAGGCCGCGACAGTGAGAGGCCCGCGCACCGCGATGAAGAGTGGCCCCCGCTTGCCACAACTAGAGAAAGCCCTTGCACAGACACGAAGACCCAACACAGCCATAAATAAATAAATAAATAAATAAATAAGGGAAAATTTACTAGGGGATTAAAGTAATTAATTTAGTAAGGTCTTTGGTGGTAGAAGAAAAAGAAGTTCTTTCAGATGAGTTTCTCATTAACAGGTATTTTTCAAAATTGAGTTGAGTGATGGAGGGATCATTGCTAAAATACTTTAAAGGAAGAAACTATTCAGAGCGTTTAGTTCAACACTGTCATTTTAAGATGAGGAATTAGAAACAGAGCAAGTGGGCTTGCTCATAATGACTTGGTTAGTTTAGTTTCAGGTCCTCGTGGATGGGTTTATGGCTTAAAGTATATGCCTTAAACAAAGAGTAAACAGGAGAAGGAAGTATAATGAATCTACATAATTGCAGAACTCTCCTCCTCCACTCACTGAGAGCTTATAGGATGCCAGAAAAGACACTGAGTTGACCCATATACCTCTATTCCTCACAAGTCAATGAGTTAGGTACTATTATTATGCCACTTTACAGATGAGAAAGTAGAGGTTTCCAGAAGGCTGTGAGTGACATTAGCACTTGCATCAGAACCATTACCACCGCTACATTTTCCTGAGCATGTACCATGCTCCAGGTAAACATTCTAATTTACCTGCATAAGTTCATTTAATCCTTATAACAGTCTTAAGAGGTCAGTACTGTAGTTAATTCTCATTTTACAGATGCGAAAGCTGAAGCTTAGAAAAGGTTAAATAACTGGCCGAAGGTCACCTAGCTGGAAAGTGGCCAAACCAGGAGATAAATCTGGGCCTCTATGACATCTTTAAGAATAATAGCATCGGTGGTTGCCAGAGGCAGGGGATGGTGGTGGTGGTGGGGGGGGCAAAATGAATGAAGGGGTCAAAAGGCACAAATTTCCAGCTCTAAGATAAATAAGTCATAGGGGTGTATATACAACATGGTAACTGTAGTTAACAATACTGTACGGCATATTTGAAAGTTGCTGAGAGAGTAGATCTTAAAAGTTCTCATCACGAGAAAAAAAAATTCTGTAACTGTGTGGTGATGAATGTTAACTCGACTTATTGTGGTGATCATTTTGCAATGTATACAAATATTGAATCATTTTGTCGTGTACCTGAAACTAACATAATGTTATATGTCAATTACCTCAAAAAATGTAAAAAGAAGAATAGAAAGGAGAAAGTGCAAAAAAAAAAACAATCCATTTGCAAATCTTTGACTCTTCCAGTGTTAAAGGCCCAAGATGACAAGGAGATATAAATACTATAGTGAAGACCTTAAGGAATTCCTATAGATAGGGGGAGGGGAAGCCCTTGGCATTTCTGTGGCTAACAGAACACACCGTTGAGTGGAGGAAGAATGGGGCTGACCCAGGAGAGCAATTTTTGCTCCGATTATACTAAAGCTCACTACTATTTCAGTGCCATCATCTCTCACAGTGGAAGCAATCCATCCATTGCCTGGAACGCCATATAGTGGAACAGTAAATCAGGCAAGGAAAGAGTGTGCTGAAAGTACCTGAAAGATTCAGGAGTAAGGAAACTGAGCGAGGAGGGTTAGGGGAAGAAGCACAAAGAAAGTTGAGAAATAACAGTCAACATGCTGATTTCATCCATTGACAGACAAGTGTGACAGAACAACACAAACAATGTCTCCCAGGGATTTGTTATTTTAAAAAATAGAAAGGAGTGAGGGCGTCTTTCTACTCTACATAGCAGGCAGTCTTCTATACATTGATAACAACGTATCACCATACAACTGCATAGAAATCTATTGACAAAGTCTGGGAAATCTAAGTGAATGAATAAAAAGGTAAGCCAAGTAGGAATAATTCCTTATTTTTTGTAAAGCTTTCAGTCCATTGTTAATACTTCATGTCGGCAAATTTAACCAACATAACAGTGGGGCCGTTTAAACTGTGGCCAAAAAATTAAAATACCAAATAAGTATGAAATGAAATAGATATTCTTGACTGAATGCATTATTTTGTCTTCCAACTGCTTACGTACATAAGCTCTGTGTTTACTTAACTTCTTGAAGAGTCAAACCTGTGACTTTTTTTTTTTTTTTAAAGATCAAATTTATAGAGAGAATGTTCTGCTTATCTCTTTTAAATTTTATTTATTTATTTATTTATGGCTGTGTTGGGTCTTAGTTCCTGTGCGAGGGCTTTCTCCAGTTGTGGCAAGTGGGGCCACTCTTCATCGCAGTGCGCGGGCCTCTCACTGTCGCGGCCTCTCTTGTTGCGGAGCACAGGCTCCAGGCGCGCAGGCTCAGCAATTGTGGCTCACGGGCCCAGCTGCTCCGCGGCACGTGGGATCTTCCAGGACCAGGGCTCGAACCCGTGTCCCCTGCATTGGCATGCGGATTCTTAACCACTGCGCCACCAGGGAAGCCCCAAACCTGTGACTTTTTAAATTAAGATTTTCTGATCAACCATAAGAAATTATCAGTCACTCATTTATTGATTAAATAATCATTTAATAAAACACACTGTAGCTCCAATACCCTTCAACTCAATTTGCAACAGTTTCTTTTCAGGGATATAGACGAGTAAAGGAGCCTTTGAACTAACCTGGGCAGGGAAAGTTAAAGCCATCGGTCAAAGTCAATGTTAAATTTAGAGCCAGATGACATGGTAGCTCCCCAATCCCTCTTGCTACAATTTTCTTAGCAAAGCTCTTTGTTTTCCATTCCTGTGGATGACTGCCCCTCACTTTCCACAGTAACTCTCCCCTCATACTGACAAACAGGAAAAAACCACTCAAGTTCTTTCTTACATAATGGTTTGGGTTTTTTTGTTTTTGTTTTTCTGGTTTTTTGGTGGGAGACCCAGAACTCAAAGAGCCTTGATGCTTTTTATCAATTCCACTAGTCATCAAGGGCAGGAAATAAAAATATTTTTCTCTTCCGACTCAAAAACAATACCCCTTTGTGAAGTTGCTAAGAAGCTAGAAATAGCAAATCTGGGAAAAATTTCAGGTGAGAGATATGCATCAAAATATTTCATTTTGCTAAAAATATCTCTAAGTTGATCTCAGCATTCCAACTCACATCATACTGCAGTTCAGGATGATGAACAAAATCTGTTTCCCCCTTATATTGGCAGTAACTCTGAGGTTATACAAAGGAGTAAAGTAACCTGTCCTATGACGTCAAAGTTCCCGTAGGCATTTGCCAGTTCAAAGAAGTTGTTTTCAGAATGGAAACAAGAAAGACAGAAGAGGGAAGAGAGACCAATTCAAATTGCTGCATCTTTACTACCCGGCAATTGGAGTTTAGATCAAGGACCCAAGAGGTAACTTAGGCAAGTTGGGGAGTCCCACAAAGCTGAATCCATGACAGCAAAGAGTGCGGGGTCCTAATCAGCTGCCCCAGCACAGATAAACGAGCCCCCCTAGGAAGCATCGCCATCCTAAAGGCAGTAGGGCTCATCCAGTGTCAGAGATGAACGTGGTGACAATAGGAGATGTGTGTGGTCCAGGGTAAGCTCCAATGTTCCAGCCCCACAGCAGTGGAGGCATATGAGAAAATATAAAAAGAAAAGAAAGACTTGGTCTTGGGGAGCAGGGTGAATGCAGTGGAATAATGATATAAACCCTCGGCACCCAGCAGCTCCTGGGCTCCTCTCTCCTCCGTGGGCTTCTCCCTGCCACCCCAGAGTCTCCCAGTCCCAACTTCTCCCCTCAACAGGAGCAGAAAGTAGATGGCAGCTAAGTTTTTTCAAGTCCTGCCAAGAAAAACACTGCACGGTTAAGAACACAAAAGGCTTCGAATATCTTGCTACTCAGGTTCTTTTTTTAAATAAGTTTCGGTATATACACACACACAGAAGAAAATTCACTTTCAGTCAAAGGGTTCAAGAATGTTGACAATCTTTTCAAGGAGCCACTATGTTCTTAAACTCTTTCAACAGCTCTATTTGTCCTAAAAAGGGTCATAGATTTATTTAATAGCTGTTTATCTTTCAGCTGGCCCACTGCAAACCAAAGCATAACAGAAAGCATCCAGCATAATCACAAGCTTGGAGCTGAGGAGGCTGGAGGGGCAAGGATGGGGAGTCAGAAGTACAGTAATAAGAGTTCATTGTGCTGTTTGTTGCGGGAAAGCGTGCCCATAGGTGAAAAGACTGAATTTCAGATAAAAATGCAGAAGTGAACATCTGGAAAAGGAATATTTCCATGGCAGTCTTGTCAACATGTCTCCTAAATCTGTCACCCATGGAAACGAAAAACAGCCACTAGGATCTGTGAAATGATGGCGTGAGCATTCACTTAAGGTACAGTAACATCTTTCTACCAAGTGATAAAAACCTATCACAAAATAGGTGAAACGCCTTTGTTTTTTAAGAGAAACCTGGCAAAGATGTCAGGACCCTGGAGTAGAACACTGCTCTGGGGCTCAGAGGCCTGTCAGGGGAGCTGAGATCTGGAGAGAAAAAGAAAATTGTGACGTTTCCTTTATATGCCATCCAATTAATCGTGCTCATAATGCAGACAGAGTGACCACAAAAATACATTTCAGTCTACTGGATAGCATGCCAGCCTTGATCCTAGGCTCAAGGAAAAAGAAGAAAGCTCCAATTTGGGACAAAATAAACCTAGGGTTTAATTGTCATATATTTTAAACCTGGCCTGTTGTCTTGCCTGGGTAAATTTCATGAAAAATCCAAGTTTCTTAAATACTAGTTCTTTTAGGGATGAAACACTACCTATGCAGTAGTTCAAAGATGTCCCTAATACCACACTCAAATGTATTTCATATGTTTTACATTTTTATATTTAAATCTATAAACACAGTTTAACATATTTCTATTAAAATACATAATATGTATATATATAGTAAAAACTAAATACTTTTAGCTGAGTTAGACATTCTGTGCCTTGAAAGATAACACTTGTCTTAGGGACAAATACTCCTCACTGGGGAAGGAAGTGCTGGATCCACCAATAGAATTAACCCCTGAAACTCTTCTCTCCCTCACAAATCACAAACTCTCTGCAATTAGCTTTCTTTGAACCAACGTGTTATTTACCAATAAAGATAAGCCAGTTAATTATTTCTTGAAAGTCAACTGATCCCTTGACCATTATATTTAGTGAAGAAATAGCAGTGAGGTGCTAGAAAAACTAGTGCTAGAAATAGCAGTCGTTCAGTGAGGGAATAAAAATGAGGAGTTGGCTGAATAAAGGTGATAAAAATAGATTTTCCAACTCCATCATCAAAACAGATTAATTCTTTAACAATAACATGAGGAATATTTTATAATTTATTTAGTCCTTATTTTCAATGTGTTGAAGTTAATTCATATAAACACACTATAGTAAGTTTCTCTCTTAACTGTTAATACCTGCACTGATGGAAGACTCTCCTCTGACATAAGAAAATATCTATATCAGTTTTGCTCACAGTATAATAGAATGTATTAGATGGGATGGATTTCCGGATACAACTGAAATAACAATGTGGCAATAAACTGTATAAATACTTGTTTTACGGCAATAGAAGAAGCAAGAAACAGGGAAAATAGGTCAACTTCAGGACATAGGTAGCAAATGCTATTTAAGAGCAAAAAAAGAAGAAAAAGAAAAAAAAAAAAAGGAGAGTCAGGAAACAAAGGGATGCTCAGTTGCCAGACAATCAGATCTTTCTTTCTTTCTTCCTTCCTTCCTTTCTTTCTTTCTTTTTTGTTTTTAACAAATCTATTTAAATCTATTTTTCTCTTAGGACTTTCTTTTTTGTATGAGTTTTTACTGCTTAATTCACATATTTTAATCTTCAATTACCTTGGTTGAATAGTTTGAGAGCAAAAACCTCTTACCATTAGAATCTTCTCCGGAAAAAATATATATATACACACATATTTATATCTATAGAATATATATATCCATATCCATTTATATCTAGGAATTTACTAAGCTTGTGCATATTCCTAAAAGCAAAATGCAGCAGCGGCAGCCTGGATAAAATCAATAAATTGAGAACTTCAAGGCTGGTTATTCTGGGAGTGAAAACTTGAAATAGAAATGACAAAGATGAAATGAGATTCTATCAAAATGACTTCAGCAGATTCAGGGCTAGAGTGAAAATCCCAGGATGTGTAATAAGAGGAGAGGAAACTCGATGCAGTCAGAACTCCATCACAGGGCAGACGAGAAGAAGCCAGCAAGCAGACCAATTCCCGACCACTGCTCACACCACAGTATGGCTGGGGCAGCTCTAGGAAGGGCAGGGAAACCTCAGAGACTTTTCAAGTTGTATCCTTTATGGTATTTGCAGAGACCCAGCCAATAACAGCCAGGGGGCTGTTTACCAAAATCATTCCCTGGTACCACCACCATTTGTGGAAATCACTGCCAAAGCTTACATGGGAATCAAACAGAAGGAACTAAATATAGCCATGTAAAACATGCCCCAGTCATTTCGTAAGTTCGGTTTCTTCATAGATGGCTGTTGCGGAAGAAATGACTGCTTCCAGAAAACAGAGACCCCAGGAATTAATCCAGCAATACAGATGAAGGCAGAATGAAAAATTACTAATTATCCCATTCCACAATTTACACTGGTGACTTACTGCCTCTGGGCTATAAGGCACCTAAGGTTAAAACTGCTCCTCAAAAACAGATATGACAAAAGTGAGTGAATGGTGTAAGGGGGAGGTCTCAGATCACTGTTGTTCCCCAAAGTAAAAAAAAATAAAATAAAAGAGATTCACCAAATTAAAATATCAGAACATTTCACAGACCGGCAAAACCAGATGGACATCAGCAGTTCACACACATCCTTGTATTTCCAAGAGATGTGAAGCTCCAGGTTCTGAAAAAGACCAAACAGAAGCCCACCTGCCATGGCAGTACCAGGAGCTAAAAAGAGAAGATGACCTCGAAGAAATCCAGCCTTTTTCACTCTACACTCTCAAAGTTGGGCGTAGGGACTCAGGATCTTATGACTCTTACCTCCCGTCTTTATAACTGCTTTGGTTTTCTCATTCTTTTACTCCTTACCTGTGCTCCTTTATGTGTCAGAGGTTGATTATACACATCACTACTTTGGATGTCCCTCCAGTTTCATGGGTCAATCCAATGCCCATGCTACTTATCTTTCACTACCTTTATATTACTGTAGAGTTGGGCTCTGTACGCCACTCCATACACACACTACCCTCCCTCTACTTCCTCACCCCTCGCTCGCTGCTGGAAGCTAAGTTTGAAAGTATCATCCTTTTACGTCTACTCAACAGAGAGAAAAAGAAACACAGCAGCTGTGTTCACAGAATCAATAAATTCATGGTGCTTAACAGAGTCTCGACTGTAGCATCCACTAAGGCAAGAACTACGACTGTTAGTTTCAACACTCAATATCCAATGTTTAGTTTGGTACCTGGCACGCAGTAGGAGTTCAGTAACTGTTTGTTGAGAGATTGGAAGTAATTTTTTCTCTAAATTTCATTTTATTCTTTTATTCTCAAATTATTTTCTCTATTGAACAAAGGAAGATTTGTAAATCACTGGAATCATGGTTTAAGGGAATGAATGAACCAAAAAGACAGGTTCAAAACCTCAAAAGTTCCCAAATTCATTCCAATAACCAGTCCTCCTCCACCGCCTCCTCCTGCTTTTTTTCCTCTTCATATCTTGAACTTTCTTACAGGAAAAATTCTAGGCTCTTTACCTATATTAACTAATTTACTCTTCATGAAAACCATATAGGATAGTTACTATATTATTCCCATTTTACAGACTAGAAAACAAAGGCCTCAAATGACTGAGTAACCTGCCAAAGAGCACACAGCTAAAAAGTTGCAAATCCAGAATTTAGGCCATCTGACTCCAGAATGCCAGCTCCTAATGACCCCCCTGTACTGCCTCCTGAAGGACAGCTGTTAAGAAGGCTAACTGATGCCATTCATTCAGTAAAATATTTATTGAGTGCCTACTACATGCCAGATGCCAAAGATACCCGCCACAGCCATGAACATTGTCTGTATATAGTCAACATTCCTTCTTCTTTCCTAGTCGCCCTTTGCCATATCTCCCAAACAGTAAGCATGCAGAATCTGTTGGACAAGGAAATTTAGTAAGAATTGGTTCTTTTTCTTTATCTCAGTCTTTTAAATTTTCTTACTGAAAACAATCACCAATCCTCTCAGCGTTACATGGGACTCTAGCAAGAGCCAGTGGGAATATGCAGCAGCCTGGAATGGCATAGGTAGAGACCTAAACGGAAACAGGGAAATGAATAAAATAGGGTTTCTGCTCTATTATTAGACCAAATGTATTGGCAACCTTTTCAAGCCTTGCTTAACAGTCAAAAGGCAAGCCACATGGAGGGTACTGGATTCTTGCCCCTTCTTCCCACACTTGGAAAGGTCTTCTAGGCAAGAAGAATTATGGTCACCCAATCATCCTCTACAACACCTGACACAAAAGGCAGGAGAGTGGAAGTGGCACGTACCCCTGGCAGAATTCCTGAGTGAAAGTGTGCAGCCTCTGTGTGATCTGACCTTCACTTTGCTCTGCACCCACCCATGCCATGCAGAACAATCCCCTTCTCCCCAAGGCTGCTGAATCAGCCCTGCTGGGAACAGCCCAAAGAGAAACTCAGACTCCTGAGATGTTTGGTCTATTCAGCACCATGAAGGAAATAGCAGTCGTTCAGTGAGGGAATAAAAATGAGGAGTTGGCTGAATAAAGGTGATAAAAATAGATTTTCCAACTCCATGAAGATGAATCATTTTGCCATGGGGATTTGCCAGGCTCTGTTTCAGCTTCGTTTTCAACCCAGACTCATAAATTTGACTAAGGAAAATTTCCTTCCTCTAGATAACCAGCGTTAGCATTAGGACAGTTCTAACGGGACTTTATTAGAGAATTGTCCAGAAATAACCTCCATTCCTTCCCTAGCCTGCAGTAAATATTGGCTTTGAAGGACAAGAGTGGGCTAGGCTGGGATGTGCAGCCCATGACCCCAGACTCACTGCCCCCCTCCATCCCCCCTCAATTTTCTCCTCAGTTCTTTCCCTCCTCATTTTAAGAAATGGAGATTTTTAGAAAGTAACAGGGGTGGTGGAAAGGCGCAGAATGTGAGGGGGGCTCAGGTAGAACAGCACCTAAAGGTATGCCGTTGCATTTTCCCCAGGACACCATGTGCTGCTGAGGAATACATCTTTAAATGCAGCAGAGTTGCTTCTAACTCACAAAATTATCAAAAATCCTCTTTATTTTGACTAATGTGTCTATGTGCCTTCCATGACATACCTCAAAAGAAAAAACAATGGCTTTCCTTAGAGAATAAAAAAGGCTTAATTAAAACCAACAGGTGGTTAAAAATATCAAGGAACAAGGTAAACTCCATAGAAAAGTAATTTTGGTGTATTTTAGCCATACCATAAGTGTATAAAAAGGACCTTTAAAAATAAAAACAAGTGATGAAATCTAAATAGCTTCCTTCCTTCACTCATGGACACCCATCATCGTGCATTTTTTTCATAATGGATTTTACTTACCCCTACACGGCCTCATATTCCACATAAAACTCCAGCATACCCACACTTGGGAGGTGGGTGGGGCATCTGTCCTGGGTGCTCCAACAGTCAGCCCGTACACAGCAGCCGAAGCGCCCTTACATCCTCTTTCCCAAAACAGTCCTCAGCACAGCAAACCCAGCTCTGCCCCAAGCAGGCTGCAGCAGCTGAAATGCTGATGCAGTGAAAGAGAACTAACTGGAAGAGAGCGTGATTGCCACACCTACTGGGGAGGGAGGCAGGGAGTTCTGCTCCCACTGAGGAAGGGGGACAGAATCCCCAAGACATAGAGACGTCCAGTGTGATTCTGCAGGAGAGCTTTGTGACAGCTGCTGCTGCAGAGTTGGCACCCAATACCATCAGTAAACCTGCATTTGGAACAGGACCCAGCAGGACCTGAGGGAGGAGAGTTCAAGTCCCAACTCTGGAAGAAAGTAGCCTTGTGACCCCAGGCAAGTCATTGCCCTCTGAGTCTCAGTTTCCTCATTTGTAACAATATTCTGTGATAACCTATATGAGAAAAGAAGCTGAAAAAGAATGAATATATGTATATGTATAACTGAATCACTTTGCTCTACACCTGAAACTAACACAACACTGTACTCCAACTCTACTCCAATAAAATTAAAATATAAAAATATAAACATTTTAAAAATTTAAAAAATCTCTAAATAGCCTCTAGTTCTGAAATTTTAAGGCCATCAGAATAATCATGAATATAATAAATAATAAGCACAGCTACAACTTCTTGAAAACAGACGATGTACCATCCACCATATTAGGCATTTTACACATATTATCTCGTTTAATCCCACGATACTGAGATAAGATTTATCAACCCCATTTTATAGATGAGGACACTGATGAACTCACTCCATGATTCCCCATGAAGATAAAGGATCATCATATCCATTCAGGGTTTTGAATTTAAATGGAAGCATTTAATCTTTGTGCCTGAAATTGAAATGACACCTGAGGATGGAATTTCTCCACTGTTGGGTGATTAATGTGTTTACAATCCTCTGCTGGGATAATTCTGAGGTACTAGTATTTATGGTTACGGCCATTCATGCTACTGCAAAACCCATTTCCCACCTGTTGTCTTTTATTAAACCTCCCTAAAGGACATGAAATATTTCTTTGTGCAGATTCTAAAAACAGGGATCGTGAAATATGTGAGCAGAAACCTCATGTATGGATTTACTGTTTGGAATTTTCAAATGCTATAAAACACAGTGTTTATAGCCAATTCATCATTTATAAGAGTTTATTAGACTGATATGCCCACTGACTCACTGGTATCCTGCCATTTATGGATACTAATACTTCAAATGGTGGGCTGACATTTAATATTTATTAATAACGTCTGTGTTTCCTTGCCTATTTTATAGTATCTTTGCATTATGTTCTATTTTATGTTTATCATCAATCATTCTAGTTTTCAAGTAAACTTTTTATCTTAAAATAGTTTTTAGATTTACAGAAAATTGCAAAGATAGTCCAGAGAGTTCCAGTATAACTTGTATTCTGTATTTTATATTACTAACCAGTGGTTAGTACCATTTATCACAACTAATGAACACACACTGGTACACTACCACTAACTAAACTTCAGGTTTTATTTGGGTTTCATTAGTTTTCCACTAATGTACTTTTTCTGTTCCAAGATCCATCCAGGATACCATATTACAGTCGTTTCTCTTAAGCTTCTTCTGGACTTTCCTCGTCTCTCCGACTTTCCTTGACAGTTTTGAGAAGTACTGGTCAGGTATTCTGTATCCCCATTTGGGTTTGTCTGATATTTTTCTCATGGTTAGACTGGGGTTATGGGTTTTGGGGAGGAAGACCACTGAGATGAATACAATTCCCATATCACCTTATCAATCATCCTTTTATTACCTATAGGGAAAATATTTATGTCAAAACTTTAAACTGAATAAAGTTAATTTTAGAAAAGATAAATTAAATACCAAACTATTTACTCAGAAATACAGTATTTTATCTTGTGGAGAAAATGACAGAGAGTGAAACTAATCTTTGCGTCCATTATGAGATAAGGGTAGACCTAAGATTCTAGCAGGAAGCCAGCTAATTACAAAAGAAGTGTCTAGCAAGTTCTTTTGAAGTGCTTGCCAAGGCAAACTTTCTACAAAACAATCTCGGATGATGGCATATTTTAAGAGAAGTTGTTTCAACCAAGTGTGATCTCACTCTTTCATACAATACTTTTAGATATTTGGTGAAGTTTTTTTCCTGTTGTCAAACCACAGAATCCCTATGAACCTGGGTTTGGAGTGGTAAAAATTAGTTGCACAGAAATTCCTTCTTTAGGTAAGCTATGACTATGAAAAAAAGAAGACTTAGGCTGAAATATGTATTTCCTGCTATTATATATTTTTTCCTCACAGTTCCTAATTGGAGGTCTGTCCCTCAGGGGAAAAAAAGTAAGGAACTGATGTAATGTCACAAACTTCTGCTAAATGCTGTTCAATGAAAGATAAGGGAGAACAAGTAGTTTCTTTCTTTAAAGAATGGTATTTTTTTTTTCAGGGACAGGAAGGGGGGAAAAACAGAAAAAAAAAAAAGTTTTACAGCACTGCTATATATAACCTTCCACCTCTGCAGAAGCATAAAATAATTAAGGAAACAAGCTTGAAAAATAGTTTGTGGTGGATAAAGAGGATACTAGACTTCAGTTAGCACGTCTAGGCATTCACAACACATGCGAATAAGAATTTCAGTCCTTGGCTGGCTTACCCACCGTTATGGGCTGAATTGTGTCCCTCCCTAAATTCATATGTTGAAGTCAAAACCCCCAGTAACTCAGAACTGTGACTGTATTTGGAGGTAGGGTCTTTAAAGAAGTGACTATGTTAAATGGGGTCATTTAGAGCAGGCCCTAATCTAATATGTTTGGTGTCCTTATAAGAAGAGGAGATTAGGATACAAACACACATGCAGAGGGAAGACCATGTGAAGATCCAGGGAGAAGGTGGCCTTCTGCAAGCCAAGGAGAGAGACCTCAGAAGACACCAACCCTGCCCACTCCTTGATTTCAGACTTCTAGCCTCCAGAATTGTAAGAAAATAAATTTCTGTCCTTTAAGGCACCCAATCTGTGATACTTTATGACAGCAAGTTAACATGCTTACCTAGCACTAAGAGTGAAGAATCAAGGGGTATGAGAGAGGCTAGAGAGTATGAGACTGGTTGGATATTATATCTCAATAAATTGTCGATAATATGAAGATCTTTCTAAGTCACTCTCTCTCATGATTTTCATACCTAAGTGTAATTGCTAATGACTCCTCCTGTGTTCCCAAATTCCTTTCATCACCCTTCTCCTCCCACCCCAGTCTCTGCCAGTGAAAGTCAAACACTCCAAAGATCAGACTATAATTTGAGGGGGAAAAAAGCTTCAAAGTTTGCGTTTATAGAAAAACAAATAATTTGTCTTCATATATACTTAAGCATAAGGATTTAACTTTAAAATCAGCCATTCATTAACCTAGTCCAATTTTTTATAACTTTTTCCATGAGTTCTAAACCAACATTTTCCAATTGTCTGCCAGACATTTGCACATGAATATCTCTTAAAGGTAGCCAACTCAGTACGTCCAAAAGAGAATTCATCTTTTCTCTTGGAACCCATTTCTCCTCCCTTGCTCCCATGATTCCTATTAATGGCATCACTATTCGCCAAGTTGCTCAAATCCAAAATGGAGATGTCATCTTCCTAAGATTATTTATCATATTTCATCAATTCCAAGTTGTACATTTTTTACCTCTAAAATAATGATGCATCTTTCCATTACTGGTATATTAACATTGTGTCATAATTTAATTGATGGCTTTTAAAAAATTAGTTATACTTTTTAAAAATGGTGTGTCTTATAATTGATGGCATATTACTTTCAGTGAAAAACACAGAACCATAAATCCTGTGTCCCCATCTCCACTCTCACTGCTTCTACTAAGGTTAAGTAGTAGACATTATCTCTCATTTGGATTACTTGTCTCCTAATTGACTTTTGTTGCTGGTCTTTTCCCATAATCTACTTTCCACATGGCCACCAGAGTTATCTGGAACACGAGATTCCTTTGTTTGCAGTGGCTCTTACTGCATGTAAAATGAGTCCAAACACCTCTAGATGGCATTTCTGGTCTCTACCTACTATTCTTGGTCCACTTTCCACTGTATTGATTTCTTTCAGGGATTCTGGGCTCCAGCTGCAGCTACATACAAATAATAGCCACTCCCAGACAAGACCCAGGTTCCTGTGGTTCAAAGCCTTGCTTATTCCATCCTCTGAGGCTAGACTGTCCTCCCTCAACCCCAATGGTCTTCACTGATTGTAAATGCATGTTCAGATCCCACGCCTTCCAAAGTTCTTACTCTCAAATAGAAATTTCTTCCTTGTTCTTCCTTGCATATTTCATTAACATTTCACAGTCCTCCTTTATTAGACCTTATTTGTACATTTTCCTCCTAGAAGGGGATCCCTTGAAAGCAGGAATTATGTCTTGAGTCATAGTGGATTTTCACTTGGAAGACAACAGAGAACATACCATCTCTTTTTAGTGTATAGGTGCAGAAGAAAACTGGGAAACAGACCTTAGATGTCATGCAAGGGAGGTGGTCCAAGGAAAACTGTATTACCGCTAAAGTACTGTAACTATAAAGGACACATTTTCAGGAGAATAAGAAATTCATGTCCTGCTTTCTCAGCGGATTAAGACAATCATTTCATTCACTGTGGAAGCACCTTTTAAATAGCTTCCAGTGATCCCTTCCTCCTGTACACAGGTCTTTGTGTAATCTCCTACCCCCCGAGTGTGGGCTAGACCTAGTGACTTGCTTTTGATTAACAGAATATGGTAGAGGTGAGGAAACGTCACTTCTGAGATTAGGTTATAAATGATTGTGATGTCCATCTTGTTTGTTCTCTCTCCCTCTCTCTCTCCTTCTTGCTCACTCTCATGAAGCAAGCTGCCACACTGTGAGGTGTTCTATGTAAATAGGCCCATGTGGCAAAGAACTGAGGATGGTTTTGGCCAACATCCTGCAACAAACCAAATCTTGTTGACATCCACCTGAGTGAGCTTAGAACCCGATCCTTCCCTAGTCAAGTCTTAAAATGACACCAGCCAACACCTGATGGCAGCCTTGTGAGACATCCTGAAACTCTAACCAAACTAAGCCAAGCCCAGATTCTTGACCCACGGGAACTCTGGGATAGTAAATGTTTTAGGCCACTAAATTTGGGGGTAATTTGTTACACAGCAATGGATAACTAATACACTCACCAAATAAGAAAATCAGAAAACAGATAATAAACATAGGATGAGTAGAAAGGACAAAAAAACTCTCATTGAGTCTTGCCAAGTACTCAAAAAAGATGGACAAGGGGACTAACTTATTGGTCTGATCCAAGCACTCAGTAGATAACCAAAAGCCAGCCTGTTCCAGTGGCCATCAGCATTCCCCTTTACCCTGGTCCAGCTCACTGTGGAGAATGGCTCTCACCACCTGACATACTTTTATTTTTGTATTCACTATGTGCCAAGTCTGTTGGCTTAGGTCATAAATTAACTGTAGTCCTGTTTCTTAAGAGTAATAATATGTAGTGGGAGATACACCTAGAACATTCCTTTAGCTCAGGAAAGGCCTTAAACGCCTTTCTGAGCTGTTTGGATTTTATTCTTTTTTTTTTTTTTAGAAATTCACGTTCTTTTTATTTATTTATTTATGACTGTGTT